>NC_080540.1:300846523-301171523 GCF_028640845.1 Ahaetulla prasina | reverse complement strand
CCCTGAGTCTTCGGAGAAGGGCGGGGTATAAATGTAAAAAAAAATAAAAAATTAGAGGTTGCGTTACACACCAACACGACTTTAAAGAGAAGATGCAAAGTCAAAGGGGGCCTCGTCTTCCAGATAGCCCCCTCCCCAAGTACCCATGTTCCTTTTCCAGGACTATTTTGGAAGTGCATCAGGGGAGACGGGATAGCAGCGTCTGAAATGTATTTACTCATTTTTATTTGTATCCCGCCTTTGTTATTTTTACAAAGAAGTCAGCGTACATAATGCAACACACCTTTCCCCTCCAATTTTCTCCACCTCCACAACAACCCTGCAAGGTGGGTTGGGCTGAAAGAAAGGGACCCAGATGATTTTCATGCCTAAATCAAGACTGGAACTCCCAGTCTCCTGGTGACTGACCCAAAGTAATTCAGTCAGCCTTCATAGCTAAGGCAGAACTAGAACTCACAGTCTCCTGGTCACTGGCCCAAAGTCATTCCGCCAGCCTTCATAACTAAGGTAGAACTAGAATTCATCATCTCCTAGTCTATAGCCTTACACCTTAACCACTAGACCAAACTGTCTCTAAAATGACTATAAAAATATAATAACCAGTGGCTGGTTCTTATGATCGTAGAACAGAGGGTTAAAACAGAGGTCACCAACCTTTCGGACCTCAGGGACCACTAAATTCATAATTTTAAATCCCTCGGACCGCTAATACGACCTGCCTAATGACCCACTGGTTGGGCATGGCTAGGTGGTCATGTGACTGGGTGGGCGTGGCCAACTTGATGTCACTCACGTGGAGGGGTGCCTCACCGGCTTCTACTCGCCCCTCCCCTCCCAGTCACTCCTCGCCTGCCCGCCCGGGTTCCTTAGGACCCCAGCAGGAAGCAGTTGCTGGAGCTAAGCAGCCGCCACGAGAAAGAGTTGGCAAAACAGCTCAGTTCAAATTGGATCTGACCAAGGAGGCTCAACAGAAGCACCTCACTGAGGACTAGGAGCATAGGCTTTCCAAGCAGAGGGAAGACCTGCGGGAGTGCAAGGCCAGGTACCGGCGCCTGGAGGCTCAGTGGGCTGAGATGGTCAGCCAGTTCCAGGCCATGATGAAGTCCCACTGGAACAAGGCCCTCCGGCTCTTCTCCACCAGTGGCTCTTCCTTCCAGCCTTCGCCCAAAGCCCCACACCAGGAGGCTGAAGCAGACCCCAAGTCGGAATTTTTCCCCCCTCCAACCCACACAAAAAGACCCCGAAGGGGGAGACTCTCTGCAGCAACACAAACGTTCATTCCATGTATTTGGCCCAGGGGCCATAGTCTGAGGACCCCGAATTTAGTTCAATATAAAAAATGCAAGTAATTTTTCTGCAGACCACCAAAATTTTCTCACGGACCAGCAGTTGGTGACCGCTGGGTTAAAGGATCTGAGATCAGAGTTGACAGTCCTCAGGTTATGACCAGTTGCTTAGTAACAGAATAACAGAGTTGGAAGGGACCTTGGAGGTCTTCTAGTCCACACCCTCTGCTCAAGCAAGAGACCTTATACCGTGCCAGGCAAATGGCTGCCCAGTCTCTTCTTAAAAGCCTCCAGTGACAGTGGCGGTTCAAAGTTACGACCCATCGTTTTGCTGATTGCTAGCAAAAATGGCCTCACAGTGAATAATGGATTCGTTTAACGAATGCCAGGGGGAAAAAAAAACAACCACATGTAAAAACAACCACAGGGAAATTAATGGAACAATTGTCATAATTTATGACCAAAACTGTAGATTCAGTTAAGGTTGTAAGTCGAGGACTAGCTGTAAAAGAGAAGACTTTAAAGCAGGCCTTTGCAACTTTGGCAAACTTTTAAGACTTGTGGGCTTCAGCTCCCAGAATTCCCCTGCTAGCATGTTTATGATGGTTGCAGGGTCCCCCGGGTCACACAGTGCACTTTTGCGGCCTTCTGAGAAGGAAAATCAGATTCGCTTAACGACCGTGTGAGTATTTAAACAACTGCAGAGGGTCACTTAACAGCTGTGGCAAGAAAGGTCATAAAATGAAGCAAAACTCACTTAACGACTATCCTCCTTAGCAGTGGGGGACTCAACTTTGGTCATAAAATGAGGACTGCCTGCAGTTCTCTCTACAGGTAATCCTAGACTTAACAACAGTTCATTTAGTGACCATTTCCCCACACTTATGACCGGTGTAGCATCCCTGTGGTCACGTGACCAAAAAATTCAGAGGCCTGGCAATTGGTTCATATTTATGACGGTCACAATGTCCCAGTGGTCACGTGATCCCCTTTTGTGACCTTCTGACCAAGTAAGTCAATGAGGAAGCCAGATTCACTTAACAACAGAGTGACTTAACTTAAGACCCAGCTTGGACCCAGCTATTTTGGGTAATTACCGTCCAGTCTCCAACCTTCGCTTTGTTGCGAAGGTTGTAGAGAGTGCTGTGGCGCGTCAGCTACCCCAATACCTGGAAGAATCCGTCTATCTAGACCCGTTCCAGTCCGGCTTCCAACCCGGTTACAGCACGGAGACAGCTTTGGTCGCATTGGTGGATGATCTCTGGAGGGCCAGGGACAGGGGTTATTCCTCTGCCCTGGTCCTATTAGACCTCTCAGCGGCTTTTGATACCATCGACCATGGTATCTTGCTGCGCCGGTTGGGGGGATTGGGAGTGGGAGGCACCGTGTATCGGTGGTTCTCCTCCTATCTCTCTGACCGGTCGCAGACGGTGTTGACAGGGGGGCAGAGGTCGACCGCGAGGGCCCTCACTTGTGGGGTGCCGCAGGGGTCGATTCTCTCGCCCCTTCTGTTCAACATCTATATGAAGCCGTTGGGTGAGATCATCAGTGGCTTCGGGGTGAGATACCAGCAGTACGCTGATGACACCCAGCTGTACTTTTCCACCCCGGGCCACCCCAATGAAGTTGTTGAAGTGCTGTCCCGGTGTTTGGAAGCCGTACGGGTCTGGATGGGGAGAAACAGGCTCAAGCTTAATCCCTCCAAGACGGAGTGGCTGTGGATGCCGGCATCCCGATTCAGTCAGCTGCAGCCGCAGCTGACTGTTGGAGGCGAGTTATTGGCCCCAAAGGATAGGGTGCGCAACTTAGGTGTCCTCCTGGATGAACGGCTGTCGTTTGAAGATCATTTGACGGCCGTCTCCAGGGGGGCCTTCCACCAGGTTCGCCTGGTTCGGCAGTTGCGCCCCTTCCTTGATCGGGATGCCTTGTGCACAGTCACTCATGCGCTCGTTACCTCTCGCTTGGATTATTGTAATGCTCTCTACATGGGGCTCCCCTTGAGGTGCACTCAGAGGCTTCAGTTAGTCCAGAATGCAGCTGCGCGGGTGATAGAGGGAGCTACTCGTAGCCCCCACGTAACACCGCTCCTGCGCAGACTGCACTGGCTGCCTGTGGCCTTTCGAGTGCGCTTTAAGGTGCTGGTTACGACCTTTAAAGCGCTCCATGGCTTAGGGCCTGGGTACTTACGGGACCGCCTGCTGTTACCACATGCCTCCCACCGACCCGTACGCTCTCACAGAGAGGGACTTCTCAGGGTGCCGTCCGCCAAGAAATGCCGGCTGGCGGCCCCCAGGGGAAGGTCCTTCTCTGTGGGGGCTCCCACACTCTGGAACGAACTTCCCCCGGGTTTACGCCAAATACCTGACCTTCGGACCTTCCGCCGCGAACTGAAGACACATCTTTTCATTCGCGCGGGGCTGGCTTGAATTTTATCGGTCTTTTAAATTTCTTAAATTTTTAATATCAATTTTAAATGGGATTTTAGTTTTTATATATTTTAAAGTTTCGAGCTAATTATAATAAGTTTTTTAATTTACATTTTAAATTGTACATTGTATTGTCTTTTTTACTTCTGCCTGTACACCGCCCTGAGTCCTTCGGGAGAAGGGCGGTATAAAAATCAAATAAAATAAATAAATAAAATAAATAAGAACTGCAGGGTGATTCAGTGGCGAGAGAGGTTGTAAAATGGGACAAAGCTCCCTTCACAGCTGTCTCGCTTAGCAACAGAAATTTTGGGCTCAATTGTGGTCGTAAGTCGAGGACTACCTGTAAGGCTTCCAGGGGCGGGGCACGGCGGGAGGGGAACCCATATGTTTTCCAGTAAATATCCTAAATTTTTGTTCTGCCAACCAAGCGGCAAATTTAATCTCATTTTCAGTAAGGAACAACCTCAGGCATTTTCCAATTTTTTCCCCCCTCTCCCTCTTCTACCTGTGAAAGAGTTAAAGTCCGTAACTCTGAAAAGTTGTCAAGTTTGGGGACCCCTGCCTGTACCATTCTGGATGAATGGCTATCCAGTTTCTCCTTAAAACCTCCAGCCGTGGGAGCACCCACAACTTCTAAATCTCACAGCGATTTAAGTTCCTCATATTTTTTTTTATTTTTATTTGAATTTATATCCCGCCCTTCTCCGAAGACTCAGGGCGGCTTACATTATGTAAGGCAATATTATATACAAAGTCAACTTGTATTGCCCCCCCCCCAACAATCTGGGTCCTCATTTTACCTACCTTATAAAGGATGGAAGGCTGAGTCAACCTTGGGCCTGGTGGGACTCGAGCCTGCAGTAATTGTAATTGCAGGCAGCTGTGTGTTAATAACAGGCTGCATTAGCCTGCTGAGCCACTTCCCAGTTTCAGCTACTTCCAGAATGAAGAACAGCAGTTTATTTACATTCAGGCATTTCACGACCCAGCTTGGTAACATGATCAGTGCTCAAAGGAAGTGTGGTGTCTGTCTATTTATATACTGTAAGGGTTGGTGGGAGTTTGGTTCTTGGTTACCAAATCAAGGCATTACCAACTCAGACAAACAAGCTAACAAAACAAGCTAACATTAAGTAGCCTCATCAAGGAACCACAAGAACACTCCTGGGGCAAGAAACTCCTGGGGCAAGAAACAACGAGAGCAATCCCCACTCCCTTCTAAACTGATGATGTTACCTATGGGTCATGAAAGATCTGCAAAAAAACAACCAAGCTCAGAGGCCATCAAGGACCTCACAGTCCTCCTCCTCCCTCCCTCCCTCTGCAAACCACACACTCCCTTCTAAGCACTGATGATGTTATCTAGTTGGGTCATGAAAACAAGCAAGCTCAGAGAGCACCAAGGCCCCCTTAATTCAAATCTAAGCCACAAATAATTTATTCTGCTGATATCATTAGCCATGATTATTTCTGAATCACAGTTAACTCGATGACTTCTAGCACAGCCGCTTACATTAAAGGTTAGTGGCAAGGACCAACAATCAGAGGGGGGGGTTCATGTGTGGACGGGGCGCGAGAGCAGATTGCCGTGTTTTGTGACGCCGCACGCATGCGCGGACGCTCACATTTTCGGTGCTGGGCGAACCGGTTGCTACAGTATATGAAGCCCACCACTGCCAACTATTTATTGTCTTTGTTTGCCTGGTGATTAACAAGGGTCTCCAACCTTGGCAACTTTAAGACTTGTGGACTTCAACTCCCAGAATTCCGTCCACAAGTCTTAAAGTTGCCAAGGTTGGAGACCCCTGAACTAGACTAACGGTTGAGTCAATGAACCAATTTTCCGGATTTGCACACCAGAGTGAATTATAACAAACTACCCACATAGGCTGAAAGGCGGGTGGCTAATGTGTGGCTTTTCACAACTCCTAAGGGCGCAAACAAACATATCTCCAGGTTGTGGGTCCCAGTTTTGCAAGCAAGAGGGAGGCATTTGGGCGTTGGTTGGTTGCTTGCCTAAAATCCCAGAATAATTTCTCTGGGGTGGCTTATCAGTGACCAGCAAGGGTGTTTACCTAAGTGAAGTGTTGCTGGGTGAACGCTGTTTTTCTGCTATTCCTATCAGATCCAAAGTAGTTTTCGAGGGAGAAACTGAGGCTGCACTGAACAATGCGAAGAAACTGAAGTCTCCAAAAAACAACAACAACAACCCAACAACCAACCAACGGGGAAGGGAGGCACAGTCCCCTTCCCTGGGTAAAATGGCAGTGTAGCAGCCAACAGAGCAGAGTGTCCTTGTGGGTGTTTGTGTTATCTTGGCACCCCAGGCATGGCTTCTGGTCCCTGGCATCTTAAGCTGCTCCGCTCTGCATTTCAAGAATTGCTTATTCCAGAATTTCTCCTTTGCAGGCACAAAAGAGAGAGAAGGAGGGAGGGAGGAAGGGAGGAGGAAGCAGGCTTATTTAAGGCTCGCAAGCAGGAAAGGCAGGATTTACAGCTGTCAAGACTCTGCCTTTCTCTGCTGTAACAGGATAATAAAAGGGAAGGGAGGAGAGAGAGAGGGAGAGAGAGGGAGGGAATGAGGGAAAGAGGAAGCAAGGAAGGGAGAGAGAGGGCGAGAAAAAGACAGAGAGAAAGAAACAAAGGAAAGAAAGAGAGAGGGTGAAATAGAGAACGAAAGATAAGAGAGAAAAAGAGGGAAAGAATGAAAGGAAGAGAGAGAGAGAGAGAGAGAAAGAAAAAACAGAAAAGAGAAAAAGAAAGGAGAAAAAAAGTGAAATAGAGAAGGAAAGATAAAGAATGGAAGAAAGAAAAAAGAATAGGAAAAAGAGAAGGAAGGAAGGAAGGAAGAAAGAAAGAAAGAGAAAGGGTGAAATAGAGAAGGAAAGATAAAAGAGAAAGAGAAAAGAAGGAAAGAATGAGAGAAAGGAAGAGAAAAGAAAAATAGGAAAAGAAAGGAGAAAGAAAGAGTGAAATAGAGAAGAAAAAATGGGAGGTAGAAAGAAGAAAAGAAAGGGAAAAAGAGGGAAAGAAAGAGAAAGAAAGAAAGAAAGAAAGAAAGAAAGAAAGAAAGAAAGAAAGAAAGAAAGAAAGAAAGAAAGAAAGAGAAAGACAATTTCCACTGATTCCAACTAGGCTCATTTAAAAAATAAAAATAACCAAGCAAGGCATTTGTTCTGCAATTACACAACAGCCTGGGGAAACGTCAGGTGGAGGGAGCTGCATAAAACACAACTTCCTTCTGCAAATTGGAATAAACACTTTCTACTTGCATGCAATTATTTACAGATTCAAAATCTGTACATTAAAGAAAATAACCTGGGTTAATCAACAAAAACAAAGGAAGAACTCCTGCAATGGAACAAGGGCGGAACTTTGGATTCCTTGCTACTCAATATATAGCTAGAGAAATAACAGAATAAGTGTGTGTGTGTGTATCTCTCTCTCCCATTTCTCTATCCACTCTCTCTCTCTTCTGTCTCTCTCTTTTTCTCTTCAATTTCAATTTCAACTTCAATTTCTTCACTATGTAGGGGAGGAAGAGGCTCCAGCTCAACCCCACCAAGACAGAGTGGCTGTGGGTTCCGGCGTCCCGGTACAGTCAGCTTACACCTTCGCTGACTGTGGGGGGTGAAGTTCTGACCCCCACGGGAAGGGTGCGCAACTTGGGCGTTCTCCTGGACGATCGGCTGTCCCTAGAAGAACACCTAACGGCCGTCGCCAGGGGAGCATTTTATCAGGTCCGCCTGATTCGCCAGTTGCGCCCCTTTCTTGACCGGGACTCCTTACGCACGGTCACTCACGCCCTCATTACTTCCCGCCTGGATTACTGTAATGCTCTCTACATGGGGCTCCCCTTGAAGAGCACCGGGAGGCTCCAGCTAGTCCAGAATGCGGCGGATAATAGAGGGAGCACCACGTTGCTCCCATATAACACCTATCCTGCGTGGCCTGCACTGGCTGCCGGTAGCAATTCAAGGTGTTAGTGATCACCTTCAAAGCGCTCCATGGATTAGGACCGGGTTATTTACGAGACCGCCTTCTGCCACCGATAGCCTCCCAACGACCTGTGCGCTCCCACAGAGTGGGCCTGCTCCGGGTGCCATCATCCAATGCCAGTTGGTTGCCCCCAGGGGGAGAGCCTTCTCTGTGGCAGCACCGGCCCTTTGGAACGAGTTACCTCCGGGGTTACGCCAACTCCCCGACCTCCGAACCTTCAAGCGGGAACTGAAGACTTTACCATTTAATCGTGCGGGACTAGCCTAAGTGTTTTTTAATTAATTTATTTATAATTTTAAAATTTTAAAGGGTTTCATATCGGTCTATGACCGTTTTAGTTAATTAGGCCTGTTAAATATTTCGTTTTAAATCCGTTTTTAAATTTGTGATTTATACTGTGTGTACTATGTGTTTTAATATGGCTGTAAACCGCCCTGAGTCCTTCGGGGAGAAGGGCGGTATAGAAATTAAATTATAAATAAATAAATAAATAAATAAATAAATAAATGTAGTACCTTATTTTTTTACAACGTAAGGTAGTCCTCGACTTACATCAGTTCGCTTAGTGACCGTTCGAAGTTACAACTCCTCAGAAAAAAGTGACTTAGGACCGTTTTTCACAGCTACGACCCTTGCAACATCCGTAGTTGCATACTACCGTAGCATGCGAACCAATTACAGGTAGTCCTCGACTTAAAAGTTTGCTTAGTGACTGTTTCAAAGTTACAACGGCACTTTAAAAAAGTGACTTAGGACTGTTTTTCACAGTTACGACCGTTGCAGCATCCCCGTGGCCATGAAAATTCGGGTGTTGGGCAACTGACTCATATTTATGACGGTTGCATTTTCCCGGGGTCACGTGATCCCCTTTTACGACCTTCTCACAAGCAAAGTCAGTGGGGAAGCCAGATTCACTTAACAACCGTGTTAACTGGCTTAACAACTTTAGTGATTCACTTAACAAACGTGGCCAGAAAAGTCGTAAAACTGGGCAAAACTCACTTAGCCACATAAATTCCGGGTTGGAATCTAGGCGTCTTAAAAAGCGTTCCAATTTGCCAACTGACTCACATTTATGACGGTTGCAGTCTCCCGGGGGGGGGGTGTCAGGTGATCCCCTTTTGCGACCTGCTGACAAGCAAAGTCAATAAGGGAAACCAGATTCACTTAATGACTGCACAAGTCACTTAACTGAAGGGATTTCCTTGACAACTGGGGCAAAAAAAAGCTGGCAAAATGGGAGAAAACTCACTGAACGGTCTCGCTTAGCAACGAAAATTTGGGGCTCCGTTGCGGTCGTTAAGACGAAGACTACCTGTAGTCCGCAGCTGAAGCGCCTCCACCAACCAAGCCAGTTTTGTGATTGTGTTGTGCGATTTCTTCCATGGCTGGTGTGAATATTTGGTGCCCTTTCAGAAGCATGTCAACACACATTTTCCGAGCTCTTCCCGGCTGCCATCAAAATCTTCTTTTAATTTTTGCTGATCTGGTCTTTACTAACTGCTGATTTCACTGTTGTTTTTAATTTGGGGTTTTCGCTTTGCTACGGGCTTAACCGTTGTGAGTGGATCGCGGAGTCGGTTAAAGGGAAAGCGAGTGTTTGAATTCGGGCGATGGACAGAGAGATTCCTCAAAGCGAGGCCTTTACAAAAAACCAGGAGTCAGCGACAGACAACTCGACTCTCACCAAATTAAATTGCTTGCAGAAGTTCTCCTCTGCCTGGAGTTCCCCACTTACGACAGTTCAATTAGAATAGAATAGAATTTTATTGGCCAAGTGTGATTGGACACACAAGGAATTTGTCTTTGGTGCATAAGCTCTCAGTGTACATAAAAGAAAAGATATGTTGGTCAAGAATCATAAGGTACAACACTTAATGATGGTCATAGAATATAGAATAGAATAGAATAGGAATATAGGAGAGGAATAGAATAGAATAGAATAGAATAGAATAGAATAGAATAGAATAGGATAGGATAGGATAGGATAGGATAGGATAGGATAGGATAGAATTCTATTGGCCAAGTGTGATTGGACACACAAGGAATTTGTCTTTGGTGCATAAGCTCTCAATGTACATAAAAGAAAAGATACCTTCATCAAGAATTCTAAGCTACAACACTTAATGATAGTCATAGGGTACAAATAAGCAATCAGGAAACAATCAATATCCATATAAATTGTAAGGATACAAGCAACAAAGTTACAGTCAGTAGAATAGAATAGAATAGAATAGAATGGAATTTTTTATTGACATCGTTCAAAGTTACGACGGCACCAAAAAAAAGGGGGGGGGGACTTATGACCGTTTCCCCCCCCATACTTATGCCCTTTTGCGACCTTCTGACCGGCAAAGTCAATGGGAAAGCCGGATTCGCTTAACAACCCGTGTGACTAATGTAACCAACCTAACCACTTCCATGATTCATTGGCAAGCGTGGCAGGAAGGTCATGAGCAAAACTCAGTTAAGTGAGCGGCCTCAGTTGTAGCCATTATGTCAAGGACTACTCGTATTTAGTATTTCATTCCATGGGATCAGACCACATTATAATGCCATGGCAAGACCACACTTGGAATATTGCATTCAGTTTTGGTCGCCACGATGTAAAAAAAATAAATGTTGAGACTAAGAGTGCAGAGAAGAGCAACAAAGAGGATTAGGGGACTGGAGGGTAAAACATACCATACTTTTTGGAGTATAAGACGCACTTCCTCCCCCCCACAAAAGAAGGTGGAAATATTGGTGTGTCTTATACACCGAATAAAGCCATTTTTGACCTCCCAAAACCCCGTCCCGCGTGCCCCGCTTTTGCCAAAAGCAGGCCCGTTTTTCGCAAAAGCAGGGCCTGCAGAGAGCTTGGGAGGCCTGCAGAGCGCTCCTGGGGACCGGGAAGGGCAAAAACTTTTTTCCCCCTTGTTTACCACTTCAAAATCTTGGTGCGTCTTATAGTCTGAAAAATATGGTATAAAGAACGGTTGCAGGAACTGGGTATGTCTAGTTTAATGAAAAGAAGGACTAGGGGAGACATGATAGCAGTGTTCCAATATCTCAGGGGTTGCCACAAAGAAGAGGGAGTCAAACTATTCTCCAAATCACCTGAAGGCAGGACAAGAAGCAACGGGTGGAAACTAATCAAGGAGAGAAGCAACTTAGAACTAAGGAGAAATTTCCTGACACTTAGAACAATTAACCAGTGGAACAACTTGCCTCCAGAAGTTGTGAATGCTCCAACACTGGAAGTTTTAAAGAAGAGTTTGGACAACTATTTTTCTGAAATGGTGTAGGATTTCCTGCCTGAGCAAGGGGTTGGACTAGAAGACCTCCAAGGTCCCTTCCAACTCTGTTATTCTAGATCTATATCTAGTAGACTTTCGAAACAGCCAATAAATGTCCATTCAAAGGACAACTCCCCCCTCCCATTTCAAGGACTTGTATCCATTACATGGGGAGGGATGTCCGGCTAGCCAATCAAGTTTTATTGCAAGTCATAGTATTTATCTCAATTCCACAATTCCACTAATGATAGGAAATGAGGCAAATGACATATCTTCAGATTTAACTAACTGTTCCCGCAATGGTCTATTAAACAGAGGCTTTAGGGCGAAGCCAAGGCATGGCTTACAAAGAAGGCATCTTTGGTGGCCCAAGGCAGGGCTTGCGTTTAAAATTTCTTAGGGGTCTTGAGACTACAAAGAGTGTGGAACCACACCGGGGGAGGAGGGGGGAGGCAGAATCAAATCCAAAGGGTTTACTACTCCCCAAGGAATGAGCTACTTAAGTGATGAGCTCTTTGTTGCAGGTCTTTGAGCGGAACCTGAAATATCTTACAGCTAAAATCTTTTACGGTTAGTTCTTGAGTTACGAGCGATCACTTAGGGACAGTTCAAAGTTACAACAGATTACCCCAGGGGTACCTACAACTCCGTTCTGACAGTGTGGCTTCCCACCCACCCATGGGGTCATGTGGTCACATTCTGGAGCACTTGAAATTTAGCCCAAATTTATGGCTGTTTGCAGGGTCAAGTGACTTGAATTATGACATTTTTTTGGGAGGCTGGAAAGTTTTCTAGCAGAAAACACTCATTGCAGACAATGGATCCCCTTAAGAACTCGGGCGTTTACTTCACAACTGGGGCCATTTGTTTAACAACTCCTACAGGTAGTCCTCAACTTACGAACGCAGTTGAGCCCAAAATCTAGGTTGCTAAGTGAGACATTTGTTAAGTGACATTTGCCGCCTTTTTACGGCCTTTCTTGCCACAGTTGTTAAGGGAATCACTTGCAGTTGTTAAGTTTGTGACATGGTTGTTCAGTGAGAACGGCTTCCCCGCTTACTTTGCTTGTCAGAAGGTCGCAAAAAGGGACCACGGGACCTTGGGACACTTCATCCGTCATAAACGTGAGTCAGTCACCAAGTATCTGAATTTTGATCACCTGACCATAGGGATGCTGCAATGGTCCTTAAGTGTGAAAAGCGGTCCTAAGTCACTTTCTTCCAATGCTGTTGTAACTTTGAATGGTCACTAAATGAACTACGGTAACTCAAGGGCTACCTGTAAAAATGGACATTGTCAGGAGGTAATCTGCATGTCTTAAAACCATAATTTCGGCCTCTATGACAGTTGCAAGCTGAGGACTACTGGCAGAGGTGGGTTTCAGCAGGTTCTGACCAGTTCTGGACAACTGGTAGCGGAAATTTTGAGTAGTTTGGAGAACCGGTAGTAAAAATTCTGACTGGCCCTGCCCCCCATCTATTCTCTGCCTCCCGAGTCCCTGCTGATCGGGAGGGAATGGGGATTTTGCAGTATCCTTCCCCTGGAGTGGGGTGGGAATGGAGATTTTGCAGTATCCTTCCTCTGGAGTGGAGTGGAAATGGGGATTTTGCAGTATCCTTCCCCTGCCATGCCCACCAAGCCACACCCACTGAACCGGTAGTAAAAAACATTGAAACCCACCACTGACTACCGGGACAAGTGAAGCTTTGACCTGATTGGATGGTTTCCGCAAAATGAATTTCAATCTAAAAGCAGAAGTAAGGTTTTTACACTTAGGAAAGAAAACCCAACTGCATGGCTAGGTGTCAGGTAGACACTCCTGTGGTTAACCACCCCTTGCTATCATTCATTTCGGCTCCAAAGCAGACAAGGTAGCATCCCCATTGGTTCGGGCACCAGCACATTGGAAACAAGATTTCCGGCACACCAGAAGACCCTCACACAAACGTCGTAAAATGGGGCAAGGCTCACTCAACCAGTGTCTCGCTGAGCGATAAGAAATGTGGGGCTCAATTGTGGTCGTAAGTCCAGGACTGTTCCCTCCCACCCTGGACACCTAAACTCTTTAGGACAGGGGTCTCCAACCTTGGCCACTTTTGAGACTTGTGGACTTCAACTCCCAGAGTTCCTCAGCCAGCTTTGCTGGTAAACTTCAGAAGTAGTTCAGGGGGCGGTTTCCCAAACGTGGCCACTTTAAGATGTATGGACTTCAACTCCCAGAATTCTGCCTGGGGAATTCTAGGAATTGAAGTCCATACATCTTAATGAATAGAATAGAATTTCATTTTGGCCAAGTGTGATTGGACACACAAGGAATTTGTCTTGGTGCATACGCTCTCAGTGTAAATAGAATAGAATAGAATCAGAATAGAATAGAATAGAATAGAATAGAATAGAATTTATTGGCCAAGTGTGATTGGACACACAAGGAATTTGTCTTGGTGCATATGCTCTCAGTGTAAATAGAATAGAATAGAACAGAACAGAACAGAACAGAACAGAATAGAATTTATTGGCCAAGCGTGATTGGACACACAAGGAATTTGTCTTGCTGCATACGCTCTCAGTGTAAATAGAATAGAATAGAATAGAATAGAATTTATTGGCCAAGCGTGATTGGACACACAAGGAATTTGTCTTGGTGCAGATGCTCTCAGTGTACATAAAAGAAAAGATACCTTCATCAAGGTACAACATTTACAACACAATTGATGATCAATATATCAATATAAATCATAAGGATTGCCAGCAACAAAGTTACAGTCATACAGTCATAAGTGGAAAGAGATTGGTGATGGGAACTATGAGAAGAGTTAAAGTTAAGAAACAGTGAGTGAGGTAAGGCAAAGGTCTCCAACCTTGGCCACTTTGAGACTTGTGGACTTCAACTCCCAGAGTCCACAAGTCTCAAAATGGCCAAGGTTGGAGACCCTTGCTCTAGAAGACGCACAAGTTCCTTATCACAGTTCTTCAAGAAATTACCTACGGAAGTAAGGATGAAGGTCGGCTATTTGTATGATTTGGGATTTTAGGAAGGAGATGCACAAAGATTGACTCACAGTCAATAAAATGCCGCCAGTCAGCAAATCTCTCTGAAAAATTTTGCAATAGGCAAAAGTCACAGAATTTGGTGTTGACGGTATCCGAGGAGACCAAATGTTTTCATTTGCTCGGTTAACCAACACTTTGGAGAAAGCATCTCGCTTCTGCCCTGGCTGTTGGGGACATCTTTCTCTTTAACCAGAATCTCTGCCCCTTAACTATAGGTAACTTACAACCTGTTGTTTTGAGTGACTGAATTTACAAGGCCCTGAAAAAAGTGACTTACAAACAGATCTCGCACTAAATTAAAAAGAGGTTGGAGACTTTGGAAAAAGCGCAGAGAAGAGCAACTACGATGATAAAAGGCCTGGAGACTAAAAAATATAAAGAACAGTTGCACGAATTGGGTGTGGCCAGAAGGACTAGTGGGGGACATGATAGTAGTCTTCCAATATTTGAGGGTGCTGCCACAAAGGAGAGGGAGGTCAACCTATTCTCCAAAGCACCAGAAGGAAAGACGAGAAGCAACAGATGGAAACTAAACAAGGAGAGAAGCAACCTGGGATTGAGGAGAAACTTCCTAACAGTGAGGACAATTAACCAGTGGAACAGCTTGCCACCAGAAGTTGTGGGTGCTCCAAAACTGGAGGTTTTAAAGAAGAAACTGGACAGTCCCTTGTCTGAAATGTGTAGGTGTAGGGTCTCCTGCTTGAGCAGGGGGGGTGGACTAGAAGACCTCCAAGGCACCCTTCTAGCTCTATTCTGATGATGACTGTCATAACATCATTTGACGGCCGTCGCCAGGGGGGCTTTCTATCAGGTTCGCCTGATCCGCCAGTTGCGTCCCTTTCTGGACCGGGTTTCCCTGCGCACAGTCACCCATGCCCTCGTTACATCTCGCCTGGATTACTGCAATGCTCTCTACATGGGGCTCCCCTTGAAGAGCATCCGGAAGCTCCAACTGGTCCAGAATGCAGCCGCGCGGGTGATAGAGGGAGCACCTCGTGGCTCCCATATAACACCGCTCCTGTGCGGGCTGCACTGGCTTCCGGTGGTCTTCCGGGTGCAATTCAAGGTGTTGGTTACCACCTTTAAAGCGCTCCATGGCTTAGGACCGGGCTATTTACGGGACCGCCTACTGCCACCGTTTGCCTCCCACCGACCTGTGCGCTCCCACAGGGAGGGCCTCCTTGGGGTGCCGTCGGTGAAACAATGTCGACTGGCGGCCCCCAGGGGTAGGGCCTTCTCTGTGGGGGCTCCTGCCCTCTGGAACGAGCTGCCTCCGGGGCTTCGCCAACTCCCCGACCTTTGGACTTTCCGCCGTGAGTTGAAGACTCTTTTATTCCATCGAGCTGGGCTAGCCTGATTAAGTAATTTTAAATGGGGTTTTAGTTTTTGTATTAGTTAGTTTTTTAATATTTTGGCCATTATTTATATAAATTTTTAGTCTGTTTTTAACGTGTATTTATTGTATCTTTTAAATTGGCTGTCAACCACCCTGAGTCCTTCGGGAGAAGGGCGGTATACAAATGCAATAAATAAATAAATAATAAACATCCTTACAACCATAGGATTAAAATTTGGGTGCCTGGTGACCGGCATGTATTTACAATGTTTGCAATGTCCCGGGGTGATGAGATTATCGTTTCCACCCTTCCCAGCTGGCTCCTGAAAAGCAGAATCGATGGGGGAAGGCGGAGTCATTTAAGAACTATGTGAGTCACTGAACAGCTGTGGCATAGACGGCCCCAAATTCACTCAACAACTGCAAATTTTGGGTCTTTTTTTGGGTCACACTACTTATAATCTCTTCCGGATACAAAGATCAGTACTTGCTTCATAGAGATCAGAAGACAGGTGTGAGATTAAGTCATATTAAGTTCTGCTTCCCGGCCCCCCCCCATATGAACAAAATAGAATAATTACTGGAGTGATATACAGAGATGGCCCGACAATACTGGCAACGCAATTCCCCTTGTCGCTGTCTTGCAACTAATTGAACAACTTCTCAAGCTTCACAAAAACGTTTAGGTGCCTCCAACACATGATCATTCGCACCCCCAGTGTGCGAGCATCACACATTCGTGTGCGCCTGCTAAAGTAATGCTCAGCACTGCCTGAAAAGCCCTTTTTAAAATTCTGTTCGTTAGTCTGAAAAATACAAGCTAGAAAAACGTTCGTTATCTTGTCCTGATAGACCGTCATGGAGCCTGGAATTTCCACTGTATGTCATGAAGGTCGTAAGTCGAGGCACCCGTGAGTGTCATCTGGTTTTATGACAATTTTCTGCTGGTTGTTAAGAGGACCCACTGTCTGCAATTAGTGGTTTGTTGTTACTTTTTTTTTTTTTTGCTGGAAACTGAAAGTAAATGCCAGTTTACAGCGAAAATAATCAAAAATTACAGCCATGTCACTGTGGGACATTGCAAATGGCAATAAACACCCGCCGGTTGTCAAGTACCCAAAAAGTGATCACATGACTGCCATTGTTGGAACTTTTGAACCATAAATATCTTTTGAGCATCTGTCGCAATTTTAGAACGGTCGCTAAGTCACCGGTCGTAAGTCAAGGGCTACCAGTATAAGATTTTTACAATTGTGTGCTCTTTAATGCTGGTTTTACTAACTCCCCAATTCTCAGCTCAAAGGGCTGAGAGTTCTAGACTTCAACTATTAGGGTGAGAGTGCTCCGTATCTTGGAGTTAAACTAAAAAGTACACTGTGTTAAGTATAATAATGGCTTGTGTGTGCACAGAATGAGGTTGTCTCCGGAGCATGGACACTTGTGCGTGAAAAAAAGAACACAACTCTGCTCCTGAACAAGTAGGTCCAGGGTTTCTTCTGCAGCTTCAAATGAACCAATTTTTTTTTTTTTTGCATTTATATCCCGCCCTTCTCCGAAGACTCAGGGTGGCTTACACTATGTCAAGCAATAGTCTTCATCCAATTGTATACTATATACAAAGTCAGCTTTTATTGCCCCCAACAATCTGGGTCCTCATTTTACCTACCTTATAAAGGATGGAAGGCTGAGTCAACCTTGGGACTGGTGGGACTTGAACCTGCAGTAATTGCAAGCAGCTGCTGTTAATAACAGACTGTCTTCGCAGTCTGAGCCACTCAAGGACCCTTCGATTCCTAGAATTCTGGGAGTTGAAGTCCACAAGTCTTCAAGTGATGGATAAAGTTTAAAATATGAATTTCAGGCCAATGGAAGGTGAAAGATGGAAAGCCAGCTCAGACCCTAATCCAGCTATTCGAAAATGCAAGTTTTACAAACAAAAGGAGTGTTTGGAAGGAAGGTGGACTCTACCTCTCTTGGATTTTAGCTCTTTAGTCTTTTCCTCACCCACCCTCGCTGATGTCGGTCCTCTCTTCCTGCTCTAGTCTCTTCTGCAATGCAGACCACCACCTAGCAGAATAACAGAGTTGGAAGAGACCTTGGAGGTCCTCTAGTCCAACCCCCTGCTCAGACCGGAGACCCTATACCACTTCAGACAAATAGCTGTCCAGCCTATTTTTGAAAACCTCCAGTGATGGAGCACCTACAACTTCTGGAGGCAAGCCATTCCACTGGTTAATTGTTCTCAATGATAGGAAATTTCTCCTTATTTCTAAGTTGCTTCTCTCCTTCATTAATTTCCACCTGTTGCTTCTTGTCCTGCCTTCAGGTGCTTTGGAAAATAGGTTAGCTCCCTCTTCTTTGGGGCATCCCTCAAATTTTGGAAGACTGCTATCACGTCCCCCCTAGTCCTTAATAGAATAACAACTGGAAGGGACCTTGGAGGTCTTCTAGTCCAACCCTCTGCTCAAGCAGGAAATCCTAAACCATTTCAAACAAATGGTTGAACAAGCACCTCTTAAAAACCTCCAGTGTTGGAGCATTCACAACTTCTGCTGTTTCACCAATTGTTCTCACTGTCAGGAAAATTCTCCTTAGTTCTAGGTTGCTTCTCTCCTTGATGAGTTTCCACCCGTTGCTTCTTGTCCTGCCTTCAGGTGCTTTGGAGAATAGTTTGACTCCCTCTTCTTTGTGGCAACCCCTGAGCTATTGGAAGACTGCTATCATCTCTCCCCTAGTCCTTCTTTTCATTAGACTAGACATACCCAGTTCCAGCAACCAATTCTTCGTACTTTTTTAGCCTCCGGTCCCTTAATAATCTTTGTTGCTCTTCTCGGCACGTTTTCTAGAGTCACCGACAGCAGCCAGGAGCTCGTCCAAAGCGCTGTTCTCCCTCTTCTGCAGCAACCCCAAAGCCCCAGCTTGCAAGGCTCAGCATTTCCTCCCGCCAAGCATTCCCAGAAGTTTCTAGCAAAGAAATGGCCTCTCTGGGTCTCCCTCTTTTGCCAACAGAGGATCAAAGCGGCGCCAAAGCCACCTCCCGGGTTCGGCTAGGAAGGCCTTCCGGGCAGCAGCTTCCAGGATAAGAGGCTTCCCTTCCAGTGCATCTCCATAGCTGCAGCTGATCAGGCCTCCCCTGGGCTATAAAAAGAGCCCTTTGCAGAGTTGGCACCCGGGTCCAATGCTGCTGGGGAGGATGGTGCAGCTGCCAATTTGTTCCTTGCCTGCAAACTGGGGAGGAGGAGGAGGGTGGGGTGCAGCTGCAGAGAAGGACTCAAAGGGAGAACTTATAAATAGCCGTTTCTTACAGTACTCTTTCTAAGTGGAGGTTTCTCCCAGGCAGGGAGGCAACAGGGTGAGGTTATGTTGGCTGTAAAATTGGGGATGGAGGTTACTGTAGATAGGGGTGGGGCAGGGAGAACAACAACAAAGCATGAGAGAATATGCCACAATCATTGCAAACGAGAGTTGGCTGCTGGGGGAAGGGCCGGGTAGACTGGAAGGAAGAAGGAATGAAACAGGATTTTTGAAAGGAGGACGACAGGAAGAGGAGCAAGGAGGAGAAGGAGGGGAGAGGGAGGGAAAGAAGAAGGGGAGGAGGAGGAAGAAGAGGGGAGAGGGAGGGAAAGAAGAGGGGGAGAAGGAGGAAGAAGAGGGGAGAGGTACGGGAAGGAGGGCGGAAGAGAGGAGGAGGAGAATAATAAGAAAATCGTAATAAGAGTAAGAAGAATAAGAATAGGAAAATAATAATAAGCAGAAGAAGCAGAAGAAGAAGCAGAAGAGGAAGAGGAAAAAAAGAGGAGGAAGAGGAGAAGGAGAGGAAGAATGGAATCAGGAAGGTTATCCCACTAGCTGGTTAAAATCCTGGCTGGGGATTATGAGAGTTGTGGTCCCAACCAATCTAATGATCCTGGGCTAAAGGAAGGACAGCCTTACTGCAATGGAACTCTAACCTAATCCACCACAACTTTATTCCGTTGACAGAAATGGTTCCAAGTCACAATATTAACAGCAGGCAGATTATTATCGTTTTTAATACCGTACAAAGCTTAGCCATACTGAACGAAGCAGAACACAAAAGGGCCTGTTGCACCCGGTTGTGCGTAAAATTCCCCAGAGGGACGCAGGGTCTTCCAAGCGACAGGCCCAGCTTCTCACTCCTTCCAAAGCAAGGTAGACCAAAATGGGACACATGCAACGAAGGAGGCCTGGTCAGTATTGGGGCTTCTTGGTTCTCGTCTGTGCACGGAAAAAATCTTTTCAAAATCCATCTTGCAAGATGGATCTATTCTGCAGCCCAAGAAACTGTATCTGTTATAAAATACACCTGAATTTAATAGGGAGGCAGGGTCGCTTAGACAGGACAATAACTCCCTTCTCAATTTAGGCCTCCTGAGGTCATGGACCGACTTAAACTGGAAGCTTCCAGGTCAAAACTAAAAATCTGATGGGAAACTCAGGTTCCATTACACCCTGTGGACTTCGACTCCCAGAATTCCTGAGCCAGCCATGCTGGCTCAGGAGTTCTGGGAGTCGAAGTCCACAGGTTGTTGTTGTTGTTGTTTTAAAAAACCCTCAGGATTTCTGGGAGTCAAAGTCCACAGGGTGTAAATAGATCAGGAATTCTGGGAGTCAAAATCTACAGGGTGTAAAAAGCTCAGGAATTCTGGGAGTCGAAGTCCACTAGGGTTGTAAAAAGCTCAGGAATTCTGGGAGTCGAAGTCCACAGGATGTAAAAAGCTCAGGAAATCTGGGAGTCGAAGTCCACAAGTCGGAAAGTGGGCCAGAGTTATCCACCCCTACTCAATAAGGCAGCCATCAACCCTCAATGGCCATTTTGTTGCTTTTATGGCCTGGACCGCCCTGTGCGTGTCTCGAGTATCTGGTTGTTGGTAAAAAGCGAGGACTCCTTGCTCGCCACACAATTGTCATGGAAACTAATGAAAAACTCAACAAGATTCCTCCAAATTATCATTCTGCAGGGAAAAGGAAGGCTGGGCTCACTACAATCATTGGTCGCTTCGCACGTTAAGCCCTTAATAAACTCAACAACTCGGGCTCTTCAAAAAAAACCACAAACAAACCCAACCACCCTTGTCTTGGCCTTCACTGTGCAAATGACGGGTGTCCCAGTAGTAATCGCACACAGCAGAAGTCGCACATAGCAGCGGTGTGCATGTCTGTCCGTCAGATTGGCCGCCAGTTGCCCAGGGAAACCCAACACAAGGAAGAGAGGTTTTCATCAAACACGGCAATATTTGTGACATGTTGACTCTCTTGACTCAGGAAAGACCCTCCTTTACAATACAGCTAGTCCTTGGCTTTGTTGTTGTTGTTAGTTGTGAAGTCGTGTCCGACCCATCGCGACCCCATGGACAACGTTCCTCCAGGCCTTCCTGTCCTCTACCATCCTCTGGAGTCCATTTAAACTCATGCCTACTGCTTCAGTGACTCCATCCAGCCACCTCGTTCTCTGTCGTCCCCTCCTTCTTCTTTTGCCCTCAATCGTTCCCAGCATTAGATTCTTCTCCAGGGAGTCCTTCCTCCTCATTAGGTGGCCAAAGTATTTCAGTTTCATCTTCAGGATCTGGCCTTCTAAAGAGCAGTCAGGGTTGATCTCCTCTAGGACTGACCTGTTCTGTCCTCCTTCGCCTCCGTCCGAGTGATGGCTTAATTAGCCGGCACTATCAGCTCTGGCAGCAGAATAGCCAGCGTCTACCAAGACCCTCCGTTATCTTCCATGATGCTGGTGAGTCATCCAGGAACAAACTTCAGCTCTTAGCTAATCAGTGGATTTGCCTGTTACGAAGAGACACAGCAGCTCTTGCTGCCTTTTATATCCTGTGGGGTGTGGCTCCATGACTCAGCACTTCCTGGGCCTGCCCCACCCCTGCTTCTGTTGTTCCCTCCTCTCCTGCCTATGAAACCTAGGGTTCAACCAAGCCTGATTGCCATCAGCTGGGTCTGAAGGCGTGGCCGGGGGGGGGGGGAAGAGTCAGGCGACGGAGGCCTCGTTATCTCTTCCACCTGGCCTGCTTCTGGCTCCTGGAACTGAGCCAGGGAAGCCATTGCTCCCGAGGTAAGTCCTGACGGCCCTTCCCCCTCACTTTCCAAGTCACTTTCTGGCAGGAGGCCCGGCTCGGGGGACGCAGACACAGCATGACCGGTTGGATCGCCTTGCAGTCCAAGGGACTCGCAGGAGTCTTCTCCAGCACCAAAGGCCTCCATTCTTTGGTGCTCAGCCTTCCTTATGGTCCAACTTTCACAGCAATCCATTGCAACTGGGAAAACCACAGCCTTGACCAGGGGTCTCCAACCTTGGTCCCTTTAAGACTTGTGGACTTCAACTCCCAGAGTCCCTCAAGGTTGGAGACCCCTGGCCTTGACTATACGCACTTTTGTTGGCAGGGTGATGTCTCTGCTTTTTAGTACGCTTTTTAGTCCTCGGCTTACAACCATTCATTTAGTGACCGGATGACGTTGAAATGGCGCTGGAGAAAAGTGGCTTGTGACCCGGTTTTCACACTTGACAACCTCCGCAGCGTCCTGTGATCCAAAAACAGGTCACCTGGCAGGCATTTCGGGAATCGCGTGATCAATATTTGTAATATCACCCAGCTTCTGACAAGCAAAGTCAATGGGATTCACTCAAGGACCGCACGATTCCCTTAGGAAGGTGACAAAAAGGTCATAAAATGAGGCAAAACCGACTCCAACTGCCTTCTTTAGTAATGGAAAATCTCAGCTCACCTGCAGACTACTGGGATAAGAGCCATGGGGTGGAGGCGCAGTGGTTGGAATGCAGGATTGCGGGCAAACTCTGCCCACAGCCAGCAGTTCGATCCTGATGGGGCTCAAGGTTGACTCAGCCTTCCTTCCTTCCGTGGTGGGTAAAATGAGGACCCAGATTGTTGGGGGGCAAGAGGATGACTCTGAAAACTGCTCAGAGAGGGCTTTAAAGCAACCGTGAAGCAGTATAGATGTCTACCTGCTGCTGCTCTTAAAGAACTCGTCGCAAGAATGAGATTCTGCCAACTTCATTCCGAAGTAAGCGATCGCAGACAACAGAAGTGTTAAGCGTTTGATTTCACAACAATGAGACAGGACACTGATGTGCCAAAAAGCCCCATGGCTGTGCATAAAGAGGACGACACCGCTCAGGCTAATGACACCACAATCATCTGAAGCAAAGAAATTGGCGTCGACACACCAGCGAGCCAAGTGTGATGCAGCGGTTAAAGTACTAGATGGCGAGCCAGATGGAAGCCACACACACACTCCCTCGGTAACCCCAGAAGCCCCCTGGGTGACTCCCACCCAATTGCTCACTCTCATGCCCTTTTTTTAAAACAACAACAACCGATTAACAGGGTTGGAAGGGACCTTGTAGGTCATCTAGTCCAACCCCACTTCGACCTCTTTTTTTTAAATTTGAATTTATATCCCGCCCTTCTCCGAAGACTCAGGGCGGCTTACAGTGTGTCAAGCAATAGTCTTCATCCATTTGTATATTATATACAAAGTCAACTTTTATTGCCCCCAACAATCTGGGTCCTCATTTTACCTACCTTATAAAGGATGGAAGGCTGAGTCAACCTTGGGCCTGGTGGGACTAGAATCTGCAGTAATTGCAGGCAGCTGCTGTTAAAACAGACTTAGTCCGTTGAGCCACCAGAGGCCTCTTCAGCTACAGATGCTCTCTTGAGCTCTTGAAGGAAGGTCCCAAAACAAGCCTCAGACAGGCAGTCCTCGACTTACAACAGTTCAGTGAGTGACCGTTCGAAGTTATACCAGTACTGGAAAAAGTGACTCGCGATGTAAAAATCTGCAGGGATTTGCTTAACAAATGAGGAAAGTCGTTTAAAACTCGCTGAAGAAATTTCCCACTGAACAGCATAAATCTGGGGGTCCGTTGTGGCCATAAGTTGAGCACTACTTGTAAATAATGAAAGAGACGCTGAGAATAAATCAAAAATAATGAGGGAAAGTCGTAAATAATAAAAGAGCCCGTGCATTGGTTTCACTGAAATCCACCTTCTGCTCCGTTCGAAATAAAACGTTTTCTGAAATGTGGATTAAAAAAAGACTGCTCTAAACCAGGGCTCACCAAACTTGGCCACTTGAAGACTAGCAAACTAGGGAATTCTGGGAGTTGAAGTCCACAAGTCTTAAAAGTGGTCAAGTTTGGAGACCCCCTGTTTTAAGCAGCAAAATTCCAACAGATTCCAACAAAAACACAATTCAGCTGCTGGCAGAATTAAATCACAATGCCTTCTGTATGAGCCCCAACAAAGTGACTTCCAACCGAGGCTTCAGATGAGGTGGGCATTTGCTATTCTTATAGAATAGAATAGAATAGAATAGAATAGAATAGAATAGAATAGAATTTTATTGGCCAAGTGTGATTGGACACACAAGGAATTTGTCTTGGTGCATATGCTCTCAGTGTACATAAAAGAAAAGATACGTTCATCAAGGTACAACATTTACAACACAATTGATGATCAATATATCAATATAAATCATAAGGATTGCCAGCAACAAGTTATAGTCATACAGTCATAAGTGGAAAGAGATTGGTGATGGGAACTATGAAACGATTAATAGTAGTGCAGATTCAGTAAATAGTCTGACAGTGTTGAGGGAATTATTTGTTTAGCAGAGTGATGGCCTTCGGGAAAAAACTGTTCTTGTGTCTAGTTGTTCTGGTGTGCAGTGCTCTATAGCGTCGTTTTGAGGTAGGAGTTGAAACAGTTTATGTCCAGGATGCGAGGGATCTGCAAATATTTTCACGGCCCTCTTCTTGATTCGTGCAGTATACAGGTCCTCAATGGAAGGCAAGTTGGTAGCAATTATTTTTTCTGCAGTTCTAATTATCCTCTGAAGTCTGTGTTTTTCTTGTTGGGTTGCAGAACCGAACCAGCCAGTTATAGAGGTGCAAATGACAGACTCAATAATTCCTCTGTAGAATTGGATCAGCAGCTCCTTGGGCAGTTTGAGCTTACTGAGTTGGCGCAGAAAGAACATTCTTTGTTGTCCTTTTTTAATGATGTTTTTGATGTTAGCTGTCCATTTGAGATCTTGCGATATGATAGAACCCAGAAATTTGAAGGTTTCTACTGTTGATACTGTGTTGTCAAGTATTGTGAGAGGTGGAAGTATGGAAGGGTTTTTCCTAAAGTCTACCACCATTTCTACGGTTTTGAGTGTGTTCAGTTCCAGATTGTTTTGGTTGCACCACAAGGCTAGTCGTTCGACCTCTCGTCTATATGCGGATTCGTCATTGTCTCGAATGAGACCAATCACTGTTGTGTCATCTGCGAACTTCAGTAGCTTAACAAATGGATCATTGGAGATGCAGTCATTGGTATAGAGAGAGAAGAGAAGTGGGGAGAGCACACAGCCTTGGGGGGCCCCTGTGCTAATTGTACAGGTATTTGATGTGATCTTGCTTAGCTTCACCTGCTGCTTCCTGTTTGTTAGGAAGTTATAGTTTGTTATTCGGGGCGCCCTGCAAAAGATCCTCCCCCCCGCCCTTGTATTAGCAATAGCAATAGCATTTAGACTTATATACCGCTTCACAGTGCTTTACAGCCCCCTCTAAGCGGTTTACAGAGTCAGCCCATTGCCCCCAACAATCTGGGTCTTCATTTTACCCACCACGGAAGGACAGAAGGCTGAGTCACCCTTGAACCTAATGAGATTCGAACTGCCAAATTGCAGGCAGCCAGCAGTCAGCTGAAGTAGCTTGCAGTACTGCATTCTGACCACTGTGCCACCATGGCTCAAGGAAGGAGGAAAGGAAGAAAGGAGGAAAGGAAGGAATAGCAATAGCATTTAGACTTATATGCCGCTTCGCAGGGGTTTACAGCCCTCTCTAAGTGGTTTACGGGATCAGCCTCTTGCCCCCCAACAATCTGGGGCCTCATTTTACCCACCTCGGAAGGACGGAAGGCTGAGTCAGCCTTGAGCCTGGTGAGATTCGAACTGCCAAATTGCAGTCAGCCGGCAGTCAGCAGAAATAGCTTGCAGTCCTGTATTCTAACCACTGAGCCACCGTGGCTCATGGATAAAACCATTCTCATCAATGCAGGTATTCCGCGATTTACGGCAATTGTGCCCCCACTTTCCATGGCGAAGTGAAACATTTGTTAAGGGAGTTTCGCCCCACGTCACGATTTTTCTTGCCACGGTTGTTAAGTGAATCCCTGCAGTTGTTCAGTTAGGAACATGGTTGTTAAGCAAATCTGGATTTCCCTCACTTGACAATTCTACAGAGGAATTATTGAGTCTGTCATCTGCACCTCTATAACTGTCTGGTTTGGTTCTGCAACCCAACAAGACAGACACAGACTTCAGAGGATCATTAGAACTGCAGAAAAAACAATGGCTACCAACCTGCCTTCCCTTGAGGACCTGTATACTGCACGAATCAAGAAGAGGGCCGTGAAAATATTTACAGACTCCTCGCATCCAGGACAGAAACTGTTTCAACTCCTACCCTCAAAACGACGCTATAGAGCACTGCACACCAGAACAACTAGACGCAAGAACAGTTTTTTCCCGAAAGCCATCACTCTGCTAAACAAATAATTCCCTCAACACTGTCAGACTATTTACTGAATCTGCACTACTATTAATCTTCTCATCGTTCCCATCATAACTTGTTGCTGGCAATCCTTATGATTTATATTGATATATTGACCATCAATTGTGTTGTAAATGTTGTATCTTGATGAACGTATCTTTTCTTTTATGTACACTGAGAGCTTATGCACCGAAGACAAATTCCTTGTGTGTCCAATCACACTTGGCCAATAAAAATTCTATTCTATTCTATTCTATTCTATTCTATTCTATTCTATTCTATTCTATTCTATTCTATTCTGACTTGGCTGGTCGCAAAAGGGGATCGCGTGAACCCAGGGACACTGAAACCTGTCGTAAGTACATGCCAGTTGCCAAGCGTCTGAATTTTGATTGGGTGACCGCAGGGATGACGCAACGGTCATAAGGGTGGTAAAATGGTGCTAAGTTGCTTTTTTTCAGTGCTGTTGTTAACTTCCGTCACTAAACGAATGGTCGTAAGACAATTATTCTGCCTTATACGGGCAAAATAACTCAACATTTTTCCTGTATAACTCACATTTTTCCATTCCCAGAATAATTAAACATTTCCGTCAGCAAGAATCTACCGTGCAAAACTCAGGCAGTTCCATGCCTAGCCGAGATAAGAATTACAAACTGGAGGAAATTCTGAGTATTTGAGTAAAGCTCCCCCTTTTTATCTATCTCACCAGCTTTCTCTCCAAAGCTGACCGAGATGAAGCTGCCTCTGGGACAGAGAAAAGCCCGGCCCACTTTGTTGACCCTCTCTGGTTTACTAAAGATGTACCGGTTGAAAGAAAAAAAAATTGAGTTTTTAAAAAGGATGTTTGTAAAAGATTGGAAAAAAAATTATTCTATAAGGGTAGGTTTGGAGGGAGGGAATCTAAATTTGATATTGAAGTTCAAAGCCCGCATGTTAAGAAGTGAAAGAAAAAGATTCTACTAGAAAGTTTTGATTTTAGAAACGTGTTTAAAGAATGGCTTTGAGCGTTTTAGAAAGTGGGGGGGGGGAGCATTTTTTCCTGTAAGAATCTGTAAGAATACAGTGAACCTTGTTAATAAAAATGGCAATAGTTCATGAAGGTAATTAGGTGCAAACAGAAATACATACTATTTCCCTAGCAAGGGAGGTAAAAGTAGGAATGGAGATAGAATAGAATGAGCTGGAAGGGACCTTGGAGGTCCTCTAGTCCAGCCCCCTGCTTGAGCAGGAGAACCTATATATACCATTTCAGATAAGTGGCTGTCAACTTTCTTTCTTTTTTTATTGAAAAAGTTTTAACAAACAAAAACGTTTTTCCCCCTTCCCCCCCCCCCACAAACCCCCCCCCCCGCTTCCCAGGTCAATCACAAGGTATTGTTATACATAAACCAAACATAGAGTAAAATTTTCCCTTCTAATCCAATTAACCTCATCCAAATCTTTTCATTTCCCAACCCCCCCCCCCATTACATAAAATAAGACTTCCTAATTATTCAAAGGCACTCTGATATTTAATTGAATGGGGAAAAAATGGATTGATTATTTACAAAACAGATATCAGATTAAGAGCTGTCAAGTTTCTTCTTAAAACCTCCAGGGATGGAAGAGGAGAATATATTTAAGTACGTGTTTCACTTGGATATCACTTCTGGATTTTGTGCTTGTGATGGAGGGGAAAAAAATTATGAAACTTTGACTTTGTTATGCAAAAAGTTGAGGCCGGAACGTTTTTAATCTAGTAAATGTGATGCCTTTTTCTTTTTTTTTTTTCCTCCCTTGTACCTCACGTTTTCTTCCCCTTTCTCTTCCTCCCCCTAACATTTCTACTTTTGATTTGTATTTTATATATAAATAAAGATAATAAAAATAGCTGACCATTGCGAGCACTGAAAAACCAAAACGAAACGTGTGTGTGTGTGTGTGTGTGTGTGGTTGCTGCCATTTGTGCAACACACACACACACACAACCACCCCATACACAAGCTTGACCCAAGTCCAGGCTCCCAGCAGCCCTGATTTTCCTAATATGGCAAAGAGCGTGTCAAATGTTTGGGGGAGAGAAAAAAAAATTCATATCTCAGGAATTTTATGGTATGAGCTCTTCAACATTTTTTTGGGGGGAGAGGCAGCCTTATTTTCAAAAGTAGCTAGAGCACATTTGGATAAAACCTCCGCAGACTGTAAGTTATGGACCTTGGAAGGGCTGTGGAAATCTTACGTTTTTTGGGTACGCAGAAAATACAGGGAGATTATTTGCTTACGTTTCTGGAGCTATCGCTTCTAGGCAGAACCAGCTACTTTTTTCCAATGGTTATTTCTTTGAGAATTCTCAGTCCAACCCCTTTTGAGATTCTGCTTTGTCCACAATAAATTAAGACTCATAGCTGTGGCTCAGATCTTATGCATTCCCTGTAATAGGACTGTTTTTTTTAAACATAATGGAATAGCAGAATGACACAACTGGAAGGCACCTTGGAGGTCTTCTAGTCCAACCCCCTGCTCAAGCAGGACAACCTATACAAGTGGCTGGACAAGTGGCTGCCCAGTCTTCCAGTGTTGGAGCATTTACAACTTCTGGCGGCAAGCTGTTCCACTGATTGTCCTCACTGTTAGGAAGTTTCTCCTTAATTCTAAGTTGCTTCTCTCCTTGATTAGTTTCCATCCATCGTTTCTTGTTCTACCTTCTGGTGCTTTGGAGAATAGCTTGACTTCCTCTTCTTTGGGGCTGCTCCTCAAATACTGGAATCCTGCTATCATGTCACATCTAGATTAGCAGATTGTAAAGACTAACACAAAATCTCTTAGAAATCAAGTTTAACTGAAGACTCACTAAACACACGCAGAGGGTCGCTGAGGTCTTTTCCTCCTCTAAAGCTTTTTTCATTCTCACGTCGAACAGAATAGAGCTGGAAGACACCTTGGAGGTCTTCTAGTCCAGCCCCCTGCTCAAGCAGGGGACCATATACCTGTCGTGTCCCACTCCTCCTCTGACGGCCGGGTCTGTAAAGTCTGTATCAAGCGTGGCTACGAAGCCTCTGCAGCTTTGCCAAAGTCCTGTCAAGAGTTCTCAGGACAGGCAGGAATCCAAGGTGTGACTTCAGCAACCAGATGAGACTTTGCCTGACTCAAGGAATGCCAGAAAGCAGATCCTTTATATAGGCCATGGGGTGTGGCTCCATGACTCAGCACTTATCCAGGCCTGCTCCTCCCTTCCTTTTGCTGACGTCGCCTCTCCATTCTCCAGAAGCGGGGATCTCTCCACCCTTCGTCTGCCTGCCCAGCTGCCGGTAATTCTAGCTCGTGACTGGCTTCTTGCTCATCATGCTCACACTCTGTGGGGGGGAGGGGTTTATTTGCTCGGTTTGTCCAGGCATGGTGGTAGTCCAGACTGGGGGTTGGAGGCATGCCAGGCCATTCGTCTTCATTATCAGTCTCTGGCTGAGATAGCAGGAGGTGGGAAAGGCCCGGCTGCGGAGAGGGGGGTGGGCGAGGCACAAAAATACCATTTCAGACATGTGGCTGTCCAGTCTCATTTTAAAAACCTCCAGTGATGGAGCACCCACAACTTCTGGTGGCAAGCTGTTCCACTGGTTAATTGTCCTCACTGTCAGGAAGTTTCTCCTTAGTTCCAGGTTGCTTCTCTCCTTGATGAGTTTCCATCCGTTGTTTCTTGTCCTGCCCTCTGCTGCTTTGGAGAATAATTTGACCCCCTCCTCTTTGTAGGAGCCCCTCAAATACTGGAATACTCCTATCATGTCCCCCCCCCCCCCGGTCCTTCTTTTCACCAGACTAGACATACCGAATTCCTGCAACCGTTCTTCGTTCTTCAATCTTCAAATATTGGACACGAAATGTTATATCGTGTCTGTACGATGCTTTTTCAAAGTACTTTTCCTTTTGCTGACCAGGAATGATCCTGTGCATCCGTCCATCCCATAGTGACCGCAAGCACTGAAAGCCGTCTTCCCCAGTCGCTACTGGTCCGTTGCTAAGCCCCTCGCCCCCATTGGGGGTCTGGAGTTTGCGGGGGGGGGGGCACACGGGTGGCTCAGACAAAGAGGACATGCTTAGCAGCGCAGAGAAGATTCCAGATCCAATTAACATCATTTGCAATTAAAATAGGACTGGGGCGGCAGGGACGGGGGGGGGGGCAGGATTTCTCTACCCAGGGCTTTTGAATGCTGCTGTTGTCATTTGGAGCAACAGGAACTAATAGCCTGACAAGGTGCATAAGGATAACGGATGATCTAGCCATCAAATCAATGCCGATTTGAATTGGTAATCCCCTGGAAAGGGATGGGGGGGGGGCAGGAGTTGGCTCTGCCAGGGCTGTGAAGCACTCAAGAGAGGAGACAGGCTGGGCTGCTAAAGAGAATCCCAAGTAGCTAATTAGATAATGGAGAGCTCTCGGGGGACCAGGAGAAGGAGTGAGAATCTATTGAGTAAAGGGGCTGTGAGGATTAAAAAAAAAATGCTCTCTTGTGCAAGATCAAGAACCAGGGTAACAAAACAAAAGAGGATCACGGGAAGCTTTATACTGCACTGGTAAGGCCACCCTTCCGTCAGGATACAGCTGGAAGGGACCTTGGAGGTCGTCTAGTCCAACCCCTGCTCAAGCAGGAGGCCCTATACCAGGGCTGTCAAACTCAGTTTCATTGAGGGTTGTGTTTGACCGGGGGTGGGGGAGCAGGGGGGCATGGCCGGCTTGACCTCACTCGCATAGGGTAGGGGGGCACCTGTGGTGGCCCAAGCGCTCTGCCAGCGAAAACGGCACACGGCCCTCCCGAGCTACGTTTTTGCTGGCAGAGTTGCAGGAAACCGTCGCAGCTGAAAACGGAAGTTAGTTTTTGCTGGCAGAGGCACTGCGGGCCGGTCCTTCAGAGTTTCCAGGGCAGCCCTGCGGGCCAGATCGAAGCACCCCATGGGCCGGATCTGGCCCGCGGGCCTTGAGTTTGACACCCCCTGCCCTCTACCATTTCAGACAAGTGGCTGTCCAGTCTTTTCTTGGAAACCTCCAGCGATGGAGGCACCCACAACTTCTGGTGGCAAGCTGTTCCACTGGTTAACTGTCCTCACTGCCAGGAAGTTTCTCCTTAATTCCAGTAGCAGCTTCCAGTATTTGAGGGGTTGCCACAAAGAAGGACTTTGAAAAAAGCATCAGACAGACACGATATAACAGCCCTCCAATATAGGGGCCTCTGGTGGCTCAACAGACTAAGTCTGTCAACAGCTGCCTGCAATTACTGCAAGTTCAAGTCCCACCAGGCCCAAGGTTGACTCAGCCTTCCATCCTTTATAAGGTAGGTAAAATGAGGACCCAGATTGTTGGGGGCAATAAATTGACTTTGTATATAAATATACAAATAGAATAAAGACTATTGCTAACATAGTGTAAGCCGCTCTAAGTCTTCGGAGAAGGGCGGGATATAAATGCAAATTAAAAAAATAAAAATTTGAAGATTGAAGAACGAAGAACGGTTGCAGGAATCCGGTATGCCTAGTCTGGTGAAAAGAAGGACCCGGAGGGGACATGATAGGAGTATTCCAGTATTTGAGGGGCTCCTACAAAGACGAGGGGGGGGGGTCAACTTATTTTCCAAAGAATAGAATAGAATAGAAGAATAGAATAGAATTTTTATTGGCCAAGTGTGATTGGACACACAAGGAATTTATCTTGGTGCATATGCTCTCAGCGTACATAAAAGAAAAGATACCTTCATCAAGGTACAACATTTACAACACAATTGATGGTCAATATATCAATATAAATCATAAGGATTGCCAGCAACAAGTTATAGTCATACAGTCATAAATAGAAAGAGATTGATGATGGGAACTATGAGAAGATTAATAGTAGTGCAGATTCAGTAAATAGTTTGACAGTGTTGATGGAATTATTTGTTTAGCAGAGTGATGGCCTTCGGGAAAAAACTGTTCTTGCGTCTAATTGTTCTGGTGTGCAGTGCTCTATAGCATCGTTTTGAGGGTAGGAGTTGAAACAGTTTATGTCCAGGATGTGAGGGATCTGCAAATATTTTCACGGCCCTCTTCTTGATTCGTGCAGTATACAGGTCCTCAATGGAAGGCAGGTTGGTAGCAATTATTTTTTCTGCAGTTCTAATTATCCTCTGAAGTCTGTGTTTTTCTTGTTGGGTTGCAGAACCGAACCAGCCAGAAGGCAGGAAGAGAAACTTCAGCCACGTGTCTGAAATGACGTAGGGTCTCCTGCTGGAGCTAGACTAGACTGGACTAGAAGACCTCCAAGGTCCCTTCCAGCTCTGTTCTGATTGACTGATTGAAAAAAATACTGGTTGGCAAAGCCCTAAAGAAATTCAGATTTTTTCCCTCCCAACCAGCTGGCAAGGATTTCTTCCGGTATCCGGGCAAGGGTTGGGAGGGCAGCTGCGCATGGCGACTTTCCGTCTAGCGTGTTGAGGGGCCAGAGCGAATGAGCTTCCATGACGGCTTTTTGGCAACTGATATCGGGAACAAAGTCCCTTCTCTGCCGGTGCTGCAGATCCCACTCTATGGTTCACTGATTACTGCAGAGTAAATACATACCTGGGTATCCAGGCGTCAATCCCGTTTAAAACAGACCTGCTCAATTTCAACTACAGGTGGAGCCCTTGACTTACCACAGTCTGTTTCCGGACCGTTACAAACTTACGACGCCAACGAAAAGTGAATGACGACCGTTTTTCAAAATTTGGATGCTTGGCAACGGGTTCGTATTTATGTCAGATGCATCGGCCCGGGGGGGGGGGAGGGGGGTAGAGGTATCACGTAATCTGTTTTGCGACCTCCTGACAAATGCGGTCAATGTGGAAGATGGATTCGCTTAACCGTTTTCCTAACAACTTAACAATTGCAGTGATTCGCTTAACGACAGAGGCAAGAGAGGTCATTCAATGGAGCAGGGGTCTCCAACCTTGGCAACTTTAAGACTTGTGGACTTCAACTCCCAGACTTCAACTCTGGGAGTTGAAGTCCACAAGTCTTAAAAGTTGCCAAGGTTGGAGATCCCTGCAATGGGACAAAACAACTGTCTCGCATAGCAACAGAAATTTGGGGCTCAATTGTGGTCATAAGCCGAGGACTACCTATATCAACGTTAGAAGGCTGCAACAATCTTTGGTTTCTACTTGGCAGGAAGACCAAGAAAGGTAGGAAAATTGTTCATTACAGTAGTGGCCAAAATTGTGGAAACCTTTTAGAAAAAAGTGTATTTTGAAGGTTTGATGGCTAATAACACTTTTTTTTTTTTTGGAGTTTCAAGAGAATCCTATTCCACTGCTGGAATGGCCTGGGAATAGCCCAGACCTTCACCCAATTGAAAATCTAGGGAGCCGACAAAAAAAACTTGTTAGTCAGAAATGCCCCAGCAATAAAACCCAGTTAATAGAAGCCATCATTCAATCTTGGTTTCACATAGTAACAGCTGCAGAACTAAAAGGTTTGGTTCACTCCATGGGAAGACGGTGTAAGGCCGTAATTCATGCGAAAGGTTACCCAACGAAGCATTAACTGACATGGTGATAATTTTTGTATATCTCGTTTTTTTCTTTGTTATAACTGCTATTCTAATAGCAAATCCTCCATAAAAGCTATTGCATTACATTCTTGATTAAATTATCTTTCTATTGATATATAATTTTATGGTACTACTCCCCCCAAAAAGTGGTCTTATTAGTATAGTAAATACGCTTTTCCCAAAAGGTTTCCACAATTTTGGCCAGTACTGTATGTCATGTCACTATAACCGGACCGAGCTATCTATTTTCTCAGCAGGCCAACAGAAAACAAGATTACAGTTTAAAAAACACCTTTTAAGAGCCACAAGGAGCTACACTGAGAGTGCACTGAGCATTCTTGGTGCCAAAGAATAGCCGGGTAGCACCGTGTTAATCTTTGGAAATGATACAGCTGGTACTGGCCATCAACAGATCTGCTTGAGAAAAAGGCAGGTAAATCCCCTTCTTAGCCTCTGAGCATCTCTTTTTCCTTCAAGGTTGCCAAAGATGAATAGGGATGGTGCTCTTAAGACTAGCCACAATTATCGCTAGGGTGAACTCTAAATTCTCTCATCGGCTTCTTTCCAGTAGCCCATTCCTAAGGTTAGTGAACGTGAAATAACGGAATTGGAAAGGACCTTGGAGGTCTTCTAGTCCAACCCCCTGCTCAGGCAGGAAGCCCAATCCCATTTCAGACGAATGTCTTTCCAATCTCTTCTTAAAAACCTCCAGTGTTGGAGCATTCACAACTTCTAGAGGCAAGTTGTTCCACTGATTGATTGTTCTCACTGTTAGGAAATTTCTCCTTAGTTCCAGGTTGCTTCTCTCCTTGATTAGTTTCCACCCGTTGCTTCTTGTCCTGCCTTCAGGTGCTTTGGAGAATAGTTTGACTCCCTCTTCTTTGTGGCAGCCCCTGAGATATTAGAGCACTGCTATCATGTCATCTCTTTTCATTAAATTAGATTTTAAACAACGGTTGTTGGCATTGGGTATGTCTAGTTTAATGAAAAGAAGGACCAGGGGTGACATGATTTAGAAGACTTAAGACTAACTTTATTGTCGCTTTGAATGTACACTAACCGGCATACATTAAAATGAAATTTCGTTGTATACAGCTCTCAAAGGGTCTCCACCTTCAATATACACTACATAAAACATGACAAGATAAATAAATACAAAATTATGCATACATGATAGCAGCGTTCTGATATCTCAGGGGCTGCCACAAAGAAGGAGTCAAGCTATTCTCCAAAGCCCCTGAAGGCAGGACAAGAAGCAACAAGAAGCATGATTTATGATGTATATTTTCATGTACACTGACAGCATATGCACCAGACAAATTTCTTGTGTGTCCAGTCACACTTGGCCAATAAAGAATTCTATTCTATTCTATTCTATTCTATTCTATTCTATTCTATTCTATTCTATTCTATTCTATTCTATTCTATTCTATTCTATTCTATTCCATTCCATTCCATTCCATTCCATTCCATTCCATTCCATTCCATTCCATTCCATTCCATTCCAATCCAATCCAGGAGAGAAGCAACCTAGAACTAGAGAAACCAGGTTAAAAGGTAAAGGTAAAGGTTTCCCTCGCACATACGTGCTAGTCGTTGCCGACTCTCGGGGCCGGTGCTCATCTCCGTTTCAAAGCCGAAGAGCCAGCGCTGTCCGAAGACGTCTCCGTGGTCATGTGGCCGGCATGACTCAACACCAAAGGCGCACGGAACACTGTGACCTTCCCACCAAAGGTGGTCCCTATTTTTTCTACTTGCATTTTTACGTGCTTTCGAAACTGCTAGGTTGGCAGAAGCTGGGACAAGTAACGGGAGCTCACCCCGTTACACGGCAGCACTAGGGATTCGAACCGCTGAGCTGCCAACCTTTCGATCGACAAGCTCAACGTCCTAGCCCCTGAGCCACGGTTACCTAACCTAACCAGGTTAGGCTTAGTCAAAAATTGATCAGAATAAGAGCACAGGGTAACATCACCCATCTTTTTAAAACCTTCCAGGAAATTTCAGTCAAGTCTCTAATTTCCTAGACAGCTACAATTACTGTGTGAATTAGTGCACTCTGTATTTTATTTGCATCAGGGCCAATAGTTGCAATGGTGGTCTCCAGAATATATGGTTTTTTTTAAAGAAGGACTGGAAAAACAACCAAGGTCATTACCCCACCTCCCATTGCGTGCATTCAGCTGCCGGTTGATGAAAGATAGCTGCCTCGCTGGACCATTATGTTTCTAATCTGCCTTCCACAATACACCAGTGATGAGTTGGACCGAGTATTTTAGTTCTGTTTGCTGTCTACAAAGACATGAAATTTCATATTCAGGACACAAGGCTCAGGAGGCTGGCTTTAAAAAACAACAACTGTTCTTCATTTTTATGGGTTCTCCCTCCAGCATCCCTTAGTGTCTTCTGTTTACAACCCGCTTTAGGATAACTGCTGTTCCCCTGTGGGTTGAAAACTTCCAGCTGGCCTCTCGACAGAAAAGATACGCGAGAGGTTTATGGTTGCATGAAATTTCTCGGACATTGAGCTGCTGTGACGTGGAGCCAAAAGTCACAGGCTACAAATATACTGCAGCCTACATTTGAATGTTTAGCCCTTTGGAAACCCTGCCTGGTCCTTTTTTTCCAATCCTGGCCTTCTGGGGCAGGGGTCTCCAACCTTGGCAACTTTTAAGACTTGAAGTCCACAAGTCTTAAAGTTGGCAAAGTTGGAGACCGCTGTTTTAGTGTGGCGTGACCAGGTCAACCTTGATTTATTATCTTCTTGACTTACTTTTAAGTGCTTTGAATAAGGAGAAAAAACGGCAGATGTCAGTTGACAATTCACATTAATCAGCAAGTCCTATGATCAGTTACAATCAATTCTGCAATTCACGAGGGACGGCTCTAAAATTAAACCCAACTGAGTTTTGAAGAGTACAGCTATCAGCCAAGTGCATAGCTACACTTAAAATGAGGCAAGTATAATTGAGCAACAAGAAGACGTGTCACACTTATCATTTCAGTCTCAAACGTATCTACCTGGATAGCAGGTAAAGGTAGGATACTGCAAGATATATTTTAATAACTGTTTGGGGGCCCCTGTGCACTCAGAACAGCCACTAGCCTCCCAAGGAAGGGCTTGAAATGGAATGTCCAACCTTGGGAACTTGAAGGCTTGCGGACTTCGATTCCCAGGATTCCCCATGCTGGCTAGGGAATTCTGGGACTTGAAGTCCACAAGTCCCAAGGTTGGACACACTCCTGCCTTAAAACATACTCACAAATTAAGTAGGCAACATCCAAAGTATTCATTACAATCATCCCACACAAACAACTATTATCTTGCATATGAGAACAGGCGCACGCATAAAACACTTAAAATAATTTTCACCCAATAAAGGGACGTTTCGCTTAATAGGGGATCAAGGTATTTTACCAGAATTTGCAAAGCACGTTCTAAAAGTTCATTTGTTTATCATTTCACTGCAAATACTGCATTCAACACCTTCTCCCTCCAGCTGAAATCAACACATGGCAGAATTCCTTGGCATCTACGCTTTTAAAACCCTAGGATTAAAAAAACCCCATACATTTCCCAAACATTTTACACCTGAAGTTGCCTTAAATACAGGCAGTGTACCAGAACAGGGGTCTCCAACCTTGGCAACTTTAAGCCTGGCGGACTTCAACTCCCAGAATTCCCCAGCCAGCTTTGCTGGCTGGGGGGTTCTGGGAGTTGAAGTCCGCCAGGCTTAAAGTTGCCAAGATTGGAGACCCCTGTACCAGAAGATAGGCTGCCCAGACTGGCAAAAGTTAGGAGCAAGGAAATCTACAGATCCGGAGATTAAAAAAAAAAAAAAAAGACAATATGAGGAGGGACCCCCCCAAAAAAAACTGGGGCAGGGCCCTGATCACATGGTCCCTGCTACCCTTTTAAACATTTTTTCCAGACTCCTCCTACAAGTTGCTCCTGATTTGTAAGGTCTTTCCAATGAAAACAATCAATTAAGCAGAAGTGGAGAACTGTGGCCGTTTATGACTTGTGGACTTCAATTCCCAGAATTCCTGAGCCATCATGGGCCAGCTACCGGTATACTTGTTGTCCTCAGGAATTCTGGGAATTGAAGTCCACAACTCATTCACGTATACTCCTAAAACACAAGGCATTCAGTCCATCCTCCGATGCAAACTCAGCTTAGAAATATTCATTATTATTTACTGGAGACACAAATTCGGCGAGTGGTCCATGGGATCCAGCGCACCCCTTGAAGAATCTTTTTCAAGGTCCAAAATGTTCCAGGTAAACGGAAAGAGAAAAATACCTGCCCGCTTTCCAGGTAAACGCAAAGAGAAATACCTTATTGCTTCTTTACATGAGAGAAGAGTGCATTCTGCCAGTCTTCCCAACAGCATTCTGGGTTTTTTTTTTACAATTTATTTTTTATTACATTTATATGCAGCTCATCTCACATAAAAATGCGTTAGGCAATAGACGAGATAAACTTTCTCTCGCGTATAAAGCGACTCTAGGCAGCCTTACATGTAAATCGGTTTTGGATCTGATCTGGCCAACCTTTAACCTTTCAACCGAAGGCACTGGCAATGGATCCCAATTCTTTTGTCTCCCTGGGGGGTGCGGGTGATGGGAGGAGGAGAGGAGCTGATTTTATTTTTATTTATTTATTGAATTTATATGCTGCCCATCTGTCCGAGCGGCTCTGGGAGGATCACACATCGATAAAAAGGTAAAAAAAAAAAAGAAGATAATACGGAAGATTAAATTAATTAAAATGTGGGAAAAGAACCTTTGCCAGCCTTCAAAATGCAGGGGGAGAAAAGCAAAGGGATGGCCCTGATTTGGGGGGGGGGGCTCTGAGGGGCTGGGACCCCACCCTTCCCAGATGCCGGGTTTTCCCCAGGTGGCCTCAGCAGAAAGGGGGGAAATTGGGAGGTGGGGAAGCTAAGAGGACCAGATACAACCCCTCCTCTCTCCTTGAAATGGGGGGGGGAGAAGTGAGTCTCAGAGAAACAAAGCAAGAAGGTGCCCCCAAATGTGGGGAGACCCTCATTAAAAGGGACGGGAAAGCAGAGAAACAGACATGAAACGTGGGGTGCAAAAGCAGGGAGGCCCTCATATGGAAGCAGAGAATCTCCCATGAAAACTGGGGGGTCAAAGCGGGAAGAACCCCATGAAAAGTGGGGCGCCAAAAGCAGGGAGATCCTCATGTAAAAAGGAGAGTTCCTCATTAAAAACAAGGTGCCAAAGTGGGGAGACTGCCATGAAAAGTAGGGTGTCAAGGCAGAGACACCCCCATCACTAAAAGCGGGGAGACCCTCATTAGAAGGCGGGGTGCAAACCCGGGGAGTCCCTTATGAAAAATGGGGAGACCTTCATATTAAGGATGTGTGTGTGTGGCAAAGTGGGAGACTGCTGTGAAAAGTGGGGAGCAAACTCAAGAAGACCCTCATGAAAAGCAGGGAAATCCTCATTTAAAAAGGGGGTGCAAACTCAGGGAGGTTTCCAAAGGGGGGGGGTGGAAACCCGGAAAAATGGGGAGACCCTCATGAAAAAGAGGGCTGGCACAGCAAGACCACCATGAAAAATGGGGTGCAAAACCAGAAAGACCCTCATGGAAAAAATGGGCTGAACCCTCAGGAAAACTGGGAGTGCAAAGGCGGGCAGACACCCCCACACACATGAAAAGCAGGGAGACAGCCTCCTTCAAAGGCGGGGTGCCAAACCCTTGAAGCCCCCCCCCCTGAAAAGCAGGGTGCAAAACCAGAGAGCCCCCCTCCTTCAAAAGTGAGGAGACCCTCCTTCAAAAGCGGGGAGAACCCTCAGGAAAAAGCGGGGTGCAAAGGCAGGGAGAGACCCCCTCCCCTTGAAAACTGGGGGGGCCAAACCCTTGAAGCCCTCCCCCCATGAAAAGCGGGGTGCAAAACCAGAGACCCCCCTGTTTCAAAAATGAGGAGAACCCTCAGGAAAAAGTGGGGCGCAAAGGCAGGGAGAGACCCCTTCCCTTTGAAAACTGGGGAGGGGGGCAAACCCTTGAAGGCCCCCCATGAAAAGCGGGGTGCAAAACCAGAGAACCCCCCTCATTCAAAAGTGAGGAGGACCCTCAGGAAAAAACAGGGTGCAAAGGCAGGAGACCCTTCCTTTGAAAACTGGGAGGGGCAAACCTTGAAGGCCCCCAGGAAAAGCGGGGTGCAAAACCAGAGAACCCCCCTCATTCAAAAGTGAGGAGAACCCTCAGGAAAAAACAGGGTGCAAAGGCAGGGAGAGACCCCCTCCCCATGAAAACTGGGGGAACCAAACCCTTGAAGCCCCCATGAAAAGCGGGGTGCAAAACCAGAGACCCCTCCCTCCTTCAAAAGCGGGGAGAACCCTCCTTCAAAAGCGGGGTGCAAAGGCAGGGAGAGACCCCATTCCCTTTGAAAACTGGGGGAACCAAACCCTTGAAGCCCCCCCCATGAAAAGCGGGGTGGAAAACCAGAGCCCCCCCCTGTTTCAAACGCGGGGAGACCCTCCTTCAAAAGCGGGGAGAACCCTCAGGAAAAAGCGGGGTGCAAAGGCGGAGAGAGACCCCCCCTCCCCTCGGAAACTGGGGGGGGCAAACCTTTGAAGGCCCCCCCATGAAAAGCGGGGCGCAGAGCAGCCCCCTCCCCCGCTCAACTTCCCAGAGGGGGTGGGGGTGGGGGTTTGGGGGGGCGGGGCTGTGTGGGTGTGGGGGGAGGGGAGGGGGCGTGGCCTCACCTTGAAGTAGCCGCCCTCGTAGAGCGTGTTGGGCGGGCCGAAGATGGCCACCTCCCAGTTGTAGAGGTCGGACTCGTCGACCAGGGTGATGCGGAAACCTTCCACGGGCTCCTCCTGCAGCCCCTTCAGCTCCAGCATCAGCGCCTTCTGGGAGCTGCTCACCTGCTGCTGCGCCATGGCGGACGACGAAGCGGACGACGAGGAGGAGGAAGGCGAGACGGGAGCCGCTCAGGCCGGGCAGGGCCTGGCCGCGGCGGGCCAGGCCGGGCCAGGCCGCCCGGCCCGCCCGCCGCCGCCGCGATCCTCCTGCTCCGTGCGGGGGGGGGAGGGGCGGCCCTGAGGGAGCCCGCCGGCGCCGCGCCCGAGGCGGCGGGGGGGGGGAGGGGAAGGGGGGGGCAAAGGCGGACGAGCGCGGCCTCCACCACCGAGCGAGGCAGCCGCGGGGCCCCCTCGACGACGACGACGACGACGCTTCCTTTTGTGACGGCGCCGCTCGGTCGCTCGGTCGTTCCCGCTGACGGGAACGCGCCCGCTCCGCCCGGCAGGCCCCGCCCTCTTTCCTTCCTTCCTTCCTGCCCGCCGCTTCCGCTTCCGCCGCTTCCGCCTTCCTGCCTCGGCAGGGAGGCGCAAGGCCGGCCGGCCGCCTGCCTGCCTCTACGCGCACGCGCAGGGCGGGGCTCGCCACGCCATCCTCCCCGGTGACGTCAGAGGGGGCCTTGGCAACGCCTTCCCTCCCCCCCAGTTCACGTCAGAGGCGGCTTTATTGGGGAGGTTTCACCAGCGCTCTGATTCTCTCCGTCTTTCCCCTCCTAACCACGCCCCCTAACCGTTATATCATTGGTTGCCTCCTAAGCTTAACTCTTACGGGTCACGCCCTAAAGGGAAGGGAGCCTCTCTCTTTCCCCTCTCTCTCCTCCTATCTTTAGCCTAGTCCCGCCCTCTACCGTTCTTTCATTGGTTGCCTTCAAAGCTTAATTCTCCTCGGTCCCGCCCTAAAGGCAATGGAGCGTCCGGCCATTGGCCGCTGGTTGTTAAAAAGGCACTCGGGCTTCTTCAAGGATTGGCTGGTTGCCGGCTCTGTTGTCCAAGCTCTTTGGAGGTGGGGCGGTCTTTAGCTGCTCTTAAATGGACGGAACCATTAAGACTTTGGAAAGGGGGTGATGGTGGAATTGTCCGAAATGCTATTTTCAATGAAAAAGGACATTTCTTCAGTGCTGATTTATTAGACGTTACTTCCAAAATCCTTTGCAAGGAAATTAATTGCCATGAAAGGTGCAATAAAATGTAGGGAAAGGATCGTGTGTATGTATGTTTATCTGTGTGTATACAGTATATATGTATGTATCTGTGTGTGTGTTTATATATATATATATATATATGTGTGTGTCTGTGTATATATATGTATATATATATAGGTATGTAGCTCTTGGCATTTTCAGGTCTTTTCCCGTGTAAGGTTGAGAGTATCTTGGCGACGTTTCGAGGAGGTCTCACTCGTCATCTTCAGGCTGGTGCTTTCGGCTTCATGCTTGTGTGAGCAAAGCGTGGTCGGAGCTGCCATCTCTCTATAAATACTGGTGGGGAGGTAGGGAGTGTTGCTGTACCACACAGCCAACCAAACCGCTTACAGCAACACTCCCCACCTCCCCACCAGTATTTATACAGAGACGGCAGCTCCGACCACGCTTTGCTCGCACAAGCACGAAGTCGAAAGCACCAGCCTGAAGATGACGAGTGAGACCTCGTCGAAACGTCGCCAAGATACTCTCAACCTTACATGGGAAAAGACCCGAATATGCCAAGAGCTACACATATATGTGTGTGTGTGTGTGTGTGTACATGTACATCCAAATTTTGATCACGTGACCATGACGGATGCTGCAATGTTGTAAGCAGCAGTAGGTTTCCCCATCACTGGTTCGCCACACTCGCTTCATGGTTCACACGTGCCGTTTGTGCCCGCGCCTGCCTTCCACACACGCACATGGCATTCTGTGCATGTGCTTTGTTTCTGTGTGTGCCTTCCACGCGTGCGCCCTGCCTCAAAAGACTGCCTAAATAGGATGCCATAGAGCCTTAGGCCCAACTGCAATTTCCGCTACTGGTTCGCGTAAACCGGTCCAAACCTACTATATACCAACTCTGGTCGTAAGTGTGAAAAACGGTCACAAGTCACGGGTCACACAAGTCACAAGTGCCGTAACTTTGACCATCACTAAATGAACTGTTGTAAGTTAAGGACTATCTATACCTGGGGTCTCCAACCTTGGCAACTTTAAGCCTGGAGGACTTCAACTCCCAGAATTCTCCAGCTACCTTTGCTGGGAATTGAAATCCTCCAGGCTTAAAGTTGCCAAGTTGGAGACCCTTGACCTATACAGTAGTTTGGGACAGATTGAGTAAGAGACTTGGTTGACATACTGTGCTCCCTGATCATAGGAATATTCTTTGGGTTGGCTCAGGATAGTAGTTTATCTAGTAAACTACAGTTAAAGAAACCATGGTTTCCTTGTACATTGTAGTTTATCCAAAAACTACGGCTAAACGAACTATGGCTTTTTGTAAATTGTGATTTATCCGATAAGCTGCAACTCAACAAACTACGGCTTCTTATAATTATGGCTTATCCAATAAATGACAGTGAAGCAAAACTATGGCTCCTTGTAAATTGTGATTTATCCAATAAATTACAGCTAAAGAAAATACGGCTTCTTGCAAACTTTGATTTAGCCAATAAACTGCAACTAAACTGTGGCTTCTTAGAATTGTGGCTTATCCAATAAACGACAGCTACTATAAACAAAAGATGTCTTCTTGCAAATTGTGATTGATCCAATTGTGGTTTATACAAAAACTACAGCGAAACAAACAAAGAGGCTTCTTGCAAACTGATTTATCCAATAAACTGCAACTAAACAAACGATGGCTTCTTATAACTGTGGCTTATCCAATAAATGACAGTGAAAGAAACTAGCTTCTTGTAATTAATGAATCCCTCAAAGAGAGCCATGGATGGAGGGAGACAGGAGATTCGGGCACTTGTGGGATAGCGTGATAAATGTCACACCATTCTTGTGATAAAATCTTGGGTGTGAAAAGGGGCGTGGCTGCCATTGCACACTTGTGGGACACTTGCAAACAACTCTTCTTCTTAAAGCAAAACCAAGGGCGCCATCTGCTGGACAACAGAGAAACTGGTATTTACTAGGAAGACCATCAAAAGGGGTTGATGCGGTTTTCTGGAATGGAAATCAAGTTCTACAATTTATTAATATTTCGTATTTCTCAACAGCCCATCCCCTTCCTTACACAATGGAACGCCACAAAGCTGAAAGATTTAATTCTTTGATTCCTTGATTCCTTTATGAGTAATTCAAGGCAGTGAATAGACATAATATTCCTTCCTCCTGTTAATTTCATTTGAGCAACAACAACCCTGTTAGGTGTGTTGGGTTTAGAAACAGGGACTGACCCAATGTCGCTCACCTATTTTCTTGCCTAAGGTGGAACTAGAACTCACGTCTCCTGGTGATTGACCCAAAGACAGCCATCCAATATTTATGCCTAAGGTGGAACTAGAACTCACTGGCTCCTGGTGAGTGTCCCAAAGACAGCCATCCAATATTTATGCCTAAGGCGGAACTAGAACTCACTGGCTCCTGGTGATTGGCCCAAAGACAGCCAGCCAATATTTAGGCCTAAGGTGGAACTAGAACTCACTGGCTCCTGGTGATTGGTCCAAAGACAGTCATCCAATATTTATGCCTAAGGCGGAACTAGAACTCACTGGCTCCTGGTGATTGGCCCAAAGACAGCCAGCCAATATTTACGCCTAAGGTGGAACTAGAACTCACTGGCTCCTGGTGAGTGTCCCAAAGACAGTCATCCAATATTTATGCCTAAGGCGGAACTAGAACTCACTGGCTCCTGGTGATTGGCCCAAAGACAGCCAGCCAATATTTATGCCTAAAGTGGAACTAGAACTCACGTCTCCTGGTGATTGGCCCAAAGACAGCCAGCCAATATTTATGCCTAAAGTGGAACTAGAACTCACGTCTCCTGGTGATTGGCCCAAAGACAGCCAGCCAATATTTATGCCTAAAGTGGAACTAGAACTCACTGGCTCCTGGTGATTGGCCCAAAGACAGCCAGCCAATGTTTTTGCCTAAAGTGGAACTAGAACTCACTGGCTCCTGGTGATTGGTCCAAAGACAGCCAGCCAATATTTATGCCTAAAGTGGAACTAGAACTCACTGGCTCCTGGTGATTGGTTGAAAGTCAGCCAGCCAAGGCTCACGCCTGAAGTGGAACTAGAACTGGTGAAATGTCTCCTTGAACAGTTTCCATCCATTGTGCCTTGTCTGACCCTTTGGGTGCTTGGGAAAATACGTGGCCCCCTCCTCTCTTTGACAGCCCATCACCCATTTTAAAGTCACCAAGATTGAGAACTACTCGCTTGATTGGATCACGAGACAGGACAATCTGTTTCGATTGCCAGTAAGGTTTTGCCAAATATCCCTTTTGGGGGGAAAAAAATAAGATTTCCCTTGCAACCTTCACATTTTTTTCTGTGATTTTTGCATGCACTGATGTACATCAAAACCCCAAGCCCCATAAATGGTCGTCCCTCTTTTGAAAATACCCAGGTCGTCCTCGAGTCACGGCCCCCATTGAGCCCCAAATCTCTGTTGCTAAACGAGACATTTGTTAAGTGAGTTTTTTGCTCCCTTTTACAACCTTTCTTGCCATAGCTGTTAAGTGAATCATTGCAGTTCTTAAGTTAGTCACGTGGTTGTTAAGCGAATCTGGCTTCCCCCGTTGACTTTGCTTGTCACAAGGTCGCAAAAGAGGATCGCGTGACCCCCGGGCCACTGCAACCGTCATAAATATGAGTCAGCTGCCAACCCTCTGAATTTTGATCACGTGATGTGACCCATGGGGATGTGCAGTGATGCCGTGTGAAAAACGGTCCTAAGTTATTTTCTTCCAGCGCCGTTGTAACTTCGAAGGGTCACTAAACGAATCGCAAGCAGTAAGTCGAGGACTACCTGCAAACCAGCGAAGTGGCCCAACTGAGCCCGGAAGTCCCTTTTCCCGAAAGCGAGAGCGAGGTTGGGCCCCTCTTCGTTTTCCTACGTCTAGAGTACACCGCGATCACCTAAGCTTCCTTTGCGCTCTCCACCAAACTTGCTAAAAAGGGGGCGGGGCTGAACGACGCTAACCTATCGGAGTTAGCCGGAAGACGGAAGAGGCCCGGGCACCGCTGTCGGCTCCACGTGGTTTGATTGCTGCCGAGTTCCACCCACATGGCTGCCCGGCGGAAGGTGGGCTTGCGGCTGAACGGAGCGCGGTGGGTGGTGGGTGGTGGGGAAAGATCGGGGAGAAGCAGTGCCGTAAGGACCCCCCCCCCGGGGAGCTTCCCCCGTCTCCTCCTCGGACTACAACCCCCATCATCCACGGCCGGGGGAGGGGGGTGTCCAAGGACGATGGGAGTTGTAGTCCGGGGCTGCCCGCAGTCTCTCTTCCCTGGCTTTTGTTTCAGGGTTTGGGGGTGGGGGGGGGTTGTGGAGGGCCGTGTGTGGAAGACAACCGTAGCCTGGCCCATGTTGAACTTGTAGGGTTGGACTAGAAGACCTCGAAGGTCCCTTTCGTTCTTCTGGGGTTTGGTTTGGATTTTTTTTTTTTGATGCACCTCAGCATCTCGTCTTTGCGGTGTAGTTAATTTTGGGAAAGTGGGGTGGGGAGGGGAAAGGAACTTTTGTCCTTGCCCTCCCCTCCAGCCCCCCCCCCCCAACCAATATATTTCCTGCAAAATATATGTGATTGATGCTGCCTTCCGTTTCTTGCAGCAGCTCAGGTAGTGCAGCCGCGGCTGTTAAGTGAATCATTGCAGTTAGTAACACGGTTCTTAAGCGAATCCGGCTTTCCCCCCCCCCCCTTGACTTTGCTTGTCAGAAGGTCGCAAAAGGGGGTCAAATGACCCCTGGACACTGCCACCGTCATAAATACGAGTCAGTGGCCAAGCAGCTGAATTTTGCTCACGTGACCGTTATTGGGGACGTTGCAAGAGTCTTAAACTTGAAAAACAGTCATAATTCCTTTTTTCCAGGGCCCTCGGAAGTCTGAATAGTCATTAAACGAAAGGCTGTAAGTTAAGGGCTGCCTGTATAATTGTTGACCAGCGTAATTTTGAAACATGAATAACTATATAGAATAGAATAGAATAGAATTTTATTGGCCAAGTGTGATTGGACACACAAGGAATTTGTCTTGGTGCATATGCTCTCAGTGTACATAAAAGAAAAGATACGTTCATCAAGGTACAACATTTACAACACAAATGATGGTCAATATATCAATATAAATCATAAGAATTGCCAGCAACAAGTTATAGTCATACAGTCATAAGTGGAAAGAGATTGGTGATGGGAACTATGAAACGATTAATAGTAGTGCAGATTCAGTAAATAGTCTGACAGTGTTGAGGGAATTATTTGTTTAGCAGAGTGATGGCCTTTGGGAAAAAACTGTTCTTGTGTCTAGTTGTTCTGGTGTGCAGTGCTCTATAGCGTCGTTTTGAGGGTAGGAGTTGAAACAGTTTATGTCCAGGATGCGAGGGGTCTGTAAATATTTTCACGGCCCTCTTCTTGATTCGTGCAGTATACAGGTCCTCAATGGAAGGCAGGTTGGTAGCAATTATTTTTTCTGCAGTTCTAATTATCCTCTGAAGTCTGTGTTTTTCTTGTTGGGTTGCAGAACCGAACCAGACAGTTATAGAGGTGCAAATGACAGACTCAATAATTCCTCTGTAGAACTGGATCAGCAGCTCCTTGGGCAGTTTGAGCTTACTGAGTTGGCGCAGAAAGAACATTCTTTGTTGTCCTTTTTAATGATGTTTTGATGTTAGCTGTCCATTTGAGATCTTGCGATATGATAGAACCCAGAAATTTGAAGGTTTCTACTGTTGATACTGTGTTGTCAAGTATTGTGAGAGGTGGAAGTATGGAAGGGTTTTTCCTAAAGTCTACCACCATTTCTACGGTTTTGAGTGTGTTCAGTTCCAGATTGTTTTGGTTGCACCACAAGGCTAGTCGTTCGACCTCTCGTCTCTATGCGGATTCGTCATTGTCTCGAATGAGACCAATCACTGTTGTGTCATCTGCGAACTTCAGTAGCTTAACAGATGGATCACTGGAGATGCAGTCATTGGTATACAGAGAGAAGAGAAGTGGGGAGAGCACACAGCCTTGGGGGGCCCCTGTGCTAATTGTACAGGTAAGATATAAATCTTACCAATGAAGAACAGCTTTAAAGCTGATGAAGAAGGAGAAACAAGAAATAAATAAAGTTTAAAAGCTCATGAAAGTGGAATAAATAATAAATGCAGTTTAAAAGTTTGTGAAGGAGGAGAATTAGTTGACTTAATTCTGTTCTTGGGCTTCAGAGAGGCACTGGCTGGCTGGGGAATTCTGGGAGTTGAAGTCCACACCTCTTAAAAGTTGCTAAGGTTGGGAAAATAAAAACACTAACCCAAGGTGGAAAAAATGGATCTAGAACAGGTAGGAAAAGCAGGAGGGGACTTGCCTCTTTTGTGACCACGGTGTTAAAACAAACCAGGTAGCACGAGTCTTTAAAGACAAAATCAGCATCTTTATTTGGGTGAATAATCCCCTTCTTTGGTTCTGCAACCCAACAAGAAAGACACAGACTTCAGAGGATCATTAGAACTGCAGAAAAAATAATTGCTACCAACCTGCCTTCCATTGAGGACCTGTATACTACACGAATCAAGAAGAGGGCCGTGAAAATATTTGCAGATCACTCGCATCCTGGACATAAACTGTTTCAACTCCTACCCTCAAAACGACACTATAGAGCACTGCACACCAGAACAACTAGACACAAGAACAGTTTTTCCCCCGAAGGCCATCACTCTGCTAAACAAATAATTCCCTCAACACTGTCAAACTATTTACTGAATCTGCACTACTATTAATCTTTTCATAGTTCCCATCACAATCTCTTTCCACTTATGACTGTATGACTGTAACTTTTTGTTGCTATCATTAAGGGTTAAATTGCAACCTATGACCATCATTTATGTTGTAAATGTATCTTTGATGAAGGTATTTTTTTTCTTTTTCTTTTATGTACACTGAGAGCATATGCACCAAAACAAATTCCTTGTGTGCCCAATCACACTTGGCCAATAAATTCTATTCTAATTCTAAAACCATCTTCTTCTTTTTGTGTGTTGTTACCTGCAGATGTTACCTGAAAGTGACGAGGGAACGAAAGGTCCGGAGAAGGAAGAGAAACAAAATGGCGTCTCTAAGGAAGAGAAACGAAGGGGAAAGAAACGGGCGGCTTCTTCCGAAGGCCTTTTGCAGCCGGTGAAATTGGGCAAAAGTGAGCTGTACAAGGTGCCCACCAACGAAGAGCTGAGCCACCTCAAGGAGACCGAAAACCTGTTCCATTCCAACCTTCTGCGCCTGCAGGTCAGTTCGGGTTGGGAAATTGGAAGGAGGAGTCAAGCTGGGACCTAGCTTGGAATCCTTGCATAGCTGCAAGCGGCATAAACTTGACGCCTCCAAAGATCCCTGAAGCCTTATCTGGGCGTTCTCAGTAGAAGGAAAGCAGTCAAGGGAGATTCTTGTAACACAGGTAGTCCTCGACTTACGACCACGATAGAGCCCGTTGCTAAGTGGGACAGTTGTGAAGTGAGCCTTGCCCCATTTTACGGCCTTTCTTGCCACAATCATGTAGAATACTCTACCTTTTGAATTCGTAAATAGAACAAATAATTTTCCAAAGCACCAGAGGGCAGGACAAGAAACAATGGAGGGAAACTAATCAAGGAGAGAAGCAACCTGGGATTAAGGGGGAACTTCCTGTCATTGAGGACAATTAGCCAGTGGAACAACTTGCCACCAGAAGTTGTGGGTGTTGCTCCCATTATGGGAGGTTTTCAAGAAGAGATTGGGCAATCCCTTGTCTCAAATGGTGCTTGAAGAAGATGGTTGGACTAGAAGACCTCCAAGGTCCCTTCCAACTCTATTCTGATTCTACTCATTGAGAAGGTCATAGTGAGGGGCTTTTTAACATTCTTGCCGTATGCTCAATAAATGAATAAATCAAAGCCCCAAATTTCTGTGGTTCAGCCAGACCATTATGAAGGGAATTTTTCCTCATTTTACGATCTTTCTCGCCACCGCTGTTAAGTGAAACGCTGCAGTCGTTACATTAGTCACACGGTTCTTAAGTGAATCCAGCATTTCCCCCCTCAACTTTGCTGATCAGAAAGTCGCAAATGGGGATCACATAAGCCCGGGACACTGCAACCGTCATAAATACGAGTCAGTTGCCAAGCCTCCAAATTTTTGTTTTAATTTTTATGAAACGAACATTAAAAACATTGGACATAGTGTGACCATCCTGGTCTTATCATATCTATACATATTTTTAACGTAACAAATATAATTATTATAACATACATTATTATTTTGTTCTTATATACATATCCCTTGTCCTCATTTACATATTTCTCTAAATATTATCCAGCATCCATTTCACAAACCCTAATTCTTTTTTGTTCCAACTCCTTTCCTCTTTCCAACCATTGGTACGCTTTGTTCCAAATTTTATAGTATTTTGTCTCCTTGTTTTTGAGTTCTAGTGTTAGCTTGTCCATTTCTGAACAAGTCGAGTTTTTCTTTATTATTTCTTCTTCTGGGGGAGTTTCTTCCTTTTTCCAGTATTGCGCATAAACCAGTCTTGCTGTTGTTATAACATGCAGCATTAAGTATATCAATTCTTTGCTATATTTCTCTCTTGTGATTCCTGTTGTGACCCAGGCCCAGGTAGGTAGTAGTAGACAAAATCAGTTCAAAAACAAACAGACTTTATTAGAACAGCTTGAGAATTAACTCATTCTCAGTGTCGTCTAAACTAAATCAAAGCAAATTCTTCATAACACAAGACTTCTTCAGTCTTATCACCGACCGGTCTAATTAGGCAAACTGCCAAAGGCTTTTCTTGGCAAAAGTTTAAAAGCAGAAGATGCCGACAAGAAATAAATGCAGCAAGACAAGGAGCAAGGCTATCAACGTTGTTTTCCGACAGACCCCAAGAGCCTTTGCTGGTCTTTTAAACCTTATGGAAGGGGCCAATCATCTCTTGGCCCTACTTCCGAGTCATCCTCTTTGCTTTAGCTCAGGGATAGTCAATCTTTTTATACCTACCGCCCACTTTGGTATCTCTGTTAGTAGTAAAATTTTCTAACCGCCCACCAGTTCCATAGTAATGCACTGTGTATCGTCTGCGCATACCTCTCGCACATCGTAGATTGCATGGGGGGGGCGCCGGCTACCAGCTCTGCTTGTCTGTTACAGCTGGGTGGTGTGGGGGGAGATATGCGAGCTATTCTGGGACGAGGCTCTTTTGTTTGCGGTCGCACTATAGCGCCATTTAGTTTCACTTACATAACATGAACTAAATTTATGCGCGGGGCGATACAAATAGTATATTTTCAGAAATTTAAATTGTCACAGGGAATTTTATGGAAACCTAATTAAAATGTTTTTAAATAATGCTATGAATTTTTTTAAAAAAAATCAATTAAATTAAAAAAAAGGAAAGTGCTTCAGTATCGGCCAAACCCCTACTGCCCACCATGAAAGCTGAGGAATAATTCTGGCTTCAGGTCTATGTTTTGGTCCAATATCTCCTCCAACCATATTTTAATCTGGTGCCAAAATTCCCTGGCTTTCTTACATAACCACCACATGTGATAAAAAGATCCTGACACTAAAGATCCTGCCAAGCCTCCAATTTTATTTTATTTTTTAAAATTATTTTTATTCAACATTTACATCTTTAAAATCTTTGTTACATTTTTACAGCTTTCCGATACCGGCATCTTTAGTAATATCCATTTTATCTTTCGACCAACTACATACATATACATTTTGTTTGTTACTTACTTATTCATAAAATCACTACGTTATAGATGTACCTACTACACATTAAATATTGCATTTCACTATAATACCTTCTCTTATACATTATACATTAATTTTAGATTTCTTTTCCAGCCAATTATACCATCTGTTCCATGTTTCATAGTCAATCATTTCCTCTCTCTTTTAAGTTCCATTGTTAATTTATCTGATCCTGTACACTCTAACACTTTTTTTATAATCCTCGTGTTTGATGGAGCATGTTGTTGTTTCCAATTTTGGGCAAATGAAATTCTGGTGGCCATAATTATGTGGAATATGAGATATTGAATTTCTTTACTCATTTTTTTCTTTGATAATCCCCAAAAGAAATAGTTCAGGTTTCATATCAATTTTTTCCCCCTGTCAGTTCCTCTAACCATTTTTTTTAATTTTTAGCCAATAGTCTCTTGTTTTGGGACATGTCCACCATATATGATAGTATGTCCTTTGTTGATGGTTACATTTCCAACAATGCGGTGGTTTTTTTTGGGGAAACATCTTGGCCAATCTCGCCGGAGGTAGATGCCACCTATAAAACAAGCCTCTAAATTTAAATCACGCGACTCTGTTGATGCTTTAGTGGTTGTTAGCCTCAAAAATGCCCCCAAGTCATGTTTTTCCAATGCCTTGTAACTTCAAACGGTCGCTAAACAGACTGTTGTAAGTCGAGGGCCACCTGCCTAGGAAGAGGACAACAAAGTTGCTTACTGTCGAGGGCCACCTGCCTAGGAAGAGGACAACAAAGTTGCTTACTGTAGTTAGTTATGAGTAACTTTTTTTTTTTATTGAAAAAGTTTTACAAAAAGAATTAAATTTTTCCCCTTCCCTCCCCTCCTTCCCCCCTCCCTCCAAAACCCCCTTCCCCCCCCCCGACTTCCCGGAGCAAACACAAGTTTCAATAAACAAACAGTCATACATTAAATTTTTAAAATCTTAACACAATTATAATCCTTCTCTCTCACATAACCTGACTTCTTCCATTAAAATCAAAAACAACGTCCTTCATAGTTATGAGTAACTCTTGTGTTGCTTGCGCTTGGCAGCTTGGCGGTTTGAGCAGATTTGGCAGGGGGAACCGGAAGGGCGATTCCTATCACAAAAGGCAGATCCAGAATGTTTTGAATTCCACCCTGTGGAAGACCCCTCTGTATTGCATTTTTTCCCCTCCTGCAGATCGAGGAGCTGTTGAAAGAGGTGACCCTCAAGGAGAAGAGGAAGCAGAGGATCGACGCCTTCCTTCACGAAATCAGCGCCATGCTCAACGACGTCCCGGATGTTCCCGCGAGAGATGTATGCTTCGGATCCGTGCGGTTGATAGCATCTTGAGATACGTCTCTGGAGGTTTCTTTGTCATGGTTGTCCCAAAGGTGCTTTTTTTCAAGAGGCAACTGGACTTTCTTGGGTTTTTCTTTTGAAGACGTTTTGCTTCTCACCCAAGAAGCTTCTTCAGCTCTGACCGAATGGTGGGGAAGGGAAGGATTTCTACTCCTTGCAGACGGCTGGTCATTTGCATCCTTTTAGAAAGCTGTTGAGGCCACTTGGAGATTTATCTGTGTCCTCAGGGTCACCTGAGTGGTACAAATGGACGTGGAGCCTTCTTGGAACTGTTGAAAGGACAGTTTTGGTAGATTGGTGATAGATGATATCGTATCCTTCCCCTTCTGTTGAAAGAGGGCTGTTCAATTTGGACCTAGACGGCCGCTTTCAGGGGTGTCAAACTGGTGGTCCGCGGGGTCGAAGAGGCCATTTAGGTCCAAATTGAACAGCCCTCTTTCAACAGAGGGGGTTTTATGTCCTCCTCACCTCCGTCCGAACGATGGCTTTATTAGCCGGCTCTTATCAGCTCTGGCAGCAAAAGAATCAGCGTCTGCCAAGAGCCCTCGATAGCTGCCAAGACGCTGGTGAGTCACAACCTTCAACTCTAGTCAATCCGTGGATTTGCCTGTTACGAAGAGACACAGCAGCTCTTGCTGCCTTTATATCCTGTGGGGTGTGGCTCCATGACTCAGCACTTCCTAGGCCTGCCCCACCTCTGCTTCTGTTGTTCCCTCCTCTCCTGCCTACGAAACCTAGGGTCCAGCCAGGCCTGAGTGCCATCAGCTGGGTCTGAAGGTGTGGCCTGGGGGGGGGAAGAGTCAGGGGACGGAGGCCTCGTTATCTCTTTCACCTGGCCTGTTTCTGGCTCCTGGAGCTGAGGCAGGGAAGCCGGTGCTCCCGAGGTAAGTCCTGACGGCCCTTCCCCCTCACTGTCCAAGTCACTTTCTGGCAGCAGGCCCGGCTCCAAAGCACTTTCGGGCATGGGGCCAGGTTCGGGGGCGGGAGCCACAACAGGGGGAAGGATACGACATCATGTATCTGGAACTATCAAGGAACATAATGCTTCCATTCTCCACCATCTAGTTAGAGCTGAAGAAGCTCCTTGGATGAGAAGCGAAACGTCTCCAAAGAAAAACCAGAAAGTCCAGTTGCCTCTTGGAAAAAAAGCACCTTTGGGATTCTCATCCAAATGTCTGAGCTCTTCGGTCAGAGCTGAGGAAGCTTCTTGGATGAGAAGCGAAATGTTTTCAAGGGGAAAAAAAAACACAACCCAAGCAAGTCTAGTTGCTATTTTGGAAAAAGCACCTTTGGGACATCTTGAGACATGTTTCCAAGGAAGCCGCTGTACCTCATGGGTCTTCCTTTCTAGGAAATGGGTTTAATGTCACGGCCTTTGTCAGCTCTCGTTCCTTGGTAGTTTGCGTATTTCCAGATTTGGGATCCCTTGAGATCACTTCCCTGCACGGCCGAGGGTGTCAACCGTCCGGCTAACAGGCCCCATAAAAGCAGGCATCTTTTTAAAATCCCCCAAAGCAACTCTTTATGGAGTACATCATTCCAGGACAGAGGAAAGCAAAACCATCTCTGAACTTCTCCCAGGCGACCCTGCTGTGATGACCCAGGACAAGGCCCAGAGGTCACGCAGCCAGCCGAGCGTTCAGACTCCCCTTTAATGCTCCAAATGTCCCCCCCAAACATTCCCACGTTCTTGGCAAGCATGCTCTCCCCCCCTCTCCCTCCCTCTGTCTCTCTCCCTCCCTCTCTCTCCTTCTCTCTTTCCCTCCCTCCCTCTTTTCCTCTCCCTCCCTCTCTCCCTCTTTTCCTCTCCCTCTTCCTCTCATTCCCCCTCTCTCTCCCTCCCTTCCCTCCCTCTTTCTCTCTCTCTCTCCCTTCCTCCCTCTTTCTCTCTCCTTCTCTCTTTCCCTCCCTCCCTCCCTCTCTCTCTCCTTCTCTCTTTCCCTCCCTCTTTTCCTCCCCCACTTCCTCTCCTTCCCCCCTCTCTCTCTCCCTTCCCTCCCTCCCCCTCTCTCTCCTCCTCTCTCTCCCTCCCTCCCCTCCCTCTTTCTCTCTCCTTCTCTCTTTCCCTCCCTCCCCCTCTCTCTCCTCCTCTCTCTCTCCCTCCCTTCCCTCCCTCTTTCTCTCTCTCTCCCTTCCTCCCTTCTCTCTTTCCTCCCTCCTCTCTCTCTCCTTCTCTCTTTCCCTCCCTCTTTCCTCTCCCACTTCCTCTCATTCCCCTCTCTCTCTCCCTCCCTCCTCTCTCTCTCTCTCTCTCTCTTTCTCTCCTCCCTCTCTCTCTCTCCTCTCTCTCTCCTCCTCTTTCCTCTCTCCTCCTCTCTCTCCTTCTCTCCTCCCTCCCTCTTTCTCTCTCCTCCTCCCTCTCTCCTCCTTCCCTCCTCTCTCTCCTCTCTCCTCTCCCTCCTCCTCCCTCTCTCTATCTCCATCCCTCTCTCTCTCTCTCTTTCCCTCCCTTTCTCTCTCTCTTCCTCTCTCCCTCCCTCTCTCCCTCCTCTCTCCCTCCTCTCCCTCCTCCCTCTCTCTCCCCCTCTCTCTTCCTCCTCCTCCCTCTCTCCCTCCTCTCTCTCCCTCCTTCCTCCCTCTCCCTCCCTCTCTCCCCCTCTCTCTCTCTCCTCCTCTCTCCCTCCTTCCCCCTCTTTCTCTCCCTCCTCCTCTCTCTCTCTCCTTCTCTTTCCTCCCTCTTTCCTCTTCTCTCCCTCCTCCTCTCTCTCCCTCTCTCTCTCTCCCTCCTCTCCCTCCCTCCCTCCTCTCTCCTCCTTCCTCCTCTCTCTCTCTCTTTCCTCCTCTCTCTCCTCCTCTCTCTCCTCCCCCCTTTCTCTCTCCCTTCCTCCCTCTCTCTCTCTCCTTCTCTTTCCCTCCCTCTTTTCCTCTCCCTCTTCCTCTCATTCCCCCCTCTCTCTCCCTCCTCCTCCTCCCTCTCCTCCTCTCCCTCCTCTCTCTCCTTCTCTCTTTCCCTCCGTCCCTCTCTCTTTCCTCTCCCTCTTTCTCCCTCCCTCCCTCTTCTCTCCCTCTTTCTCTCCCCCTCCCTCTCTCTTCCTCCCTCCCTCTCTCTCTCTCGCACGCACACACAGCCAAACAGGAACAAGGCTCTGTGTCCATAAAGTCAGGAAGAAGCAAGCAGTCCTGCAGACTCCAAATGTCTGTCCCGGCACACCAAACTCTCCCAATTCAGTGTTTGTTCCTGACAGACGCCCCTCCCTACAGCGTCTCCTTAAATCTGAGATTGAAGAGGGGCAGGGTGCTCTCCTCCCCACCCCCCCAGTCTTTCGGTCAGAATAATGGAGCTTGGCTTGCTGTTATATGTTAAAGAGGGTTGTGCACCTTCAGGAACCTTTTATGCTAATTTAGACAGGTGAGATGCAGGGCACCCCACATTAAGGGCTTCCTGGTTCCGTTGGGGAAAGAGGCCCCCCGAATTTGGAAAGAAACTTCAATTTCGTTGCAATAATACATTGAATTTTGAACGTCTGAACAGGAATATAGCTTCTTTTCCCTTAGCATGGCCCCCTCCTCTTTTGGAATCGAAGGAAGGATTCCAAAACCAGCACAGGTAGTCCTCAACTTACAACAGTTCATTTTGTCATCCTCCTCCTCTTTTAATGACCCCCATCATCCCTTGCGTGGTGGAGTTTGGGCAACCGAATGTTACTGGCCGGATGCCCTTCCTGTCGCCAATGCGGAGTTTTGTTCAGCAGATATATTCTCCTTGTGCCCGGAGAGAAAAATATCTGCCTCTACCTAGGATCGAACTCACAGCCTCCTGATGGTGAAGCACTGCTCTGCAACGGTTCACTGAGTGATCAAAAGTTGTGGTAGCACTGAAACATGTGACTTGCGGCTGTTTCTTCACGCTTAATGACCGTTGCGCGCCCCCCCCCCAGTGATCAAAATTCAGACAGCCGGCAACCGTCTCATATTTATGACGGTCGCAGTTCACACCGGATCCTGTGATCCTCTTTGGCGACCTTCTGACCCAACAAAGCCAAATGGGGAAGCCATTGATTCGTTTAACAACCCGTGTTCCTCACTTAACAACTGCAGCCGCTTCACTTAACAGCTGGGGCAAGGAAGGGCGTAAAAATAGGATAAAATCCAACCACTGCCTTGCTTCGTAATAGAAATTTTGGGCTCATTTGTGGTCGTAAGTCGAGGACTACCTGTATTTTCCGATTTTCTGGGATTCTTCCATTTGGACCACCTGGGACAGGGGTCTGCAAACTTGGCTCTTTTAAGACTTGTGGACTTCAACTCCCAGAGTCCCTCAGCCAGCAAAGCTGGCTGAGGAACTCTGGAGTTGAAGTCCATAAGTCTTAAAACCAAGTTGCAGACCCCTGTCCTAGTGATGCTTGCTGGCTGAGGAACTCTGGGAGTTGAAGTCCAAGTCTTAAAACCAAGTTGCAGCCCCTGTCCTAGAGTGATGCTGGCTGAGGAACTCTGGGAGTTGAAGTCCACAAGTCTTAAAAGAGCCAAGTTTGCAGACCCCTGTCCTAGAGTGATGCTTGCTGGCTGAGGAACTCTGGGAGTTGAAGTCCGCAAGTCTTAAAAGAGCCAAGTTTGCAGCCCCCTGTCCTAGAGTGATGCTTGCTGGCTGAGGAACTCTGGGAGTTGAAGTCCGCAAGTCTTAAAAGAGCCAAGTTTGCAGCCCCCTGTCCTAGAGTGATGCTTGCTGGCTGAGGAACTCTGGGAGTTGAAGTCCGCAAGTCTTAAAAGAGCCAAGTTTGCAGCCCCCTGTCCTAGAGTGATGCTTGCTGGCTGAGGAACTCTGGGAGTTGAAGTCCACAAGTCTTAAAAGAGCCAAGTTTGCAGACCCCTGTCCTAGAGTGATGCTTGCTGGCTGAGGAACTCTGGGAGTTGAAGTCCGCAAGTCTTAAAAGAGCCAAGTTTGCAGCCCCCTGTCCTAGAGTGATGCTTGCTGGCTGAGGAACTCTGGGAGTTGAAGTCCGCAAGTCTTAAAAGAGCCAAGTTTGCAGACCCCTGTCCTAGAGTGGTGCTTGCTGGCTGATGAATTCTGGGAGTTGAAGTCCGCAAGTCTTAAAAGAGCCAAGTTTGCAGACCCCTGTCCTAGAGTGATGCTTGCTGGCTGAGGAACTCTGGGAGTTGAAGTCCGCAAGTCTTAAAAACCAAGTTGCAGCCCCTGTCCTAGAGTGATGCTTGCTGGCTGAGGAACTCTGGGAGTTGAAGTCCACAAGTCTTAAAGAGCCAAGTTTGCAGACCCTGTCCTAGAGTGATGCTTGCTGGCTGAGGAACTCTGGGAGTTGAAGTCCATAAGTCTTAAAAGAGCCAAGTTTGCAGCCCCCTGTCCTAGAGTGATGCTTGCTGGCTGAGGAACTCTGGGAGTTGAAGTCCGCAAGTCTTAAAAGAGCCAAGTTTGCAGACCCCTGTCCTAGAGTGATGCTTGCTGGCTGAGGAACTCTGGGAGTTGAAGTCCGCAAGTCTTAAAAGAGCCAAGTTTGCAGACCCCTGTCCTAGAGCGATGCTTGCTGGCTGATGAATTCTGGGAGTTGAAGTCCGCAAGTCTTAAAAGAGCCAAGTTTGCAGACCCCTGTCCTAGAGTGATGCTTGCTGGCTGAGGAACTCTGGGAGTTGAAGTCCGCAAGTCTTAAAAGAGCCAAGTTTGCAGACCCCTGTCCTAGAGTGATGCTTGCTGGCTGAGGAACTCTGGGAGTTGAAGTCCACAAGTCTTAAAAGAGCCAAGTTTGCAGACCCCTGTCCTAGAGTGATGCTTGCTGGCTGAGGAACTCTGGGAGTTGAAGTCCGCAAGTCTTAAAAGAGCCAAGTTTGCAGCCCCCTGTCCTAGAGTGATGCTTGCTGGCTGAGGAACTCTGGGAGTTGAAGTCTGCAAGTCTTAAAAGAGCCAAGTTTGCAGACCCCTGTCCTAGAGTGATGCTTGCTGGCTGAGGAACTCTGGGAGTTGAAGTCCGCAAGTCTTAAAAGAGCCAAGTTTGCAGACCCCTGACCTGGGATCTCCCTCACTGCACCTCAGCTGGATCTTGATTCAGGGATAAAAGGGTAGATCCCACTTTTTGTTTTCCAGATCACTGACCAGTCCTGGCTCCCCACGGGAGTGAAGGTCCCTATCCTGCAGAGTCCTTTCAAGGTGAAGGGCAAGTTCCATTTTCTGCCCCCAGCAGAGGTGAAGGTGGTGGGGAGTTACCTGCTGGGCACCTGCATCAAGCCGGAGGTGAATGTAGATGTGGCAGTGATCATGCCCAAGGTGGGTGGCCCTTTTATTATTTTATCTATTCATTCGTTTTGACTCCGTCTTTATTATTTGTTGTAAAGAACTCGAGGGGGCAAACATACCAATTCTCCTTGTTCCACCTATTTTCCCCCACAACAACAATCTTGCGGGGTGGGCTGGGCTGAGAGAGGGGCTGACTCAAAGTCACCCAGCCAGCTTTTGTGCCTCACCGTCTCCTGGTGATTGGCTTAAAAGTCCCCTAGGTGGCTTTCATGCCTAAAACAGGATTAGAACTCACCGTCTCCTGATGATTGGCCTAAAAGTCCCCTCGGTGGCTTTTATGCCTAAAATGGAACTAGAACTCACCGTCTCCTGGTGATTGGGCTAAAATCCCCTAGGTGGCTTTTAAGCCTAAAATGGAACTAGAACTCACCGTCTCCTGGTGATTGGCTCAAACTCTCCTAGGTGGCTTTTATGCCTAAAATGGAACTAGAACTCACCGTCTCCTGGTAATTGGCTCAAACTCTCCTAGGTGGCTTTTATGCCTAAAATGGAACTAGAACTCACCGTCTCCTGGTGATTGGGCTAAAATCCCCTAGGTGGCTTTTATGCCTAAAATGGAGCTAGAACTCACCGTCTCCTGATGATTGGCCTAAAAGTCCCCTCGGTGGTTTTTATGCCTAAAATGGAACTAGAACTCACCGTCTCCTGGTGATTGGCTCAAACTCTCCTAGGTGGCTTTTATGCCTAAAATGGAACTAGAACTCACCGTCTCCTGGTGATTGGGCCAAAATCCCCTAGGTGGCTTTTATGCCTAAAATGGAACTAGAACTCACCGTCTCCTGGTGATTGGGCCAAAATCCCCTAGGTGGCTTTTATGCCTAAAATGGAACTAGAACTCACCATCTCCTGGTGATTGGGCCAAAGTCCCCTAGGTGGCTTTCATGCCTAAAACAGGATTAGAACTCACCATCTCCTGTGATTGGCCCAAAGTCACCCAGCCGGTTTTCGTGCCTAAGATGGAACTAGAACTCACCATCTCCTGGTGATTGGCCCAGCATTCCCCAGCTGGCTTTCATGCCTAAAGCAGGACCAAAACTCGCTGTCCCCTGGTGATTGGCCTAAAATCACTCAACTGCCTTTGAGGCCAAAGTGGGTACTAGAAGTCACGGTCTCCTGGTTTCTAACTTGGTGCCTTCACCATTAGACCAAATGGACAGTAAGACGGATAACAACATTGGCAAGATGCTCAGCACATAAAGAGATATTCCATGCTCATCGATGTTCTGTTTCCTTGGCCAGGCTTCTGCAAAACTCCGTTTAACCAATGTCTCGCTTAGCAACATAAATTCGGGGCTCAGTTGAGGTCGTAAGTCGAGGACTACCCTGAAAATGGCTTTTGTCTTGTTAGGAAGTTTTCCAAGAGAAGGATAACCTCAACCAGCGCTACCACCGCAAGAGGGCCCTCTACCTGGCCCACCTGGCCCAACACCTGGCCGAGACGAACCGCTTCGGGAGCGTGGCCTTCGCCTACCTGAACGGCAACCATCTGAAGCCCGTTGTGCTCCTCCAGCCACAAGGTGAGCGTGGAGGGGGGGGGGAAGCGGAAGGTTTTGCACACTGGTTGCTAGAAGTGAGGAAGTCAAAGAACTGTGGAGTGGAGGAAGCAGGAAGCGTTCTTGGCTGACTTAGAGGAGAGGTTTGCTGTCATCTTCCAGGACTTGTTTTGACTTCCTTCCTTCCTTCCTTTCTCCCCTCCTCTTCGGACTCTCTCTTCCTTCTTGTCTCCTTCCTTCCTTCCTTCCTCCCTCCCTTCCTCCATTCCTTCCTTGTTTCCTCCCTCCCTCCCTCCATCCTTGACTCCTCCCTCCCTCCCTCTGTCTTTCCTCCTTTCCTTCCTCTGTCCTTCCTTCTTTCCTCCCTCCCTCTGTCATTCCTCCTTTCCGCCCTCCTCCCTCCTCCTTTCCTCCCACCTCCTTCCTTCCTCCTCCATCCTTCCTCCTTTCCTTCTTCCCTCCCTCCGTTCCTTCCTTGTTTCCTCCCTCCCTCCCTCCGTCCTTCCTCTTTCCTCCTTCCCTCTGTCTTTCCTCCTTTCCTCCCTCTGTCCTTCCTTCTTTCCTCCCTCCCTCTGTCATTCCTCCCTCCCTCCCTCCCTCCATCCTTCCTCCTTTCCTCCCTCCCTCCCTTCCTCCTTCCTTCTTTCCTCCTTCCCTCCCTCCATCCTTCCTTCTTTCCTCCTTCCCTCCCTCTGTTCCTTCCTTCTTTCCTCCCTCCCTCCCTCCGTCCTTGACTCCTCCCACCCTCCCTCTGTCTTTCCTCCTTTCCTCCCTCTGTCCTTCCTTCTTTCCTCCCTCCTTCTGTCATTCCTCCCTCCCTCCATCCTTCCTCCTTTCCTCCCTCCCTCCCTTCGTCCTTCCTTCTTTCCTCCTTCCCTCCCTCCATCCTTCCTCCTTTCCTTCTTCCCTCCCTCCGTTCCTTCCTTGTTTCCTCCCTCCCTCCCCCTGTCCTTGTCTCCCCCCACCCTCCCTATGTCTTTCCTCCTTTCCTCCCTCTGTCCCTCCTTCTTTCCTGCCTCCCTCTGTCATTCCTCCTTTCCTCCCTCCCTCCTCCTTCCTTCCTCTTTCCTCCTCCCTCTCCTTCCTCCTTCCTTCTTCCTCCCTCCTCCTTCCTTTGTCCTTCCTTCCTTCTTTCCTCCCTCCCTCCCTCCGTCCTTGACTCCTCCCTCCCTCCCTCTGTCTTTCCTCCTTTCCTCCCTCTGTCCTTCCTTCTTTCCTCCTTCCCTCCCTCCGTCCTTCCTTCTTTCCTCCTTCCCTCCCTCCGTCCTTCCTTCTTTCCTCCTTCCCTCCCTCCGTCCTTCCTTCTTTCCTCCTTCCCTCCCTCCGTCCTTCCTTCTTTCCTCCTCTGTTCCTTCCTTCTTCCTCCTCCTCCTCCCTCCTCCTCCTCCTCCCTCCTCCTCCCTCTGTCTTCCTCCTTCCTCCCTCTCTGTCCTTCCTTCCCTCTCTCCGTCCTTCCTTCTTTCCTCCCTCCCTCCTCTGTTCCTTCTTTCCTCCCTCTGTCCTTCCTTCTTTCCTCCCTCCCTCCCTCCGTCCTTCCTTCTTTCCTCCTTCCCTCCCTCCATCCTTCCTCCTTTCCTCCCTCCCTCCCTCTGTCCTTCCTTCTTTCCTCCTTCCCTCCCTCCATCCTTCCTCCTTCCTTCTTCCTCCCTCCGTCCTTCCTTCTTTCCTCCCTCCCTCCTGTCCTTGACTCCTCCCACCTCCTATGTCTTCCTCCCTCCTCTGTCCTTCCTTCTCCTCCTCCCTCCTGTCCTTCCTCCTTTCCTCCCTCCTCCTCCCTCTCCTTCCTCTTTCCTCCTTCCTCTCCTCCTTCCTTTGTCCCTCCTTCCTTCCTTCCTCCCTCCCTCCTCCGTTCCTTCCTTGTTTCCTCCTCCTCCTCCATCCTTGACTCCTCCTCCCTCCTCTGTCTTTCCTCCTTCCTTCCTCTGTCCTTCCTTCTTTCCTCCCTCCTCTGTCATTCCTCCTTTCCTCCCTCCTCCTCCGTCCTTGACTCCTCCACCCCTCCCTCTGTCTTTCCTCCTTCCTCCTCCATCCTTCCTCCTTCCTTCTTCCTCCCTCCGTTCCTTCCTTGTTTCCTCCCTCCTCCTCCCTCCTTCCTCTTTCCTCCTTCCCTCTCTCCGTCCTTGACTCCTTCCTTCCTTTAATTTCCTCCCTCCCTCCCTTCCTTTGTCCCTCCCTTCCTTGTTTCTTCCCTTCGTCCCTTCGTTCCTTGACTCCTTCCTCCTTCCCTCCCTCCTTCCCTTTATCCCTTCCTTCCTTGTTTCCTCCCTCCCTCCATCTCCTCTGTCTTTCCTCCTTCCCTCCCTCCGTCCTTCCTTCTTTCCTCCTTCCCTCCCTCTGTCCTTCCTTCTTTCCTCCTTCCCTCCCTCTGTCCTTCCTTCTTTCCTCCTTCCCTCCCTCCGTCCTTCCTTCTTTCCTCCTTCCCTCCCTCCGTCCTTCCTCCTTCCCTCCCTCTGTTCCTTCCTTGTTTCCTCCCTCCCTCCCTCCCTCCCTCCCTCCCTCGCTATGTCTTTCCTCCTTTCCTCCCTCTGTCCTTTCCTTCTTTCCTCCCTCCTTCTGTCATTCCTCCCTCCCTCCCTCCATCCTTCCTTCTTTCCTCCTTCCCTCCCTCCGTCCTTCCTTCTTTCCTCCTTCCCTCCCTCCGTCCTTCCTTCTTTCCTCCTTCCCTCCCTTCGTCCTCCCTTCTTTCCTCCTTCCCTCCCTCTGTTCCTTCCTTGTTTCCTCCCTCCCTCCCTCCGTCCTTGACTCCTCCCTCCCTCCCTCTGTCCTTCCTTCTTTCCTCCCTCCCTCTGTCATTCCTCCTTTCCTCCCACCCTCCCTCCGTCCTTCCTCTTTCCTCCTTCCCTCTCTCCGTCCTTGACTCCTTCCTTCCTTTAACTTCCTCCCTCCTCCTTCCTTGTTTCCTCCCTCCCTCCTCTGTTCCTTCCTTCCTCCCTCTCTCCGTCCTTGACTCCTTCCTCCTTCCCTCCCTCCTTCCCTTTATCCCTTCCTTCCTTGTTTCCTCCCTCCCTCCGTCCTTGACCCCTCCCTCCCTCCCTCCCTCTCTACGTTTGTGTGTAACAACGTTTTGAACAACGTCCACATTGCTAATTTCTCCCTTTTTATTCTCTTCTCCCTTCTTTTCTTCCCCATCTTCCTGGGTGTGTGTGTTTGTGTGTTGTTGCAGGGAAGGAAGCGAAGACGGTGACAATCCGCCTCCACGCCTGCCCAGCCCCGGGGGTCTTCCGGCCCCTCCGTTTGCACCCCAGCAAAAACAACATCCGGACTGCTTGGTTCACGGAGAAGGACTCGTCCGGGACAGGTAAACTTCAGAAGAAGTTTAGGGGGCGTTTCCCAAACGTGGCCACTTTTAAGACGAATGGACTTCAACTCCCAGAATTCTGCCTGAGGAATTCTGGGAATTGAAGTCCACACATCTTAAAAGTTGTCGTCGTTGAGAAATGGTGAGGTAAGGCAGGGGTCTCCAACCTTGGTCACTTTGAGACTTGTGGACTTCAACTCCCAGAGTTCCTCAGCCAGCAAAGCTTTAAGACTTCCGGACTTCAACTCCCAGAGTTCCTCAGCCAGCAAAGCTTTAAGACTTTCGGACTTCAACTCCCAGAGTTCCTCAGCCAGCAAAGCTTTAAGACTTTCGGACTTCAACTCCCAGAGTTCCTCAGCCAGCAAAGCTTTCAACTCCCAGAGTTCCTCAGCCAGCAAAGCTTTAAGACTTTCGGACTTCAACTCCCAGAGTTCCTCAGCCAGCAAAGCTTTAAGACTTTCGGACTTCAACTCCCAGAGTTCCTCAGCCAGCAAAGCTTTAAGACTTTCGGACTTCAACTCCCAGAGTTCCTCAGTCAGCAAAGCTTTAAGACTTTCGGACTTCAACTCCCAGAGTTCCTCAGCCAGCAAAGCTTTAAGACTTTCGGACTTCAACTCCCAGAGTTCCTCAGCCAGCAAAGCTTTAAGACTTTCGGACTTCAACTCCCAGAGTTCCTCAGCCAGCAAAGCTTTAAGACTTTCGGACTTCAACTCCCAGAGTTCCTCAGCCAGCAAAGCTTTAAGACTTTTGGACTTCAACTCCCTCCCAGAGTTCCTCAGCCAGCAAAGCTTTAAGACTTTCGGACTTCAACTCCCAGAGTTCCTCAGCCAGCAAAGCTTTAAGACTTTCGGACTTCAACTCCCAGAGTTCCTCAGTCAGCAAAGCTTTAAGACTTTCGGACTTCAACTCCCAGAGTTCCTCAGCCAGCAAAGCTTTAAGACTTTCGGACTTCAACTCCCAGAGTTCCTCAGCCAGCAAAGCTTTAAGACTTTTGGACTTCAACTCCCAGAGTTCCTCAGTCAGCAAAGCTTTAAGACTTTTGGACTTCAACTCCCAGAGTTCCTCAGCCAGCAAAGCTTTAAGACTTTCGGACTTCAACTCCCAGAGTTCCTCAGTCAGCAAAGCTTTGTTGGCTGAGGAATTCTGGGAATTGAAGTCCACAAGTCTTAAATTGGCCAAGGTTGGAGACCCCTGAGGTAAAGTTATTAAACTGGCTTTAAAGCCACGCTGGGGGTCTTCAGTTCTTTGGAATACCTGCATGAATCTGATGCAGGGAATCCTCGACTTACGACCACGATTGAGCCCAAAATTTCCGTGGCTAGGCAAGGGAGTTGTTAACTTGAGTTTTTCCACATTTTACGACCTTTCTTGCCACCGTTGTTAAGTTAGTGACACGGTTATTCAGGGAATCCGGCTTCCTGATTGACTTTGGCGGTTTAGAAGGTCGCAAAAGGGGATCGCGGGGCACCGCAACCGTCATAAATACGAGTCAGTTGCCAAGTGTCCAACAGTTTGATCGCGTGACTCACGGGGATGCTGCAACGGTCGTAAGTGTGAAAAACAATCATAAATCACGGTGCCGTTCTAATCTCGAACAGTCACTAAACGAATTGTTGTAAGTTAAGGACTGTGTATCTCATCTTTACAGTTAATCCTCGACTTACAACAGTTCATTTAGTGACCGTTCAAAGTTACAACATCACTGAAAAAAATATCTTACGAGTGTTTTTTCACACTTACGACCATTGTAGCATCCCCACGGTCGTTTGGATGCTTGACAACTGACTCACGTTTACGACAGTCGCAGTGTCCCGGGGGTCACGCGATCCCCTTTTGCGACTTTCTGACAGAGCAAAGTCAATGAGGGAAGCCAGGTTCGCTTAACGACCATGTTATTAATTTAACAAGTGCAGGGATTCGCTTGACAAACGCGGCAAGAAGAGTCGTAAAATGAGGTAAAACTCACTGAGCAAATGTCAACGATATAAGCCATTATGTTCTGACTCCAGCCCTCGAACCTGTCCCCATGCCCATAAGTGACTCCGAAAGTGAGGGGGAAGGGCCGGTAAGGCTTACCTTGGGAGCACCGATTCCTTCGGCCCGGCTCCAGGGGCCAGAACCAGACCAGTTGGAGGATGTAATGAGGCCGTCATCCCCTGATTCCTCCCTTCCCCAGGCTACGCCTTCAGGCCCCGCTGATAATAATAATAATCAAGCTTGGCTTGACCCGCGCTTTAGAAGATTAGAGAGGCGGCGTCATCGAAAGGAATATAGAAGGAGCTTTGGGACTGCTCTCAGTTCCACGGGAAGCAAAATTTAGCTGATCCGTTTGAAAAAGAGCTGAAAGTCTTGCTACGTGAGTTATTTGTTTGAACTTGGCAGGCAGCTGCGATTTCTCTTGTCAGGACTGATAAGAGTCGTGAATCCACTGGATGAAGGCCAGCTCGTGGGTCTGAAGTGGGGAAGGAGATAGAACACATTAGGCTCAATTGTGGTCGTAAGTTGAGGACTACTGTATTTATGATGGCCGCAGTGCCCTGGGTTCAGGTGGTGTCCTTTTGTGACCTGACAAGCAAAAGTCAATGAGGAAGCCAGATTTCACTTAACACCGAAACTCCGGGCTTCTAAAGATTCAGAGTATTATACTTTTGCAAGTTATCTAAAATTGCAGTCAGTCTCCATGTCTAGAATGTGAAGATGACAGCGCAGTCCAGGGGTGAAATCCAGCAGGTTCTAACAGGTTCTGAAGAACCGGTGATGGAAATTTTGACCAGTTCAGAGAACTGGAAAATACCACCTCTGGCTGGCCCCAGAGTGGGGTGGGAATGGAGATTTTGCGGGATCCTTCTGCCGCGCCCACCAAGCCCCACCACGCCCACCAAGCCACGCCCACAGAACCGGTGAGTAAAAAAAATTGGATTTCACCACTGATGCAGTCCTCAAAATGTCTTATTTGAGGGCCCCCTATGTTCTGTCTCCTTCCCCACTTCAAACCCACGAGCTGGCCTTCAACCAATGGATTCATGGCTCCTATCAGTCCTGGCAGAGAAATCGCAGCTGCCTGCCAAAGTTCAAACAAATGACTCACGGAGCAAGACTTTCAGCTCTTTTTGAAACGGTTCAGCTAAACTTTTGCTTCCCGTGGAGTGAGAGCAGTCCCAAAGCTCCTTATATATTCAGCTTCCTTTTGATGACGCCGCCTCTCTAATCTTCTGAAGCGCGGGTCAAGCCAAGCTTGATTATTATTATTATCAGCTGGGTCTGAAGGCGTAGCCTGGGGAAGGGAGGAATCAGGGGATGATGGCCTCATTACGTCCTCCGACTGGCCTGGTTCTGGCTCCTGGAGCCGGGCCAAAGGAATCGGTACTCCTGAGGTAAGCCTTACCAGTCCTTCCCGCTCGCTCTCGGAGTCACTTTTGGGCATGGGGCCAGGTTCGGGGGCTGGAGTCACAACACCCTAAGATAGAATAGAGCAGAAGAACAGAGTTGAAAGGCGGGAAGCCCTATATACCATTGCAGACAAGCGGTTCTCCAATCTCTTCTTCAAAACTTCCAGTGACCGAGCACCCACAACATCTGGTGGCAAGCTGTTCCACTGGTTAATTGTTTTCACCGTCAGGAAATTTTTTCCATCGGATCCAGCTTGCTCTTACTCAATTGATGAGTGGTTGGTTTGCCTGCTCTTGCTTGTTGCTCCAGCTAGACAGGAAGTTGGTCCAAAGTATCTTTTGTCAGCATCCAGGTGACATGATCCTAAACTAAAGCTAAAACATATGAAGAACAGTTGCAGGAACTGGGTATGTCTAGTTTAGTGAAAAGAAGGATTAGGGGAGACATGATAGCAGTCTTCCAATATCTCAGGGGCTGCCCCAAAGAAGAGGGAGTCAAACTATTCTCCAAAGCACCTGAAGGCAGGACAAGAAGCAATGGGTGGAAACTAGTCAAGAAGAGAAGCAACTTAGAAATAAGGAGAAATTTCCTGACAGTGAGAACAATTAATAAGTGGAACAACTTGCCTGCAGAAGTTGTGAATGCTCCAACACTGGAGGTTTTTAAGAAGGGATTGGACAGACATTTGTCTGAAATGGGATAGGGTTTCCTGCCTGACCAGGGGGTTGGACTAGAAGACCTCCAAGGTCCCTTCCAACTCTGTTGTTATGTTATGTTATGTCAGCGGTTCTCAACCTGTGGGTCGGGACCCTGTTGGGGGTCGAATGACGATTTGCCAGGGGTCGCCTAAGACCATCGGAAATATGGGAAGTATACTTGCGAGTCGAAGAATCGCGCTCCAATGGTTGAATTCACAAGCCAGCTGCAGGCTCTTCAAATCGCTAGCCGAATTCGGCTTCAGGCGCGATGAATTAAAAAAGAGAGAAATCTTTGCTCTGATGTCTCCCTCTCAAGCCAGCTGCAATCACTCCCAGTCGCTAGCCTAATCTGGCTTCAGGCGCCATAAACTTAATAAGGGAGGAGTCTCCGCTTTAATGCCTCCGTCCTCAAGGCAATCGCTAGCAGTTCAGATCGCTAGCCAATGTCTGACTTCAGGCGATAAATTCAAAGCGAAAATAATTTTACGGTTGGGGTCACCACATCGTGGGGAATTGTATTAAAGTGCAGCCACAATGGGGAATTGTATTAAAGGTCACCACATCGTGGGGAATTGTATTAAAGTGCATACATGGGGAATTGTATTAAAGGGGTCACAGCACTATAAAGGTTGAGAACCACTGTGTTATGTTATGTTATGTTTATGTTATACATCCCATCCCTCTTTGCTTCCTTCTAGGAGTCTCTGAGCCCCCCACCCCCCATTACAACAACTCCATTTTGTGGGACCTGGTGTTAGAGACCAACCTGCTCTACCTCTCCGAGGCAGCCAGCGCCTTCCGGGGCTTCCAAGACGGCGTGGCCCTCCTCAAAGTTTGGCTCCGCCAGCGAGAGCTTTATCAGGTGAGAACCGGTTGACTGGTTGGAATTGGTCAAAGCGCAGAAGCTCTTTTGTGGTCTCGGTCATGGATGACACTTTGGCAGCTACGTGTCTCTTCGTGTCAACTTGCCATTAGACTGGGAGGGTGGGAGCAGTGGTGAAGTCCATTTTTTTTTTACTACTGGTTCTGTGGGCGTGGCTTGGTGGACGTGGCAGCGGGAGGATACTGCAAAACCTCCATTTTCTCCCCACTCCTTGGGGAAGGATACTGCAAAATCCCCATTCCCTCCCCACTCCAGGGGGAAGGATACTGCAAAATCCCCATTCCCTCCCCACTCCAGGGAAGGATACTGCAAAATCCCCATTCCCTCCGCACTCTCAAGAGAAGGCTACTGCAAAATCCCCATTCCCTCCCCACTCCAGGGAAGGATACTGCAAAATCCCAATTCCCTCCCACTCAGGGAAGGATGCAAAATCCCATTCCTCCCACTCCAGGGAAGGATACTGCAAAATCCCCATTCCCTCTCCACTCCAGCGGAAGGATACTGCAAAATCCCCATTCCCTCCCCACTCCAGGGAAGGCTACTGCAAAATCCCCATTCCCTCCCCACTCTCAAGAGAAGGCTACTGCAAAATCCCCATTCCCTCCCCACTCCAGGGGAAGGCTACTTCAAAATCCCCATTCCAGGGGGAAGGATACTGCAAAATCCTCATTCCCTCCCCACTCCAGGGAAGGATACTGCAAAATCCCCATTCCCTCCCCACTCTAGGGAAGGATACTGCAAAATCCCCATTCCCTCCCCACTCCAGGGGGAAGGTTACTTCAAAATCCCCATTCCCTCCCCATTCCAGGGGGAAGGATACTGCAAAATCCTCATTCCCTCCCCACTCCTGGGGGAAGGATATTGCAAAATCCTCATTCCCTCCCCACTCTGGGGCCAGCCAGAGGTGGTATTTGCCGGTTCTCCGAACTGCTTAAAATTCCCGTTACCGGTTCTCCAGAACCTGTCAGAACCTGCTGGATTTCACCCCTGGGTGGGAGGTGTTGCTTTTGAATGAGGTGTCAAACTCAAGGTCCACAGGCCAGATCCTGTGGAGGGAAGGGGTGTGTGTATGTGTGTTTGTGTGTTTGTGTTAACTTCTCACTTCCGTCCCCATTTCCCAGGGGCTAGGATGTTTCAACGGCTTCGTGGCCTCCATGCTGGTGGGCTACCTCCTGGCCACGCACAAGATCAGCAAAATGATGAGCGCGTACCAGGTGCTGCGGAACGCCCTCCACTTCTTGGGTACGTCGCACAAAACCTTGAGGTTCAGCCGGGCAAGGGGGCTGGGTTCAGATCAGGCCGCCTTCCTGATGCTACGTGGCGCCTTCTGGGGGCTTTGGGTCTGATTGGCGGCCATCGGGCCGAACTTCAGATGGGATCTGTGTGCGAGGGAGGGAGGGATGGGATTTTGTTTTGATTGTTTTCCCATCTGAGGAATTCCCTCTGGGAAGGAAAAGGGAGCAGGGCATTTGTCTGAAAGGCTTCAAGTTCTAGATGTAAGATGGCGGCAGCAAGGAGGTAATATAATATAATAATACAGTTCAGAGGACTTGGGGTCCCTTTCCCTCCCCTCCCCTCCCCTCCCCGCCTTTTTTGCTTTCCTCCCTCTTCTGATTTCTTTTCCTTCCTTCCTTCCTTCCTTCCTTCCTTCCTTCCTTCCTTCCTTCCTTCCTTCCTTCCTTCCTTCCTTCCTCCCTCCCTCCCTCCCATCTCTGATCCCTTCCCTTCCTGCTTTTTTTCCTTCCCTCTGTCCTCTTGTGATGTCTTTTCCTTCCTTCCTTCTTTCCCTCCCTCCCTCCCGCTCTGATTTCCTTCCTCCTTCCCTTCCCGCCTTTTTTCCTTCCCTTCTCTGATTTCTTATCTTCCTTCCTTTCTTCCCTTCCCTTCCCTCTCTCCCTCCTTCCCTTCTCTGATCCCTTCCTGCCTTTTTTCCTTCCCTCCATCCTCTTGTAATGTCTTTTCCTTCCTTCCTTCCTTCCTTCCTTCCTTCCTTCCTTCCTTCCTTCCTTCCTTCCTTCCTTCCTTCCTGCCTTCCTTCCTTCCTCCCTCCTCCATCTCTGATCCCTTCCTTCCTGCTTTTTCCTTCCTCCGTCCTCTTGTGATGTCTTTCCTTCCTTCCTTCCTTCTTCTTTCCTCCCTCCTCCCACTCTGATTTCCTTCCTCCTTCCTTCCTGCCTTTTTCCTTCCTTCTCTGATTTCTTATCTTCCTTCCTTCCTTCCTTTCTTCCCTTCCCTTCCCTCTCTCCCTCCTTCCCTTCTCTGATCCCTTCCTGCCTTTTTTCCTTCCCTCCATCCTCTTGTAATGTCTTTTCCTTCCTTCCTTCCTTCCTTCCTTCCTTCCTTCCTGCCTGCCTGCCTGCCTGCCTGCCTGCCTTCCTTCCTTCCTTCCTTCCTTCCTTCCTTCCTTCCTTCCTTCCTTCCTTCCTTCCTTCCTGCCTTCCTTCCTTCCTCCCTCCCTCCCTCCCTCCTCTTTCCCTTCCCCTTTCAGCTGGGTTCACTTAACAACCCTGTGACTAAAGTAACAACGGAAGTGATTCACTTAGCAACTGCGGCAAGAAAAGTCGTAAAATGGGACAGAGTTCACTGAACGCACGCCTCGCTTAGCAACAGACATTTGTCATAAGTCAAGTACTACCTGTAACTGCCTACTCTTTTTAGTCCGTCCTTTAACTTTTGGATTCAGCCTCAGTTGTGGGCGTAAGTGGAGAACTACCTGTATAAGGATATAAGAGGGGGGTCTCTGTCCAAAGTGATTCATTCTTTTTTTCCCCCCTCTTCCTTCCCAGCTACTACAGACCTGACAACATCTGGAATCAGCCTCTCAAAACACAGAGAACCCAATCTGGTAAGAGAGGCGTTTGAACTATTTACTGATCGATAAAGACGGAGAGGGAAGATCACATTTTGAGCTTATTATGTAAACATGTAAAATGTTGATTATGTAAAAAAAGATGCTGAGACTCTAGAAAGACTGCAGAGAAGAGCAACCAGGATGATTAAGGGACTGGAGGCTAAAACATATGATGAACGGTTGCAGGAACTGGGTATGTCTAGTTTAATGAAGAGAAGGACCAGGGGAGACAGGAGAGCATCTTCCAATATTTGAGGGGCTGCCAACAGAGAGGAGGAAGGGGGTCAAGCTATTTTCCAAAGCACCTGAAGGCCAGACAAGGAATAATGGATGGAAACTGATCAAGGAGAGATTCAACCTAGAAATAAGGAGACAGTGAGAGCAATCAACCAATGGAACAGAAGTTGCGTTCAGAAGTTGTGGGAGCTTCATCCCTGGAAGCTTTCAAGAAGAGATTGTATAACCATTTGTCTGAAATGGTATAGGGTATCCTACCTCAGCAGGGGGTTGGGTTAGAAGATCTCCAAGGTCTCGTCTCTTCTCGTCTCTTCTCATCTCTTCTCGTCTCGTCTCTTCTCTTCTCTTCTCTTCTCTTCTCTTCTCCTCTCCTCTCCTCTCCTCTCCTCTCCTCTCCTCTCCTCTCCTCTCCTCTCCTCTCCTCTCCTCTCCTCTCCTCTCTTCTCTCCTCTCCTCTCCTCTCCTCTTCTTCCTTTCCTTCCCTTCCCTTCCCTACCATTCTTCTCTTCTTTTCTCTTCTCTTCTCCTCTTCTTCCTAATATCTTCCTTCTTTCCCTTCCCTTCCCTACCATTCTTCTCTTCTCTTCTCTTCTCTTCTCTTCTCTTCTCTTCTCTTCTCTTCTTCCTTATATCTTCCTCCCTTCCCTTCCCTTCTCTTCCCTGCTTCTCTTCTCTTCTCTTCTCTTCATCTCACTATTGAATAGGGAGCAATTTGATATGGGAGACCTAACGGTATTGTAGTTAAAATACGTTACGGGAATGGAAAAAAAATCAAGTTTTTCTGTCATCTTGGAAGCATCTTGAATGACTTTGGCTAGGAAGACTCTGTTAGGCCTGGCTGCTGTTGGCTAAAATTGGAAATACGATTGCACGCTTGCTCTCGAATTCAGAGATTGAATCTTGATCTGATTTAAAAAAAAACAACAACTGCACCAGTGAAATTCAAAATGAAGATATTACTTGGAGGGCAGCCTTTTGTCGCTCCGCCTCTGTTTTAGTGTGAGCGCGAGATGTAGCTTCTCTTGGTCGCTAGCTTGGTTCCCTGGAAGCTGCTACTCACGTTTTAATCGACGCCGTCTTTGCAATCTTGATTTTCTTCTTAGCCTTCCCTGACGGACTTCCAGCAGGCATTCCAAGTGGTGTTTGTAGATTCTTCTGGACTGGTGAACCTGTGTGCGGATATGACTGCCAACACGTACAAGCAGGTAAAGAGGAGAGGAGTGAAGTTGCTCCTGGAGTAGGTTACCAGGAGGAGGTAGCAGCTGCTATCTAGAACAGGGGTCTCCAACCTTGGTCCCTTTAAGACTTGTGGACCTCAAGGGCCGCGGTGTGGCTCAGGCTGTAAGAAGCCTGTTATTAAAACACAGCTGCCTGCAATTACTGCAGGTTCTAGTCCCACCAGGCCCAAGGTTGACTCAGCCTTCCATCCTTTATAAGGTACGTAAAATGAGGACCCAGATTGTTGGGGGGGGGCAATAAGTTGACTTTGTAAAATATACAAATAGAATGAGAATATTGCCTTACTTACACTGTAAGCCGCCCTGAGTCTTCGGAGAAGGGCGGGGTATAAATGTAAATTAAAAAAAAAAAACAACTGCACCAGTGAAATTCAAAATGAAGATATTACTTGGAGGGCAGCCTTTTGTCGCTCCGCCTCTGTTTTAGTGTGAGCGCGAGATGTAGCTTCTCTTGGTCGCTAGCTTGGTTCCCTGGAAGCTGCTACTCACGTTTTAATCGACGCCGTCTTTGCAATCTTGATTTTCTTCTTAGCCTTCCCTGACGGACTTCCAGCAGGCATTCCAAGTGGTGTTTGTAGATTCTTCTGGACTGGTGAACCTGTGTGCGGATATGACTGCCAACACGTACAAGCAGGTAAAGAGGAGAGGAGTGAAGTTGCTCCTGGAGTAGGTTACCAGGAGGAGGTAGCAACTGCTATCTAGAACAGGGGTCTCCAACCTGGGTCCCTTTAAGACTTGTGGACCTCAAGGGCCACGGTGTGGCTCAGGCTGTAAGAAGCCTGTTATTAAAACACAGCTGCCTGCAATTACTGCAAGTTCTAGTCCCACCAGGCCCAAGGTTGACTCAGCCTTCCATCCTTTATAAGGTAGGTAAAATGAGGACCCAGATTGTTGGGGGGTGGCAATAAGTTGACTTTGTAAAATATACAAATAGAATGAGACTATTGCCTTACACACTGTAAGCCGCCCTGAGTCTTCGGAGAAGGGCGGGATATAAATGTAAACAAAAAAAAAAAAACAACTCTCAGAGTTCAACTCTGGGAGTCGAGGTCCACAAGTCTTAAAGGGACCAAGGTTGGAGACCCCTGATCTAAAAAGGAGAGTTTGAAAGATTCCGCAATCTATCCAGATTCCGAGGCTAGATCCCAGTACAAGCTGAACTAGATAGTCCACAGGTAGTCCTCGACTTAACGACCATAGCTGAGTCCAGAATTTCTGTTGCTGAGCGCGACAGTTTCCCCTCCCCCCCCATTTTACGACCTTTCTTGCCACCGTTGTTAAGTGAATCGCTGCAATTGTTGAGTTAGTAACACGGCTGTTTAATGAATCTGGCTTCTCCCCGGACTTGGCTTGTCAGAAGGTCTCAAAAGGGGATCACGTGACCCCGGGACACTGCGACCGTCATAAATATGAGTCAGTTGCCAAGCATCTGGATTTTGATCACGTGACCGTAAGGAGGCTGCAACGGTCCTAAGTGGGAAAAATGGATATAAGTCCCCTTTTTCAGTGCTGTTGTAACACGAATGGTCACTAAATGAACTGTTGTAAGTCAAGGAATACTTGTACAATTTCATAAGGGACTATTATTATACTATTGTTTTGTTGTGCACTTTTTATTGTTTTATTTGGCTGTGAACCGCCCTGAGTCCTTTGGGAGAAGGGCGGTATAAAAATCTAATAAATGAAAATGAAATGAAATGAAATGATGGCAGCCTAGCTAATCTGGTCTAAAATGATGGCTGCAATGACCTTTAGATGCCTTCAGAGAAAAAAAAAATCCCTTCTCTGTTTTCTTTTCCTTCCTTCCTTCCTTCCTCCCTCCCTCCCTCCCTTCCTCCCTCCCTTCCTTCCTTTCTTCCCTCCGTCCCTCCCTCCCTCTCTTCTCCCAACCATCCTAATATTCCTACCTTCCTTCCTCTGACTTGTGTCCGTCCTTCCTTCTTTCCCTCCTTCCTTCCTTCCTCTCTTCTCTTACCCATCCCTCCCTCCCTCCTTTCTATTATTATTCCTCCCTTCCTTCCTCTGACCTGTGTCTGTCCTTCCTTCCTTCCCTCCCTCCCTCCTTCCTTCCTTCCCCTTTCTGCCTTTTTTCCTTCCCTCCGTCCACTTGTGATGTTCCTTCTTTCCTCCCTCCCTCCTCTTCCTGTCTTTTTTCCTTCCCTCCGTCGTCTTGTGATCTTCCTTCCTTCCTTCCTTCCCTCCTCTTTCCCTTCCCCTTTCCCTGCCTCCTTCCTTTCTTCCTCACCTTACCTTAGTTTAAAAAACTAAGGAAACCCGATTCCTGTACTCGCTAATACTTAGGTGGTTCTGTTCTTCCTTAGGTCCAGTTTGAAGCCAGGCAGTCGATGGAGATTCTGGATGACAAAACCGTGGATGGGTTTCAGCTACTCTTCATGACCCAGAAGCCTCTGCTCCGCACCTTTGATCACGTCTTTCAGTAGGTGGTTGCTTTCAAAAGGAGGGAGGGTTGTCCTGGAGGGAGGGCTTTTGGTTGTTATCAAGGCCAGGAGTGGGCTTAAAAAAGAGTTTTGCCTCTTATCCTCCCACCACTTACAGAAAACAAAACCCTAAGTTTCTAGTCCATACTGTTGGGAGAAATGTTTTTGAAGGGCTGGCAGGGTTTGAAAGGCAGGGAAGGAAAGCATAGAGTAATTGAATGATAGATGAGAGAGAGAGAGAGAGAGAGAGAGGATAGAGAGAAAATAGGTAGACAGGTTGGTAGGCAGCTAGAGAGATAGCGAGATATAGGTAGAGGATAGATTAGACGGATGGATGGATGAACGGTATATAGGTAGGAAGTTAGAGATGGATGGATGAATATATAGAGAGAAAGATGAAAGAGGTAGGTAGGTAGATAGCTAGGTAGATAGAGAAAGATAGCTAGGTAGATAGAGAGAGAGAGAGAGAGAGGGAGAATAGAGAGAAAATAGGTAGACAGGTTGGTAGGCAGCTAGAGAGATAGCGAGATATAGGTAGAGGATAGATTAGACGGATGGATGGATGAACGGTATATAGGTAGGATGGATGAATATATAGAGAAAGATGAAAGAGGTAGGTAGGTAGATTGATAGGAAGATAGAGGAAAGATAGCTAGGTAGATAGAGATAGATGTGTAGATAGAGAGAGAGAGAGGATAGAGAGAGATATATATAGGTAGAGGATAGAGGGAAGATAGGTAGACAGGTAGGTAGGCAGATAGAGTGAGATAGATATAGGTAGATTACATAGGTGGATGGATGGATGGATGGATGGATGGATGGATGGATGAACGATATATAGGTAGGAAGTTAGAGATGGATAGATGAATATATAGAGAGAAAGATGAAAGAGGTAGATTGATGTTGTGACCCAGGCCCAAGCAGGTAGTAATAAACTCAGTCCGTGAAAAAACAAACTAACTTTAATCGAACAGCTGGGAATTACTTCATTCCCAGCGTCGTTCAACTCAAAACAAATGCCTCCCAACACAAATTCTTCAGTCCTATCACCAACCTTGGTCCAATTAGGCAAACTGCCAAAGGCCCTTCCTGGCAAATGTCTAGAAGCCACAAAAACAAAGACATAGACAAAGCAGAAGACGCAGCTACAACGTTGTTTTCCGGCAAAGCCCAAATGCCATTGCTGGTCTGTTTTAAGCCTTATGGGAGGGGCCAATCATCTCTTGGCCTTACTCCTGAGTTGTCCTTTCTGCTTGAGCTGCTCTTGCCTTCTGGCAGCTCTTCTCATCGTGCATTAGGGCAGGCTCATCCTGTTCCTCTGCCTCACTACTATCAGTCTCTGAGTCGCACCTCACGTCCCGATGGCCCTGGCCACACCTCAGCCTCATTGCTGTCCGACTCCGTTGCCAGCTCCGTAGGCTGCTGACGGACCACAACACTTGATAGGAAGATAGATAGATGAATAATAGCTAGGTAGATAGAGTTAGATGCATAGAGAGAGAGAGAAAGGAGAGAGAGAGAGATAGAGAAGATTACCTATCAGGTAGGTAGGCAGGTAGAGAAAGTGAGATAGATATAGGTAGATTAGATAAGTGGATAGATGGATGGATGGATGGATGAACGGATATACAGGTAGGAAGTTAGAGATGGATGGATGAATATAGAGACAGAAAGATGAAAGAGGTAGGTAGATTGATAGGAAGATAGTGAGATGAAAGAGGTAGGTAGGCAGGTAGAGAAAGTGAGATAGATATAGGTAGATTAGATAAGTGGATAGATGGATGGATGAGCGATATATATGTAGAGGATAGAGGGAAGATAGGTAGACAGGTAGGTAGGCAGATAGAGCGAGATAGATATAGGTAGATTACATAGGTAGATGGATGGATGGATGGATGGATGGATGAACGATATATAGGTAGGAAGTTAGAGATGGATAGATGAATATATAGAGAGAAAGATGAAAGAGGTAGATTGATGTTGTGACCCAGGCCCAAGTAGGTAATAAACTCAGTCCGTGAAAAAACAAACTAACTTTATTTGAACAGCTGAGAATCACTTCATTCCCAGCGTCATTCAACTCAAAACAAATGCCTCCCAACACAAATTCTTCAGTCCTATCACCAACCTTGGTCCAATTAGGCAAACTGCCAAAGGCCCTTCCTGGCAAATGTCTAGAAGCCACAAAAACAAAGACATAGACAAAGCAGAAGACGCAGCTACAATGTTGTTTTCCGGCAAAGCCCAAACGCCAGTGCTGGTCTATTTTAAGCCTTATGGGAGGGGCCAATCATCTCTTGGCCTTACTCCTGAGTTGTCCTCTCTACTTGACCTGCTCTTGCCTTCTGGCAGCTCTTCTCATGCGTGCATTAGGAACGGGCTCATCCTGTTCCTCTGCCTCACTACTATCAGTCTCTGGAGTCGCACCTCACTTCCCGATGGCCCTGGCCTCACCTCAGCCTCATTGCTGTCCGACTCCGTTGCCAGCTCCGTAGGCTGCTGACGGACCACAACACTTGATAGGAAGATAGAGAGATGAATAATAGCTAGGTAGATAGAGTTAGATGCATAGATAGAGAGAGAAAGGAGAGAGAGAGAGAGAGAGAGAAGATTACCTATCAGGTAGGTAGGCAGGTAGAGAAAGTGAGATAGATATAGGTAGATTAGATAAGTGGATAGATGGATGGATGGATGGATGGATGGATGGATGGATGGATGGATGAACGATATACAGGTAGGAAGTTAGAGATGGATGGATGAATATAGAGACAGAAAGATGAAAGAGGTAGGTAGATTGATAGGAAGATAGTGAGATGAAAGATAGCTAGATAGAGATAGATGAGTAGATAGATAGGTAGGCAAATAGATAAGTGAAAATAAATGATAGAGAAAGAAAAAAATGGCTTCTTTTTGTGTGATAAAAACTCACGCTACCTGGGGATTCTGGGAGTTGAAGTCTTAAGTCTTCTAGAACAGGGGTCTCCAACCTTGACAATTTGAAGTCTGGAGGACTTTAACTCCCAGAATTCCCCAGCCAGCAAAGTTGAAATCCTCCAAACTTTAAGTTGTCAAGATTGGAGACCCCTGTTCTATTAGATGAAAGGTCTACAGATAGAAAGGTATATCTATGGATCCATAAAAATAATTTCCTTAACACAAACGTTTAATCTCCTTGCTTGTGAGCCCTCTTGCCTCAAAGCCGCCCGTCTGTTTCCCCTCTGAGAAGCTTCCGGTGTATCGCTCACGTGTCTCCTCCTCCTCCTTCAGCCTCCGTCACGTCTCCAAACTCCAGACGGCTTGCAAGAAGATGCAGCTGCTCAACGCCTTGATGGACCGCGGCGGGAATTATGTGGCCGCCGTTCTCCCATTCTTCCTCGGCTTGCTGGAGCGTGGACTGGCCCGGCGGTTGGTGCTCCTGGCTCATCAGTTGCCTCAGACTCAGCCGGTAACTTCGCCAAAAGCTTATTTTCTTTACTTGCTGGAAGAATCCAGTGTTCAGAATTGAACTGTCGTGGTCCTTTCAAAATACTGGGTTTTCCCCAAAATAAGACCTACCCCAAAAATAAACCTTAAACTGGTTTTAAGTGTGTGCCTAATATAAGCCCTACCCCAAAAATAAGCCCTAGCGAAGGGGAGGTGGGCACAGGAGGCGGCGTCCGGCAGGAGTCCTAGCCCACACAGCACAGGTGAGTTGATTGCCTGTCCAAGCAGCAGGTGGGGGAGGGGAGGCACGTGAGCTGGACGCGTCATGCAGGCTGCAGAAAAACTAAGAGTGGTGTCGTGTCCCAGTCCCCCTCCAACGACCGGGTCAAGGAAGTCCGTATCAAACGTGGCAACGAAGCCTCTGCAGCTTTGCCAAATTCCTTTGAAGTTTTTCAGGGCAGGCAGGAGTCCAAGGTGTGACTTCAGCGACAGAGTCCGATAGCAGCAAACTAGGTGAGACTTTGCTTGACTCAAGGTTGGAATGTCACAAGCAGGTCCTTTATATAGGCTGTGGGGTGTGGCTCCATGACTCAGCATTTATCCAGGCCTGCCCCTCCCTTCCTTCTGCTGGCGTCGCCTCTCAGATCTCCGGAAGCGAGGATCCTCCCACTTTGAATTGTCTTCAGCTGGATCTGCTGTCTGGGAAAAGGAGGGGTCAGAAGGAGTAGGCCCGAGTAATTCCAATACCTGGCTGGCTTCCTGCTCTGACGGCTGAGCCAAAGGAACACACGCTGTATGAGTGAGGTTTATCGGGCTACTCCTTTCACTCCTGGAATCGTCTCCGGGCATGGGGCCAGGGCTGGAGGCATGACAGGCCGTTCATTTTCATTATCAGACTCGAGTCTGATAACAGGCCCGGGTGGAGATGGGAGGGGCCCGGCTGAGGAGAGGAGGGAGGACGAGTCACAACAAGTGGTTGGAGCTGTGGACGACTGCATCCTTTGTCTTTTGTGTGGTGGCTGAATTTGAGGCAGAGGCAGGAGAGGGGAAGGCAGGCGATCCGGATGCGCCGCGGGAAAGCCAAGCGTTGGTGGGCCGGAGCGGGCAGCTGGCCACGGGAGGTTCATCTTTACGTCTCTTGGCTTTTCCGCGGCCCGGGAGATGCATCTGGATCTCCGGCCTCCCGGTCCCCCCTGTGCCTCTGCCTCTTGTCTGCTGCTTGGACAAGTAATCAACTCACCTGCGCTGTGCAGGTTGCGCAGCCCCAGAGTGTGCTGACGAAGGGCCCAGAAGGCTGCAGCTGCTGCCGGATACTGTCGGTTCCTGCGCACTTGCTGACTGTTATGTGCGCGCTGGGGTGATCACCCTGAAATCGTTATTTCCCCGAAAATAAGCCCTTGTGCTTATTTTGGGGGCCCCCAAAAATATAAGACTAGATTAGTGGTGAAATCCTCCGCGCTTTGCCACCAGTTTGCTGCCCGGGCATGCATGTTGTCGTAAATGTGCCCTCGCACATGCGCGAGTCGTGCCAAATGCACGCTGTTTGCATGCGCAGTGTATACCAAGCGCCCGACAGAAAAGGACATTTAACAAGGTAAATAGAACAGCAAGTGGGGGGGGGGACCACCTGATTTAGATTCGGTAGAAAGCAGGATTTCCTCCTTTCTAGCGAATATAAATCATACGGCACAGCTGATCCAGGGGTGAAATGTAAAATTTGTTATTACTGGTTCTGTGGGTGTGGCTTGGTGGGGGGGGGTGTAATGTGACTGGGTGGGCATGGCCAACTTTTTTTTTTTTAACTTTTAAAAGCATTTTTTCTACAGCCTCTTCTGCCAAAGAGGTTGTAAAAAAATGCTTTTAAAAGCCTTTGATGATCAGGCAACTCAACTGGGATCGCCAGAGGAAAAAATACTTTTTAAGGGTTCTGATGATCCCAGCTGAGTTGCCTGATTGCCAGAAACTTTTAAAAGCATTTTTTTTTACAACCTCTTTGGCCAAAGAGGTTGTAAAAAAATGCTTTTAAAAGGTTCTGGCTATAAGGCAACTCAGCTGGGATCGCCAGAGGAGTCTTTTCAAAGCTTTTTTTTTTTAACAACCTCTTCGGCTGAAAAAATACTTTTAAAGGGTTCTGACGATCCCAGTTGAGCCGCGTGATCATCAGAGGCTTTTTTTTTAACGTTTAAAAGCTTTTTTTCAGCTGAAGAAAAAATGCTTTTAAAAGTAAAAAAAAATCCCCACAGACCTCTGATGATCGCGCGGCTCAGCTGGGGCGGGGAGTGGGGGGCAGGGATTTTTGCTACCAGTTCTCCGAACCACCTGCTGCCATAGCTACCGGATCAGGGAATCCGGTCCAGAACCGGCAGCATTTCACCCCTGAACTGATCGATCGTCAGAAATACGAACTGGTAGCTTTTTTTTACTACTGGTTCCCCGAACTGGTAGCTTTTATCACTACTGGTTTGCGAAACAGTGCGAACCGGTAGGATTTACAATTGTGACAGCTCTGTCCTCATGACCACCTGATCAAAATTCAGATGCTTGGCAAGTGGTTCTGTTCTGTCTCCTTCCCCACTTCAGACCCATGAGCTGGCCTTCAGCCAGCGGCTTCACAGCTCTTATCAGTCCTGGCAGAGAAATCGCAGCTGCCTGCCAAAGTTCAAACAAACGACTCACGTAGCAAGACTTTCAGCTCTTTTTGAAACGGTTCAGCTAAACTTTTGCTTCCCATGGAGTGAGAGCAGTCCCAAAGCTCCTTATATATCCTGTGGGGTAGGGCTCCTGCCCCACCCTTCCTTTTGATGACGCCGCCTCTTTAATCTTCTGAAGCGCGGGTCAAGCCAAGCTTGATTATTATTATCAGCTGGGTCTGAAGGCGTAGCCTGGGGAAGGGAGGAATCAGGGGATGACGGCCTCATTACGTCCTCCGACTGGTCTGGTTCTGGCTCCTGGAGCCGGGCCAAAGGAATCGGTGCTCCTGAGGTAAGCCTTACCGGCCCTTCCCCCTCACTCTTGGAGTCACTTTCGGGCATGGGGCCAGGGCCGGGGGCTGGAGGCATGACAGGCCGTTCATCTTCATTATCAGACTTGAGTCTGATAACAGGCCCGGGTGGAGACGGGAGGGGCCCGGCTGAGGAGAGGAGGGAGGACGAGTCACAACAAGTGGTTGGAGTGGAGCTGTGGATGACTGCGTCCTTTGTCTTTTGTGTGGTGGCTGAATTTGAGGCAGAGGCAGGAGAGGGGAAGGCAGGCGATCCGGATGCGCCACGGGAAAGCCAAGTGTTGGTGGGCCGGAGCGGGCAGCTGGCCACGGGAGGCTCATCTTTACGTCTCTTGGCTTTTCCGCGGCCCCGGAGATGCATCTGGATCTCCGGCCTCCCGGTCCCCTCTGTGCCTCTGCCTCTTGTCTGCTGCTTGGACAAGTAATCAACTCACCTGCGCTGTGCAGGTTGCGCAGCCCCAGAGTGTGCTGACGAAGGGCCCAGAAGGCTGCAGCTGCTGCCGGATACTGTCGGTTCCTGCGCACTTGCTGACTGTTATGTGCGCGCTGGGGTGATCACCCTGAAATCGTTATTTCCCCAAAAATAAGCCCTTGTGCTTATTTTGGGGGCCCCCAAAAATATAAGACTAGATTAGTGGTGAAATCCTCCGCGCTTTGCCACCAGTTTGCTGCCCGGGCATGCATGTTGTACGCCAAATGTGCCCTGCGCACATGCGCAGTGCGTGCCAAATGCACGCTGTTTGCATGCGCAGTGTATGCCAAACGCGCACTTCGCACGGAAAAAGGACATTTAACAAGGTAAATAGAACAGCAAGTGGGGGGGGACCACCTGATTTAGATTCGGTAGAAAGCAGGATTTCCTCCTTTCTAGCGAATATAAATCATACGGCACAGCTGATCCAGGGGTGAAATGTAAAATTTGTTATTACTGGTTCTGTGGGTGTGGCTTGGTGGGGGGGGGGTGTAATGTGACTGGGTGGGCATGGCCAACTTTTTTTTTTTACTTTTAAAAGCATTTTTTCTACAGCCTCTTCTGCCAAAGAGGTTGTAAAAAAATGCTTTTAAAAGCCTGTGATGATCAGGCAACTCAGCTGGGATTGCCAGAGGGAAAAAATACTTTTTAAGGGTTCTGATGGTCCCAGATGAGTTGCCTGATTGCCAGAAACTTTTAAAAGCATTTTTTTTTACAACCTCTTTGGTCAAAGAGGTAAAAAAATGCTTTTAAAAGGTTTTGGCTATCAGGCAACTCAGCTGGGATCGCCGGAGGAGTCTTTTCAAAGCTTTTTTTTTTTTTTAACAACCTCTTCGGCTGAAAAAATGCTTTTAAAGGGTTCTGACGATCCCAGTTGAGCCGCGTGATCATCAGAGGTTTTTTTTTTAAACGTTTAAAAGCTTTTTTTCAGCTGAAGAAAAAATGCTTTTAAAAGTAAAAAAAAAACCCCCACAGACTTCTGATGATCGCGCGGCTCAGCTGGGGCGGGGAGTGGGGGGCAGGGATTTTTGCTACCAGTTCTCCGAACCACCTGCTGCCATAGCTACCGGATCAGGGAATCCGGTCCAGAACTGGCAGCATTTCACCCCTGAACTGATCGATCGTCAGAAATACGAACTGGTAGCTTTTTTTTACTACCGGTTCCCCGAACTGGTAGCTTTTATCACTACTGGTTTGCCGAAACCGGTACGAACCGGTAGGATTTCATCACTGGACGAGGTCTTATTTTCGGGAAAACAGATATACTCAATTTGTGGCTGTTCAGATATTGGCCATCTTTCAGGGCCAAAGTGTCACACGGTCAGAGATACATGTGGTCCTTGAGTTACGACGATTCATTTACTGGCTTCTTCATATTTACAAATTTATGAGTAGTTTTCGGATTTACAATTGTGACAGCTCTGTCCTCATGACCACCTGATCAAAATTCAGATGCTTGGCAAGTGGTTCTGTTCTGTCTCCTTCCCCACTTCAGACCCACGAGCTGGCCTTCAGCCAGTGGATTCACAGCTCTTATCAGTCCTGGCAGAGAAATCGCAGCTGCCTGCCAAAGTTCAAACAAATGACTCACGTAGCAAGACTTTCAGCTCTTTTTGAAACGGTTCAGCTAAACTTTTGCTTCCCGTGGAGTGAGAGCAGTCCCAAAGCTCCTTATATATCCTGTGGGGTGGGGCTCCTGCCCCACCCTTCCTTTTGATGACGCCGCCTCTCTAATCTTCTGAAGCGCGGGTCAAGCCAAGCTTGATTATTATTATTATCAGCTGGGTCTGAAGGCGTAGCCTGGGGAAGGGAGGAATCAGGGGATGACGGCCTCATTACGTCCTCCGACTGGCCTGGTTCTGGCTCCTGGAGCCGGGCCAAAGGAATCGGTGCTCCTGAGGTAAGCCTTACCAGCCCTTCCCCCTCACTCTCGGAGTCACTTCCGGGCATGGGGCCAGGTTCGGGGGCTGGAGTCACAACAGGTTCGTACAGGTAGACCTCAACTTACCACAGTTCGTTTAGTGACCGTTCAAAGTTACAACAGCACTGGAAGAAGTAACCGACAACTGTTTTTCACCCTTACGACCATTGCAGCATCCCCACTGTCACGTGATTGACAGGCGGATGCTATGTCCCTGAGGTCACATGATCCCCTTTTGCGACCGTCTGGCAAGCAAAGTCAAAGCGGGAAGCCGGATTCACTTAATGGCCGTGTTGCTCGTTTCACAGCTGTAGCGATTCACTCAGCAACGGTGGCAAGAAAAATGCTAAACTGGGGCAAACGAACAGGAACCGAACAAATTTCTCACTTAACAACATACATTCTGGGCTCGATTGGGGTCGTAAGTCGAGGACTACCTGTATTTATGACGGCCGCAGTGTCCTGGCTTCAGGTGGTGTCCTTTTGTGGCTTTCTGACAACAAAAGGCAATGAGGAAGCCAGATTTCACTTAACCCCGAAACTCCTGGCTTCTAAAGGTTCAGAGTATTATACTTTAGAATAGAATAGAATAGAATAGAATAGAATTTTATTGGCCAAGTGTGATTGGACACACAAGGAATTTGTCTTGGTGCATATGCTCTCAGTGTACATAAAAGAAAAGATACGTACAACACAATTGATGGTCAATATATCAATATAAATCATAAGGATTGCCAGCAACAAGTTACAGTCATACAGTCATAAGTGGAAAGAGATTGGTGATGGGAACTATGAGAAGATTAATAGTAGTGCAGATTCAGTAAATAGTCTGACAGTGTTGAGGGAATTATTTGTTTAGCAGAGTGATGGCCTTCGGGAAAAAACTGTTCTTGTGTCTAGTTGTTCTGGTGTGCAGTGCTCTATAGCACTTTGCAAGTTATCTAAAATTGCAATCAGTCTCCATATCCAGAGTCTGAAGATGACGGCACAGTCCCCAAAATGTCTTATTTGAGGGCCACCTAAGATGGAATAAAACAGAATAACAAGAGTTGGAAGGCACCTTGGAGGTCATGTAGTCCAACCCCCTGCTCAGGCAGGAAACCGTATACCATTTCAGACAAATGGTTGTCCAGTCTCTTCTCTTCAAAACTTCCAGTGTCGGAGGAAGCAACAACTTCTGGTGGCAAGCTGTTCCACTGGTTAATTATCCTCACCGTTAGGAAGTTTCTCCTTAATTCCATGTTGCTTCTCTCCTTGATTAGTTTCCATCCTTGTTCTGCCGTGTGTTGCTTTGGAAAAGATTTTTGTGTTGTGTTAACAGGACATTCCGTCCGACTCCAAAGAGTGAGGTCCCAGTGGGACCCTTTAATTCCAGAAGCTGTGGAAGTTTTCAAGAAGAAACTGGACACAGCCAATGTCCAGAATGGCATAAGGCAGAATTGTCCAACCTTGGCAACTTTTAAGAGCTGTGGATTCAACTCCCAGAATTCTCCAGCCCTCAGGAATTCTGGGAGTTGAAGTTCACAGGTCATAAAGAGGCCATAGTTACCCAACCCTGATGGGGACTTCAAACTGCCATAAATGTAGGCTGATTGCCAAGTGACCAATAGTAATAATAATAATAATATCAGAGTTGGAAGGGACCTTGGAGGTCTTCTAGTCCAACCCCCTGCCCAGGCAGGAAACCCTACACCATTTCAGACAAATGGCTATCCAACATTTTCTTAAAAATTTCCAGTGTTGGAGCATTTACAACTTCTGGAGGCAAGCTGTTCCACTGATTAATTGTTCTAACTGTCAGGAAATTTCTCCTTTTTTCTAGGTTGCTTCTCTCCTTGATTAGTTTCCACCCATTGCTTCTTGTTCTACCCTCAGGTGCTTTGGAGAATAGCTTGTCTCCCTCTTCTTTGTGGCAACCCCTGAGATATTGGAACACTGCTATCATGTCTCCCCTTGTCCTTCTTTTCATTAAACTAGGCATACCCAGTTCCTGCAGCCATTCTTCATATGTTTTAGCCTCCAGTCCCCTAATCATCTTCGTTGATTGACCAAGATATGATGGTATTGATCGCTGAGGAAGAAACGCCTCTCAGAATTTCAAATCTGGGTCACAAGTAATCCTTGGGTATTAGAATTAGAATAAGAGAGTTGGAAGGGACCTTGGAGGTCTTCTAGTCCAACCCCCTGCTTAGGCAGGAAACCCTACGCCATTTCAGATAAATGGTTGCCCAATCTCTTCTTGAAAACTTCCAGTATTGGAGCACCCACAACTTCTGGAGGCAAGTTGTTCCACTGATTAATTGTTCTCACTGTCAGGAAATTTCTCCTTAGTTCTAAGTTGCTTCTCTCCTTGATTAGTTTCCACCCATTGCTTCTTGTTCTACCCTCAGGTGCTTTGGAGAATAGCTTGACTCCCTCTTCTTTGTGGCAACCCCTGAGATATTGGAAGATGCTATCATGTCTCCCCTGGTCCTTCTTTTCATTAAACTAGATGTACCCAGTTCCTGCAACCGTTCATCGTATGTTTTAGCCTCCGGTCTAAAGATTGGCAGGTGGTGGTTGGCTTTTTCCTAGCTGGCTTCACTCATTTATTTCCTGCTGTATTTTCTTCCAGTGGCCGATTCACGTAGAACCCCCGAAGCACAAAGACGTCGGTTCCTTATCTTTCGGACTGTTGCTAAATCTTGACTTCGCAAACAGTGTTTTGGAGCGAGGACCAGAAGCAGATCAAGATGAGGTGAGAACCTGTTTAGGCTGTTGATTTTCCGTCTCTTCTCTCGGGATCAAAATCTTCAGCCAGTGCAAGATTTGACCACAAGAATTTTGGTTGTCATAGCCCACTAACGTTAGAGGACACCTCGTGAAGAAGACAATTGGTGCTGTCGTATCCCACCCCCCACTCCGACGAACGAGTCAAGGAAGTCCGTGGCAAACTTGGCAACGAAGCCTCTGCAGCTTGCCAAGTTCCTTCGAGGTTTATCAGGCAGGCAGGAGTCCAAGTTGTGACTTCAGCGATAGGGTCCGGTATCAGCAAACTCGAGAAGACTTTGCTTGACTCAAGGTTGGAATGCCAAAAGCAGGTCCTTTATATAGGCTGTGGGGTGTGGCTTCATGACTCAGCATTTATCCAGGACTGCCCCTCCCTTCCTTCTGCTGGCGTCGCCTCTCAGATCTCCGGAAGCGAGGATCCTCCCATTTTGAATTGTCTTCAGCTGGATCTGCTGTCTGGGAAAGGGAGGGGTCAGAGGAAGTAGGGCCGAGTAATTCCAGCACCTGGCTGGCTTCCTGCTCTGACGGCTGAGCCAAAGGAACACACGCTGTATGAGTGAGGTTTATCGAGCTTGTCCTTTCACTCCTTGAATCCTCTCTGGGCATGGGGCCAGGGCCAGGGGCTGGAGTCATGACAGGCCATTCATCTTCATTATCAGACTCGGAGTCTGATAAAAGGCCCGGTTGGAGACAGGAGGGGCCCAGCTGAGGAGAGGAGGGAGGACGAGTCACAACAGGTGCCCAACCCACTGGACAGATATCTAATTCAGAATATGTTGTGAAATCAAATGCAGGACCCAAAGCAAATAATCATGGCTTACTGGAATGTTTTATGTTGTGATCTAGGCTTCCTGAGTCATTATTAAAACAGACGAATAGTCCCAAAAGCCTCTTTTGTTGCAACCGCTGAGAATTACGTTCATTCCCAGCTGAGTCCCAATTAGTTCCAAAACAAGTCCTTTGGGATAATCATCAACCTTTGACGCGCTGCCAAAGACTTTACTTGGCAAAGCCACACGGCGTCTAGAATCACACAGAGATGCCGACTTGAAACGGAGTTAACAACATTGCTTTCCTGCAAAGGGCCCAAGTGCCTTTTCTTTTCTTTTAAGCCCTATGGGAGGGGCCAATCATCTCCTTACTCCCGAGTCATCCTCTTTGCTTTAGCTGCTCTTGCCTTCTAGCAGCTCTTCCCATGTGTGCACTAGGAACAGGCTCCTCCTGTTCCTCTGCCTCACTACTATCAGTCTCTGGAGGCTCCAGAGTCCGTGCATTGCTCCCAGATGGCCCTGGCCCCATCTCTGCCTCCGACGTAGAGCCCTCATCCGGGCCTTCCCCAGACTCCAGGACTGGCCCATGTTCCTCCCCAGCCTCCTCACTTTCCAACTCTGCTGCCAGCTCCGCAGGGTGCTGGCGGACCACAACAGTTTATTGGACAGCATGTGTTGAATAGAATAGAATAGAATAGGAATAGGAATAGAATATAGTAATAGAATAGAATAGCATAGAATAGAATGTAGCAGTGATGGCTAACCGTTTTTTCCCTCAGGTGCCGAAAGTGTGTGTACGTATGCGATAGCGTGTGCGCGCATGCCCACACCCATAATGCAATGCCCCCCTGTGTGCCCTGCCCCTGCTCATGCACGCACGACCACCCTGCGCTGCCCAGCCCCCCAGCGAATGTGTGCGCGACCCCTGCCTGTGCTCCCCCGCTCCCTCTGCACATGCGTGCCCCCCCCCGCGCCCGTTTTGGGCCTAGCGGGCCTCCATGAAGTCTCCAGAGTCTGGAAATGGGTCATTTCCAGACTTTTGGTAAGCTTGGTAGGCCCATGTTTTGACCTCCCCAGGCTCTGGAGGCTTTCCTGGAGGGCGAAAACAGCCTCCCCCAGCCCTCCAGAGGCCAGAAACGGCCCGTTTCCGGATTTCTGGGAGGCCCATTTTTCTCCCTCCCAGAGCCTCCATGCAAGCTGGCATCCAAAACGGGCTGTGTGGAGACTCCTGGGAGGGGAGGGGCAGCGTGTCCGGGGCCAGCCAAAAATCAGCTGGCTGGCGCACGTGCCTGCGGGGTGGAGCTGAGCTAGGGCAACGCCTTGCATGCCCGCAGAGATGGTTCCATGTGCCACCTGTGGCATGTGTGCTATAGGTTCGCCATAACGGATATAGAGTTTTCTGCTTGAGCACTAGAAGGAGGAGTAGAAAACGTCTAAGGTCCCTTCCAACTCTGTTATTCTGCTACAGTCCCCATGGAATCCCTAATGATTAAAATACTTGAATTGCCTTATAGTTGTTGAAGGATTTTACGCCGAAAAGGGCTGGAAAAATACCTCTCTTATGTCTGTTCCTGTAGGCCGTGGAGTTTCGGCAATTTTGGGGAGAGCGGTCAGAGCTGAGGCGCTTCCAAGATGGCGTCATCTGCGAGGCTGTTTTGTGGGACGCTGCAAATCTGTGCCAGAAACGTCTTATTCCGGAGCAAATAATACGTCATATTTTGAAACTGTGAGTCGAGTTAAGATCATCGTTCCGTGTAAGAGAACACGAAGATGGAATGGGAGACCTATCTTGTCGGGAATACCTTGATTTTTAATTCTGGGCATTTGGTGCTCTCTTAGCTTGGCTTGTTTTCTTGCAGATGTTTCATTATTCTAATTGTGTAACATCACAAGTGCTGATGATGTTACTTAATTAGGTAGTGAAACGTGTTGTGACCCAGGCCCAAGCAGGTAGTAGGAAACTCAGTCCGTGAAAACAAAACAAACAAACTTTATTCGAACAGCTGAGAATCACTTCATTCCCAGCGTCGTTCAACTCAAATTAAAACAAATTCCTCCCAACGCAAATTCCTCAGTCCTATCGCAAACCTTGGTCCAATTAGGCAAACTGCCAAAGGCCTTTCTTGGCAAACGTTCAGAAGACACCGATACAAAATAAATGCAAGAAGACGAAGCTATCAACGTTGTTTTCCGGCAAAGAGCTCAAATGCCGTTGCTGGTCTTTTAAACCTTATGGGAGGGGCCAATCATCTCTTGGCCCTACTCCCGAGTTGTCCTTTTTGCTTGAGCTGCTCTTGCCTTCTGGCAGCTCTTCTCATGCGTGTATTAGGAACAGGCTCCTCCTGTTCCTCTGCCTCACTACTATCAGTCTCTGGAGGCTCTGGAGTCCGCACCTCACTCCCCGACGGCCCTGGCCCCACCTCAGCCTCATCGCTGTCTGACTCTGTTGCCAGCTCCGCAGGCTGCTGCGGACCACAACAAAACATCTGCAAGAAAAGCAAGCTAAGAGAGCACCAAGGAGCCCTCCTGAGCTACTTATATTTTCTTTTATTTGGAAATATGAATAGAACCCTAACTGGATAATGTAGGAGTGAGTAAAATCCCACAATCAAATCGGTTTTACAGAAACAGAGGCTTGAGGTGGAATGCAGGTTGTAAGACCTTTTTTAAAAATAGAGAATATTTGTAGCTCAGGCTTGAATAATAAGGTTCTTGGTGCTCTCCGAGCTTGATTGTTTCCTTGCAGGCGTTTCATGGCCCAACTAGGGAACTTCATCAGTGCTAGAAGAGAGCGGGGTTTGATTCTGTTTCAGTACAACAGGTTTGGTTAGAAGAGAATATTTATAGCTCCAGGTTGGGCTGTATATAGTCCTTGGTACTCTCTGAGTTTATTTATTTATTTATTATTTATTATTTAAATTTCTATACCGCCCTTCTCCCGAAGGACTCAGGGCGGTTCACAGCCAGATAAAAATACACAATAATATTACAATATAAATACAATTAAAATACAATAAAAAACTTATTCAATTGGCCGAGATTAAAAATTTAGGATAAATAATAAAAACCCATTAAAACCCATAAATTTAAAAAACTAACCCAGTCCTGCGCAGATGAATAAGTGAGTTTTAAGCTCGCGACGAAAGGTTCGGAGGTCCGGAAGTTGACGGAGTCGGGAGTTCGTTCAGAGGCGGAGCCCCCACAGAGAAGGCCCTTCCCCTGGGCGTCGCCAGACGACACTGTCGCGCCGACGGCACCCTGAGGAGTCCCTCTCTGTGAGAGCGCACGGGTCGGTGGGAGGTATTCGGTAGCAGTAGGCGGTCCCGTAAATAGCCCGGCCCTATGCCATGGAGCGCTGGTTGGAGTTTGGTTGTTTCCTTGCAAATGTTTCGTGACCCAACTAGGTAACATCATCACCGGTAAAAGGGAGTGGAGTGTGTGGGGATGAAAAGGCGAGGAGGAGGACTGTAAGGTCCTTGGTGTTTTTTGAGCTTGGTGGTTTCCTTGTAGACGTTTCATGACCCAACTAGGCAATGTCATCATTACACAACGAAGCTCAAGAGGGGCCAAACATCCTACAGACCTCTCTTATCTCCTCTATTCACCCATTGTACTAAACCATGGCTCCTTTTCACCCCTGTTTACTGAAAAAGCAACAATGATCATTGCGCGCAGCTGTAAACCTTGGTTTACAAGCCAACTTGGCTGGTTTTAGACGTTGCACCAAGCTGGCCTTCAGCCAGTGACATCTCGGTTTAGGGGGATGCCTGAATGCAACCCTAATCCTTGGCAGCTTCAGAAGTTGTTTAGGACAGCGGTCACCAACTGGTGGTCCATGGACCACTGATGGTCCGCAAGAAAATTTTGGTGGTCCGCAGAAAAGTTATTTGCATTTTTTATATTGCACTAAATCAGGGGTCCTCAGACCCTGGCCCCTGGGCAAAATACATGGAATGAACGTTTGTGTTGCTGCAGAGAGTCTCCCCCGTTGGGGTCTTTTTGTGTGGGTCAGAGGGGGGCAGAAATTCCGACTTGGGGTCTGCTTCGGCCTCCTGGTGTGGGGCTTTGGGCGAAGGCTGGAGGGAAGCGCTGCTGGTGGCGAAGAGCCGGAGGGCCTTGTTCCAGTGGGACTGCATCATGGCCTGGAATTGGCTGACCATCTCAGCCCCCTGAGCCTCCAGGCGCCGGTACCTGGCCTTGCACTCCCGCAGGTCTTCCCTCTGCTTGGAAAGCCTATGCTCCTAGTCCTGAGTGAGGTGCTTCTGCTGAGCCTCCTTCTCGGCCAGATCCAATTTGAACTGAGCTGTTTTGCCAACTCTTTCTTGGGGCGGCTGCTTAGCTCCAACAACTGCTTCCTGTTGGGACCCTAAGGAACCCGGGCAGGCAGGTGAGGAGTGGCTGGGAGGGGAGGGGCGAGTAGAGGCCGGCGAGGCACCCCCCACGTGAGTGACATCAAGTTGGCCACACCCACCCAGTCACATGACCACCTAGCCACGCCCACCCAGCCGGTCATTAGGCAGATCAGATTAGTGGTCCGCGGGATTTAAAATTGTTAAGTTAGTGGTCCCTGAGGTCCGAAAGGTTGGGGACCCCTGGTTTAGGAGACAGGAAGAAGGCAAACTGACTTTGAAGAAGAAGAAGAGATGTTTATAATGCTGGTTTATCTTCTTTGTTTTCTCTTCTTTCCAGGCACCTGGACATTCCAGAGACTTCCATCTCGTACGTGGGGGCCCTGTTGGAGCCCCTAATTAAACCAGGGCGTGAGGTGAGGTCCCTTCCCACTTTTTCCCTTGTCTTCTTCTTTCCCATCCCTGAATGTCCCTTGAGATATTTGCCCAAGGAGATTCTCTTGTCCTTTCCACACTGAGATGGTCTGGGAAGAAAAATAACCCCACAAAACAACTCTCTAAATCAGTGGTAGTCAACCTGGTCCCTACCGCCCACTAGTGGGCGTTCCAGCTTTCATGGTGGGCGGTAGGGGTTTTGTTTAAAATTTAATCGACTTTTTAAAAAACTTTCATAGCATTATTTAAAAACATTTTCATTAGGTTTTCATAAAATTCCCTGTGACAATTTAAATTTCTGAAAATATACTCTTTGTATCGCCCGCGCATAAGTTTAGTTCACGTTGCGTAAGTAAAACTAAATGGCGCTATAGTGCGACCGCAAACCAAAGAGCCTCGTCCCAGAATAGCTCGCGCATCTCCCCCCTACACCATCCAGCTGTAACAGACAAGCAGAACTGGTAGCCGGCGTCCGTCCCCCCCAAACCCAATCCACGATGCGTGAGAGGCATGCGCAGACGACAATACACGGCGCATTACTGTGGAACCGGTGGGCGGTTAGAAAATTTTACTACTAATAGTAATAGAGATAGAGATACCAAAGTGGGCGGTAGGTATAAAAAGGTTGACTACCCCTGCTCTAAATCAAGATCCAAGAAGGAAACGCTAATCTTCCCTTCACCCCCAGCCCCATGCATTTCAAGAGCCCCTCCAAAAACACTCTTTGAAAGAGCATTTTTTGGGGGGGTTCCAAAATTGGGGGTGGGGTGGGGGCTCCACCTTTAGACAAAGCAGTCCAAGAAAGACAGAATGACAGAATTTTAGTGCTGAAGCTACTCTGGGATCCCTGATGCTCTCTGAGCTTGGTTGTTCCCTTGTAGACGTTTCACCACCCAACCAGGTAACAAAATCAGTGCTAGAAGGGAGTGGGGTTTGTGAAGAGGAGAAGCGGGAATTAGAATTAGAATAAGAGAGTTGGAAGGGACCTTGGAGGTCTTCTAGTCCAACCCCCTGCCCAGGCGGAAAACGCTACACCACTTCAGATTATCCAACAGGAGGAGGAGGAAGAGGAGAGACTGTGAGGTTTCTGGTGCATTCTGAGCTTGGTGGTTTTCATCCAGATGTTACATTACCTAACTAGATAACATCATCAGTGCTAAAGGGAGGGGGTTTGCTCTGTTTTATAGACAAGTGGTTTAGATAGAATATTTGTAGATCAGGGTTCAACTAGGTGGTCCTTGGTGCTCTCTGAGCTTGGCAGTTTTCTTGCAGATGTTTCATTACCTAACTTGGTAACATCATCGGTGCTGGAAGGGAGGTGGAGTACTCTGTTTAAATACACATGGCTTGCTCTGTGTTAGTGGGAGTATTGTTTTCTTTCTGCTGTTTACAAGGACAAGCTACTTGTATATAAACGGTGTGAAGAAGAAAAAACCTTTTTCATACTGAAGATGTTATCTTTTTGGGTCATGAAATATCTGCAAGAAAACAACCAAGGTCAGAGAGCACCAAGGACCCAACAGTCTTCCTCCACCTCCTCTTCCTCCTCCTCCTCCTCCTCCTCCTCCTCCTCCTCCTCCTCCTCCTCCTCCTCCTCCACCTCCTCTTCCTCCTCCTCCTCCTCCTCCTCTCCACAAACCCCCCTCCCTTCTAACACTGATAATGTTCCCTAGTTGGGTAATGAAATGTCCACCAAGCTCAGAGACCATCAAGGATCCAACTGTCTTCCTCCTCCTCCTCCCCCCTCCTCTCCCTCCTTCCCTCCCCCCTCCTCTTTCTCCCCTCCCCTCCTCCTGTCCACAAACCCCACTCCCTTCTCGCACTGATTTTGTTACCTGGTTGGGTGGCGAAACGTCTACAAGGGAACAACCAAGATCAAGAGAGCAACGTTTTTTATGTTTACTATTGATTAAATTTCTATTTATGATGCGGCATCATTGTGGTTTAGCACTTAAAAGGGGCGTATCAACTTCTCAGCCCCCCACCCACCTCCCCTTCATCAAAAGCCCCTTTTCCTTTGCTATTCCTTTTTCCTCCTGAATTTGAAAAAAATGGATTGAAGCATTGACCAAAATGATTTTGTGCTGTTAATCCTTCTTGGCCCACTGAGCCACTTTTGGGGTCTCTCTCTGCAGCCGGCAGGGACTGGCGAGGAAGACATGGTCAGCCTGATCCGTTCCTACGACGACCTGAGCCGCAAACTGTGGCACCTGGAGGGGATGCCCTTAACGGTGACGGCGGTGCAAGGCGCTCACCCTGCCCTTCGCTACACAGACGTGAGTTAAGTGCGATGAACGGAAGATGCTGGGAGGGGTTGGCAACCCGGGAAAGAAATCTGTGGGAGATGCAGGTAGTCCTCAGCGTACAACCCCAATTGAGCCCCAAATTTCTGTTGCTAACAGAGACAATGGTGCTGTGAGTTTTTTCCATTTTACGACCTTTCTTGCCACTGTTTTTTTTTTAAAGTTTTTATTTTGTTTTCCACAACAAAGAGAAAACTTATCAAACAGTTACAATGTGCTGAAGGGGTGTTTACGTATCTTCTTGTGCAATCACAAAATAAACATCTCTTTCATACATATATCTTATGTTATCTTTTCTAAGATACCTTTCCTTCTAGCCAATGATAAAATAAACCCCATATTTTATAATATTGCTTATCTTCTTTTTTTTTATTGAAAAAGTTTTACAACAATTAAATTTTTCCCCTCCCCTCCCCTCCCCCCTCCCCCTCCCCCTCCTTCCCCCCTCCCTCCAAAACCCCCCTCCCCCTCCCGACTTTCCAGAGCAAACACAAGGTATAGTTCATTAAACAAACAGTCATACATTAAATTTTTAAAATCTAACACAATTATAATCCTTCTCTCTCACATACCCTGACTTCTTCCATTAAAATCAGAAACAACATCCTTCATTCAAAGGCAATTGAAATTTCTTAATCTGATATCTATTAATATTGCTTATCTTCTTGTTCTCTAATGTCGAATGTCAATTTACTCATCTCTGCACATTCCATCACCTTCCTAATTATTTCGTCTTGCAAAGGTAATTTCTCATTTCTCCAATTTTTAGCAAACACAATCCTAGCCGCTGTAATAATATTCACAATCAGATATTTAACATCTCTAGTATATATCTCAGGTATAATTCCCAACAGAAAGACTTCTGGCTTAAAATCGTATGTGTTTTTTAATCATTTTCTCCAACCACGTGTGTATTTTAGTCCAATATCTTTTCGCTTCAGCGCATGTCCACCACATATGGTAATATGATCCAGGTATCTGATGACACTTCCAGCATTTTTCAGATTTATCCTTGGAACATTCTGGCAATTCTTGTCGGGCGTAAATGCCACCTGTAAAACATCTTATACAAATTCTCTTTATATGCTGTAGACGTTGTCATTTTTCTTGCCGCTGTTGTTAAGTCAATTGCTGCAGTTGTTAAAGTTAGTAACCTGGCTGTCAAGTGAATCTTGGCTTGTCAAAAGGTTGCAAAATGGGTGCGTGTGCATCACATAATCCAGGGACCCTGCGGCCGTCATGAATATGAGCCAGTGGCGTTCGATTTTTTTTTTTAATTGAAAAAGTTTTACAAAGAACAAATTTTTAAACCATCGTTCCCGCCCACTTCCCCCCTCCCCCACTCCTTCTCCCCCCCCAACCCCCCCCCCCCCGAGACTTCCCAGAACAAAATGCAGGGTATAACATTTATCAATCATAAGCTAAAATACCACAAAAATCTTAACTCATATACACGCTCTCCCAATACCCCCTTAACTCCCCTTTCCCATTTAAACATACACATTAATATATACCATTCGTAACATTATTCATAGACTATTTGGTACTTTTTAGTCCGATACTTGTTTTGAACATAATCAATCCACCTTCTCCACTCCAATACATATTTTTCTTGTGAATGTTCTTTCAAATACGCAGAAATATTTGCCATTTCCGCTAAATTTGATACTTTAAGTGTCCATTCTTCAATCGTAGGTAAATCTTCTCTCTTCCAGTATTGTGCAACCAAAAGTCTCGCTGCTGTTATTAAGTTTAGAATCAACTTAGTCTGTATAACTGTACAATCTGTAATTATAGCCAATAAAAACAACTGTGGAGTAAATTTTATCTTCTTTTTCAGAATATTCTGCATAATCCACTATATTTTAATCCAAAATGCTTTGATTTTTTTTACAAGTCCACCATATATGAAAATAAGTAGCATCCGCACATTCACATCGCCAACATTTGGCTTGCATATTCGGATATATACATGGCAATTTTTTAGGGTCTAGATGCCATCCAGAAAACATTTTATAAAAATTCTCTCTTAAATTTTGTGCTTGTGTAAATTTGACATTTCTTTCCCATATTTTTTCCCATGTTTCCAACATTATAGGTTGTTGAATATTTTATGCCCATTTTATCATACACTCCTTAACTAATTCTGTTTCTGAGTCTCTTTCTATCAATACATTGTACAACCTCTTAATATGCATTTGACCTTGATCTCTAATTTGTTTTACCAAATTTTCCTCATTTTGCATAATACCAATTTTCTCATCTAATCTCCATCTAGCTTGCAACTGTCCATACTGAAACCAAGTATAATTCATGCCTTCATCTCTAAGTTTGTTTAAAGATTTTAGTTGTAACTTACCCTTTTCTACAAAAAGAAGTTCTTTATAAGTAACCACCTCTTGTTTTTGTTCTATATTTATGTTCTCTATTGTATGTCTAGGAATTATCCATATTGGTATTTTATAATCTAGCTTGTATTGATATTTCTTTCACACCCTTAACAAAGCATTTCTAAGAATATGACTTTTAAAAATCTTACCCACTTTCTTGTCATAGAATAAATAGGCATGCCATCCATACAACAAATCATAACCTTCTATATTCAAAGTTCTTTCCTCTGTTGAGTTAAACCAGTCACTAATCAATGAAAGAACAACTGCGTCATAATACAATTTCAAATTCGGCATTTTTAGACCCCCTCTTTCACGTATATCTTGCATTATCTTTAATTTTATTCTCAGTTTTTTACCCATCCAGATAAAGTTACTAATCCCTTTTTGCCATTCTTGCAAATTTGCATCCTTTTTAAGTACTGGTATCATCTGAAACAAAAATAAAAACCTAGGCAGAACATTCATTTTTATTACTGCTATCCTTCCCAGTAAGGATAATTGTAAGTTCTTCCAATGTTCCATCTCCCTCTGTACTTTCTGCCACAATACTTCATAATTATTTTTATATAATTTCACATTTGATGCTGTGATATATACTCCTAAATATTTGACCTTATTAACTATTTCATATCCAGTGGTGTCTGAATTTTGATCACGTGACCCTGGGGATACCGCAGCGGTCATAAGTGTGAAAAACGGCCATAATTCACTTTCAGGGCCGTTGTAACTTTCAGCGGTCACTAAATGAGCTGTTGTAAGTTGAGGATTGCCTGTATACTGGGCACTGCGGGGGCGGGTGGGGGGAAACGGAAGGAAGGGGTCTCGGGACCCCTGAAGCCATCAAACAGCTACATTCTGCCCGGGCTGAAGTTCTCAAGCCTGTTTCTTCTCATAGCCTCATGTAGACTGTCCTACCTAGTTCATTTGGGGTGTCACTGTTTTTGGGGTGAACAAAATGCCGGCAGAGCTTTCCTGTAGGTATACCAACCCCAACACTCTTGGTTGATTGAAAATCTGAGAATGTGCAGAGAAGAGCAACCAAGATGATCAGAGGCCTGGAGGCTATTATTATTTATTATTATTATTTATTCAATTTTTATACTGCCCTTCTCCCAAAGGACTCAGGGCGGTGTACAGCCAAGGTAAAAACAGAACAATACAATATACAATTAAAATACGAATTAAAAAACTTATTATAAAATTGACCTAAAAACTTTTAAAATATATAAAATTAAAAACCCCTTAAAATTAATAATAGAAATTTAAAACCAATAAAATTTAAGCCAGCCCCGCGCGAATAAATAGATATGTTTTCAATTCGCGGCGAAAGGTCCAAAGGTCAGGTATTTGGCGTAAACCCGGGGGAAGTTCGTTCCAGAGAGTGGGAGCCCTCACAGAGAAGGATCTTCCCCTGGGGGCCGCCAACCGACATTGCTTGGCGGACGGCACCCTGAGAAGACCTTCTCTGTGTGAGCGTACGGGTCGGTGGGAGGCATGAGGTAACAGCAGGCGGTCCCGTAAGTACCCAGGCCCTAAGCCATGGAGCGCTTTGAAGGTAGTGACCAAAACCTTAAAGTGCACCCGAAAGGCCACAGGTAGCCCTATGATGCCCTACATCCTATGATGAACCGCCATTGGAGCTCGGTATATGTAGCCTAATGAAGAGAAGGCTTAAACGAGACATGGGAGCAGTCTTCCAATATTTGAGGGGCTGCCCCAAAGAAGAGGGAGTCAAGCTATTCTCCAAAGCACCCGAGGACAGGACAAGAAGCAATGGATGGAAGCCCCTTAGAGGCGATCCAAGCTAGAAATAAGGAGGAATTAACTAATACAGCAACTCCCATGGTTGTAGATATTCCATCACGGGAAGTTTTCAAGAAAAGTGAGCAGAGGGTTGGAGCAGAAGACCTCCAAAGTCCTTTCCAGCCTTATGATTCTAGGAGTCACAATGTTCTGGAGAACCTACCTTAAATGTGTTCTAGGCTGCATTAACAGAAGGATTGAATCAAGATCACGTGAAGTGTTAATACCGCTTTATCATGCCTTGGTAAGGCCACACTTGGAATCCTGCATCCAGTTTTGGTCGCCACGATGTAAAAAAGATGTGGAGACTCTAGAAAGAGTGCAGAGGAGAGCAACCAAGAGGATTAGGGGACTGGAGGTTAAAACATATAAAGAATAGTTGAAGCAATTGGGTATGTTTAGCTTGATGAAAAGAAGGACTAGGAGTAACATGATAGCAGTCTTCCAATATCTCAGGGGCTGCCACAAAGAAGTGGGAGTCAAGCTATTTTCCAGAGCAGGGGTCTCCAACCTTAATAACTTTCAGGCTTGTGGACTTCAGCTCCCAGAGTTCTCTGGGAGTTACTCTGGGTACTCTGGGAGTTGAAGTCCACAAACCTTAAAGTTACTAAGGTTGGAGACCCCTGTTCCAGAGCACCTGAGGGCAGGACAAAAAGCAAAAGATGGAAACTAACTAAGGAGAGAAGCAACCTAGAACTTAAGGAGAAATATCCTGATAGTGCGAACAATTAACCAGTGGAACAACTTGCCTCCAGAAGTTGTGAATGCTGCAACATTGGAGGTTTTAAGAAGACGTTGGATAACCATTTGTCTGAAGTGGTGTAGGGTTTCCTGCCTGAGCAGGGGGTTGGACTAGAAGACCTCCAAGGTCCCTTCCAACTCTGTTATTCTATTCTATAACGTGGAAAGTGCTATCAATTTTTGATTTTTAGGGAATTTTCTCTACTCATTCATTCTTGTTTTAGCATATACATTGTTGTTGTTTTTTTCTGATTCTTTCCTAGACTTTTCCTCCAGTCCCTGTGAAACCAGATTATTCCTTCCACGGCAAGATCAAAGACAGAGCATCCTTTCTCCCCGTGGTGGAAAAGCCGTGCCCTGTTTACGTGGCCCCAATAAAAGGCAAGGATTTGTCACCAGGATGGGTGGGAAGGAAATGAGGGTCTTTCTTGGGTCGAGTTCCAGTAAGTTTTGAATATGGATGACTTCTGGTTTTGAAAATCCTGGAAGCAAAGGAGATGATTGAAGGTGGCCATGTAGACTTTGGGATCAGAGGTTCAGAAAGACCACATCTGTTTTCCTTGATCCTAGTTTTCAGCGCATGGGTTAATAATCCCACGTTACGGGAACACGGATTCAAGTTGAACCTTAGAAAAATTATCTAAAGATAAGGACGGTTTGACGCCCAACACCTCTTATCTAGAGAGACTGTGTGGTATAGCTGGGTGGATTGATTTGAGTTGCTTTGATTCGGATTCCTGTGTTTAACAGAGAATTGGACTTTGAGGCCTCTTCTAACTCTGTAGGTTTGATAAGAAGACACCTAGCGCAGTTTTTTCACTTGAGTAGACACTTTGACACTTGAGTAGACACTGTTCCTGGGTGTGTTTCTGTGCTGATGTTGAAAAATGGAGTAGAATTGGAACAGAACAGAACATGAATATGAATAAGGAATTTAGAATGGAATGGAATGGGATAAGAATAAGAATAGAATAAGAAATAAGAAATAAGAATAGAATAGAAATAGAATAAGAAATATAGAACAGAACAGAATAGAATAGAATAGAATATATGGAGGGAATGGAATGGAATGGAAAAGAAAATAGAATAGAATAGAATAAGAAATATAGAACAGAACAGAATAGAATAGAATAGAATATATGGAGGGAATGGAATGGAATGGAAAAGAAAATAGAATAGTAGAATAGAATAGAATAGAATAGAATAGAATAGAATAGAATAGAATAGAATAGAATAGAATAGAATAGAATAGAATAAGAAATATAGAATAGAATAGAATAGAATAGAATAGAATAGAATAAGAAATATAGAACAGGACAGAATAGAACAGAACAGAACAGAACAGAACAGAACAGAACAGAACAGAACAGAACAGAATAGAATAGAATAGAATAGAATAGAATAGAATAGAATAGAATATATGGAGGGAATGGAATGGAATGGAAAAGAAAATAGAATAGCAGAATAGAATAGAATAGAATAAGAAATGTAGAACAGAACAGAATAGAATAGAATAGAATAGAATAGAATAGAATAGAATAGAATAGAATAGAATAGAATAGAATAGAATAGAATATATGGAGGGAATGGAATGGAATGGAATGGAATGGAAAAGAAAATAGAATAGAATAGCAGAATAGAATAGAATAGAATAGAATAAGAAATGTAGAACAGAACAGAACAGAATAGAATAGAATAGAATAGAATATATGGAGGGGATGGAATGGAATGGAATGGAAAAGAAAATAGAATAGCAGAATAGAATAGAATAGAATAGAATAGAATAGAATAGAATAGAATAGAATAGAATAGAATAGAATAGAATAGAATCCATTGGTTTACTTAACCACGGATTTGCTTAAGGAGCATGGATTCATTTAAGTTCCAGTTAACAATCACTGCAACAAAGGTCATAACATCCGATCAGCCGTGTAATCGACGTGTTTTATGGCCATCCTGAGTTACTGCTGGGATGGCCAGCTCCGTTACAGTCATAACCTGAGGACAACCTGCACATGGGAGGAGAAGGCCATTAAAAACTGCCAGTCCCAAGGACCATATCTGTAACCCTGGTAACTCCGGCTAGTGTTCCTAGAGGTGCTAACCTTCCAAAGGCAGCTCGCCCAGCTGTCTCCCAGGTGGAGGAGAAGCCTGGGCCCTTGGCCTGATGCTTCTTCAGCAGGGCTCATGGATGGTCCCTCTGTGGCTCCTTGGGTTGACCATTGCTCTCTTGCTGAGGTTCCTTCTCTCGTTCCAGTGATTTGCCAGATGGAGGGAAGCGGTCAGTGGCCTCGGAACAAGGAGGCCATTCAGCGCATCAAAGCCGCTTTCCAGATGCAGCTGGCGGAAGTCCTGAACCAGCAACACGATCTGCTGTGCCGGCCAACCGCCACCTACACCGATATACATAAGGTGATAGTTATGTATCTCCTGGGGCACTTCCCTCCCTCCCTCCCTCCCTTCCATCTATCTCTTATTATCTCCTTCCTTCCTTCCTTCCTTCCTTCCTTCCTTCCTTCCTTCCTTCCTTCCTCCCTTCCTCCCTTCCTTCCTTCCTTCCTTCCTTCCTCCCTTCCTTCCTCCCTCCTCTCTCCTTCCATCTATCTCTATTATCTCCTTCCTCCTCTCCTCTCCTCTCCTTCCATCTATCTCTATTATCTCCTTCCTTCCTTCCTTCCTCCCTCCCTTCCTTCCACTTATCCATCCACCTAACTACCTTTATTATCTTCCTTCCTCTCTCCTTCCGTCCCTTCCTTCTCTTATTATCTTCCATCCATCCTTCTTCTCTCCCTCTCCCTTTCCTTCCTCCCTCTCTTTTCTTATTTCCTTCCATCTATATTATCTCCCTCCCTCCCTTCTCTACTATCTTCCTTCGTTCTCAATTATCTTCCTTCCATCCATCCTCTCTTCCTTCTTTCCTCCCTCTTTCCTTTCTTTCTTCTTTCCATCTTTCCTTCCTTCCTTCCACCCATCCTCCTTCCCTTCCCTTCTTTCCATCCATCCTTCCTTCCTCCCTCCCTCCCTCCCTCCCTCTCTTTTCTTATTTCCTTCCATCTATATTATCTCCCTCCCTTCTCTACTATCTTCCTTCGTTCTCTATTATCTTCCTTCCATCCATCCATCCCTCCTCTCCCTCCCTCCCTCTTTCTTTTTTCTTTTTTATTTGCATTTATATCCCGCCCTTCTCCGAAGACTCAGGGTGGCTTACAATGTGTTAAGCAATAGTCTTCATCCATTTGTATATTATATACAAAGTCAACTTAATTGCCCCCCCAACAATCTGGGTCCTCATTTTACCTACCTTATAAAGGATGGAAGGCTGAGTCAACCTTGGGCCTGGTGGGGCTTGAACCTGCAGTCATTGCAAGCAGCTGTGTTAATAACAGACAGACTTAGTCCGTTGAGCCACCAGAGGCCCCTCTTCCTTCCTTTCTTCTTTCCATCCTTCCTTCCTTCCTTTCCTTCCTTCCACCCATCCTCCCTCCCTCTCTTCCTTCTTTCCATCCATCCATCCTCCCTCCCTCCCTTCCTCCCTTTCTCATTCTCTCCCTCTTTCTACCCATCTCTTTTCTCCTTTCCAGCCCTAGAGAAAATATAGACAGTCTTTGACTTAACATCCATTCATTTAGTGACCCTTTGAAATTACAGCTGCAATGAAAAAAGAGACCGAGCACCGTTTTCCACACTGACGTTCCCCCCCTTGCCACAGGATCAAAATTCAGATGCTTGGCAACTGGCATGTACTTATGTCTGTTTCAGCATCTCAGGGTCACGTGACCTCCTCCTGCAACCTTCTGACGAGCAAAAGTCAAAAGGGGAAGACAGATTCATTTTACAACCGGATTACGCAGTGAAATTGCAGTGATTGGCTTAACAACCCCTGTCGTAAGAGAAGTCCTGCAATGGGGCAGAACTCAACTGCCTTGCTTAGCAGCGGAAATGTTAGGCTCAATTGTGGTCGTAAATCGAGGACTACCCGTCTTAAGAAACGCGGATGTAGAGGCTTCCCAGCAAAGTTGGGATGGAGAAGCAGGGAAGGATCTGAGTCAGACCTGGTGTTGTGACCCAGGCCCAAGTAGGTAGTAGGAAACTCAGTCCGTGAAAACAAAACAAACAAACTTTATTCGAACAGCTGAGAATTACTTCATTCCCAGCATCGTTCAACTAAATTAAAACAAGTTCCTCCCAACACAAATTCCTCAGTCCTATCTCCAACCTTGGTCCAATTAGGCAAACTGCCAAAGGCCTTTCTTGGCAAACGTTCAGAAGACACCAATACGAAACAAATGCAAGACGTAGATGAAGCAGAAGACAAAGCTACCAATGTTGTTTTCCAGCAAAGCCCAAAGGCCGTTGCTGGTCTTTTAAGCCTTATGGGAGGGGTCAATCATCTCTTGGCTCTACTCCCGAGTCGTCCTCTCTGCTTGAGCTGCTCTTGCCTTTTGGCAGCCCTTCTCATGCGTGCATTAGGAACAGGCTCCTCCTATTCCTCTGCCTCACTACTATCAGTCTCTGGAGGCTCTGGAGTCCGCACCTCACTTCCCGATGGCCCTGGCCTCACCTCAGCCTCCTCGCTGTCTGACTCTGTTGCCAGCTCCGTAGGCTGCTGGCGGACCACAACACCTGGTTGTAATTTCTGTTTTCGTGTATTTCTGTAGGATGGCTACGTCTTCCGCCTTCAAGTGGCCTACCATCGGGAGCCCCAGATCCTGAAGGAGTTGGTCACCCCGGAAGGGATGCTGAAGTACCAGGACACCCCAGAATCTCAGCAGCTGGAACTTGAGACCTTACACCTGCCTTTCTTGACTAGTTCGCTCCATGGGTAAGAGGAAAGAGCCCTCTCTGCTCGGATCCAGTTCTCTTATGCTCTTTCGGGAAATATACACAGAAGTGGTATTCAGACGGTTCAAACCGGTTCGGGCGAACTGATAGTGACTATCTGTGGGTGGACCCGCCCCAGCGCTATGTGATCCTACTTAGCTACGTTTTATAAGCTTCGCGCCTGCGTGGAGGCCGCACACGCAAACAAAGCACATGTGTGGAAGGCGTGTGCACAAAGCAAGCGTGCGTGCTCACGTTTTCAGTGCGCGAACCGGTGGCAAAATTATGCGAAACCGACCTCTGGATATACAGGTCGTCCTCAACTTACAGTGGTTCACGTAGTGACTGTTCAAAGTTACAACGGCGCTGAAAAAGGGGATTTAGGACCGTTTTTCACATTTCTGATCTTTGCAGCATCCCCATGACGGCGTGATCAAAATTCAAGACGCTCGGCACCTGGTTCGTACATACGACCGTTGCCGCGTCCTGAGGTCATGCGATCCCCCTTTTGCGACCTGGCAAAGTCAAGAGGGAAGCCAGATTCACTTAACGGCTGTGGCAGGAAAGGTTGTAAAATGGGGCAAACCTCGCTTAACACATGTCTTCACTTACCAACAGAAATTTTAGGCTCGATTGTGGTCATAGGTCGAGGACTACCTGCACGTTCTTTTTAGGGGGAATGAAGGAAGAAGGGGGTATTTGGTCTGGGTGCTATCTAAGCTTGGTGGCTTTCTTACGTTTCATTACCCAACTAGCACTGATGATATTCCCTAGTTGGGTCATGAAACGTCTGCCAGAGAACCACGAAGCTCAGAGCATCAAGGACATCACAGCCCTCCTTTTCCTCCTTCTCACTTTGATGATGTTCCCTAGTTCGGTCATGAAACGTCTGCAAGAAAACCACCAGTGCCCGGGGGGCACTAAGGACCCCATAGTCCTTTTCTTTCTCCTCTTCCTCCTCCTCTATGAAAACCCCACTCCCTTTAGCCCAGAAAATGTTATCTAGTTGGGTCATGAAACGTCTGCAAGAAAACCACGAAGCTCAGAGGCACCAAGGACCCCATAGTTGTCATTGTCCTCCTCCTCCCCACCTCCTCTTCCTCGCACTGATGATGTTCCCTAGTTGGGTCATGAAACATCTGCAAGAAAACCACCCAGCTCAGAGGGGACCCCAATCGTTCAACCCTGAGCTATAAACATTCTCTTCTATCCAATATTTGGTGTCTCCTCTCCCATGCAGTTGTGGTAGAGAAGATTCTTTGTGAACACCAAGAGAAGTCCTCCATTTTTTTCAGCCCAACAAGTCTTTGTAGGCCCCAAGTCTCCGAGGACTTCCAAGTTCTCCGTGAGTCAACCCTTTGGTGTGATTGCCAACTTCAGGAGTTAAAAGAGCTGTGTCCTTCTCCTATCCTTGATGGAGCGTCAGCCATCAATCTCTGTTGTGTCTCGCCTGCTTTCACCGCAGCCAGGGCCTTCTTATCTGCTTCCGAACGCTGAGGAATGTCCTAATATGCCTCCCGGCCCCAGCCCTGGCTCCATGCCCAGACAGGCTGAGGAGGAAGAAGTACCTCCAGCCCCCAGCTCTGGCTCCATGCCCAGGCAAACGGAGCAACTAGACCCCTCCCCCTCCCCCACAGCATGTGAGCCTGAGGAAGGTCAATTGCCAACAGCTGCAGACTGGAGTGACCCTTGCGTCAGAAGAATTGATAGGCGGCGGCGTCAGAAGGAAGGGAGGGGCAGGCCTGGATAAGTGCTGAGTCATGGAGCCACACCCCATGGCCTATATAAAGGATCTGCTTTCTGGCATTCTCTGAGTCAGGCAAAGTCTAAACATATCTTACTGAAGTCACTTCCTGGTCTCCTGCCTGCCCTGAGAACTTTGCTAGGACTTTGGCAGAGCTGCAGAGGCACGCCTGATTCGGATTTCCCTGACCCGGCCGTCAGCGGAGGAGTGGGACACGACAACCTCTTCCTTTTCCAGGGCAGCTGACCCCCGGTTAAGATTCCGCTCCTGAGGTCCATCTACTTCCCGCTTCGGCCTTTGCATTTCCATAGTTGTGGAGGGTTGGAGTGCAGGTAGCCCTCAACTTACAACCACGATAGAGCTCAAAATTTCTCTGGCTAAGTGAGACGCTTGTTAGTTTCACCCCATTTTACGACTTTTCTTGCCATGTGAATCCCTGCGGTTCTTAAGTTAGTAACATGGTTGTTAAGTGAATTTGGCTTTCCCCCACTTGTCAAGAAGGTTGCAAAAGGGGATCACATGACCCCGGGATACTGCAACCGTCATAAATATGAGTCGGTTGCCGAACAGCTGAATTTTGACCGCGGGCATGCTGCCAACGGTTATAAGTGTGAAACACAGTTGTGTCACTTTTGTTAGTGCCGCTGTAACTTCGAACTGTCACTAAATGAACTGCTATATGTTGAGGACTACTCATCATCCATTTTGAGACCCCCTTCTTATCATCTCCTCTGTCTAGAGAGCAAAATCTCTTCCAGCAAGAACTCATTGGCCGTTCTGTCCTCTTAGGATCTTTGATCCTCAAAAGATCCTAGTCCTGATTCCGTCACTTTTCTTCCCAAACAGGCTGCAGCAACAATATCCAGCTTTTAGCGGCAGCTGCCGTCTCGCCAAGCGATGGATCAACGCTCAGTTGCTCAGCGACAGCCTCACGGAGGAGGCCGTGGATTTATTAGCGGCCTTCCTTTTCCTCTCTCCAGCTCCCTTCACGGCACCCAGGTGAGGAGCCAACTGGTTGGGCCTCTCTCTCCTCTCCTCTCCTCTCTTTTCCTCGCCTCTCCTCTCCTTTCCTCGCCTCGCCTTGCCTCCTTCCTCCTTCCCTTCCGTTCCCTACCATAACTTCACTTCTCTTCTCTTCTCTTCTCTTTCTTATTCTCATTCTCTTCATTTTCTATTCTATTTTATTTTCTATTCTATTCTAGTCTAATACACACACACACACACACACACACACACACACATATGAAGAAAGAAGAAAAAGCAGTCAACAGTTTTAAGTTAAAACATTATGCTAATCTTCAAATCCCTCTGTTAAGCAACTGTTATTCTTTTGGCGCGTAGAAAGTCCACAAACAGTTTCCAGTCTCTTATAAAGCTGTCTAGCCCATTATCTCTAAACAAAGCAGTTAATTTCACCACCTCTGCTAATTTAGTCAATTTCAAAATCCATTCTTCCGACAGCCGGCAACTGTTTTTCTTTTCCAGTGTTTGGCAAGTACAGTCTTCGCAGCCGTCACAACCCAAATTGTTTCTCAATTGACTTGTCCATCACACTTAAAAGGAAAAAAAAAGCTTCAGGTTTCATTAATATTCATAAAAATATTTTTTGCATTGTCATTGTTCACGTCTCAAAGGTACTTTTTCAGGAAGTAACTGGATTTTCTGTTTTTTTCTTTTGAAGACGTTTCATTTCTCATCCAAGGAGCTTCCTTAGCTCTGACTGGATGGTGGGGAATGGAAGGATTTATGCTCCTTGCAGACAGCTGGTCATTTGCATCCTTTTAGAGGGTCCTTGAGGCCACTTGGAGGTTTGTCTGTGTCCTCAGGGTCACCTGAATGGTGTAAATAGTTCCTGTATTCTGCAAAATTCTTTCGTCTGGAAATCCATCCCTACTCCCACACCATTCCAAGGGTCTTCAACCCAAATTGTATAGCTAAAAATCTGTAGAGATTCTCAGTCCTCCAGGTCATGGTTGTCCCAAAGATGCTTTTTCAGGAGGCAACTGGACTTTCTTGGTTTTTTCTTTTGAAGACGTTTCATTTCTCATCCAAGGAGCTTCCTTAGCTCTGACTGGATGGTGGGGAATGGAAGGATTTATGCTCCTTGCAGACAGCTGGTCAATTGCATCCTTTTAGAGGATCATAGAGGCCACTTGGAGGTTTGTCTGTGTCCTCAGGGTCACCTGAATGATGTAAATAGTTCCTGTATTCTGCAGTTTCTTTCGTCTGGAAATCCATCCCTACTCCCACACCATTCCAAGGGTCTTCAACCCAAATTGTATAGCTAAAAATCTGTAGAGATTCTCAGTCCTCCAGGTCATGGTTGTCCCAAAGATGCTTTTTCAGGAGGCAACTGGACTTTCTTGGTTTTTTCTTTTGAAGATGTTTCGCTTCTCATCCAAGAAGCTTCTTCAGCTCTGACTGGATGGTGGGGAATGGAAGGATTTATGCTCCTTGCAGATAGCTGGTCATTTGCATCCTTTTAGAGGATCATAGAGGCCACTTGGAGGTTTGTCTGTGTCCTCAGGGTCACCTGAATGGTGTAAATAGTTCCTGTATTCTGCAAAATTCTTTCGTCTGGAAATCCATCCCTACTCCCACACCATTCCAAGGGTCTTCAACCCAAATTGTATAGCTAAAAATCTGTAGAGACTCAGGTTTCATTAATATTCAGGTCATGGTTGTCCCAAAGATGCTTTTTCAGGAGGCAACTGGACTTTCTTGGTTTTTTCTTTTGAAGATGTTTCGCTTCTCATCCAAGAAGCTTCTTCAGCTCTGACTGGATGGTGGGGAATGGAAGGATTTATGCTCCTTGCAGATAGCTGGTCATTTGCATCCTTTTAGAGGATCATAGAGGCCACTTGGAGGTTTGTCTGTGTCCTCAGGGTCACCTGAATGGTGTAAATAGTTCCTGTATTCTGCAATTTCTTTCGTCTGGAAATCCATCCCTACTCCCACACCATTCCAAGGGTCTTCAACCCAAATTGTATAGCTAAAAATCTGTAGAGATTCTCAGTCCTCCAGGTCATGGTTGTCCCAAAGGTGCTTTTTCAGGAGGAAACTGGACTTTCTCATCCAAGAAGCTTCTTCAGCTCTGACTGAATGGTGGGAAAGGGAAGTATTTTTAAAAAAGCACTTTTGGAACAACCGTGACCTGGATGACTGAGAATCTCTACTGACTTTTAGCTATAGAATTTGGGATGAAGACCCGTTGAATGGTGTGGGAGTAGGAACGGATTTCCAGAGGGAAAAATTGCAGGCTACAGGAACCATTTGCACCACTCAGGAGACCCTGAGGACACAGATAAACCTCCAAGTGGCCTCAAGGACCCTCTAAAAGGACGCAAAATGACCAGCTGTCTGCAAGGAGTAGAAATCCTTCCCTTCCCCACCATCCAGTCAGAGCTGAAGAAGCTTCTTGGATGAGAAGTGAAACGTCTTCAAAAGAAAAGAAAAAACCAAGCAAGTCCAGTTGCCTTCTGAAAAAACCCCTTTGGGACAACCATGACCTGGATGACGGAGAATCTCTACAGGCTGTCATTGTTCATGTTTATCCAACAGGTTTTCACACATTTGCAAGACCACACAGGATAAAAATGAACCTGGATTTCGATGACATTTTCAGCACTTGTTAGAAATCCCTTCATACCATTTTGCTAGTCTGTCCGGGGTCAAGTACCAGCGATACATCATTTTACAAAAGTTTTCTTTCAAACTATAATGTAGAATAGAATAGAATAGAATAGAATTTTTTATTGGCCAAGTGTGATTGGACACACAAGGAGTTTGTCTTGGTGCATACGCTCTTAGTGTAAATCATTTGCACCTCTATAACTGTCTGGTTCGGTTCTGCAACCCAACAAGAAAAACACAGACTTCAGAGGATAATTAGAACTGCAGAAAAAATAATTGCTACCAACCTGCCTTCCATTGAGGACCTCTATACTGCACGAATCAAGAAGAGGGCCGTGAAAATATTTGCAGATCCCTCGCATCCTGGACATAAACTGTTTCAACTCCTACCCTCAAAACGATGCTATAGAGCACTGCACACCAGAACAACTAGACACAAGAACAGTTTTTTCCCGAAGGCCATCACTCTGCTAAACAAATAATCCCCTCAACACTGTCAGACTATTTACTGAATCTGCACTACTATTAATCTTCTCATAGTTCCCATCACCAATCTCTTTCCACTTATGACTGTATGACTATAACTTGTTGCTGGCAATCCTTATGATTTATATTGATATATTGACCATCAATTGTGTTGTAAATGTTGTACCTTGATGAAGGTATCTTTTCTTTTATGTACACTGAGAGCATATGCACCAAGACAAATTCCTTGTGTGTCCAATCACACTTGGCCAATAAAATTCTATTCTATTCTAAATAATTAGAATAGAATAGAATAGAATAGAATAGAATAGAATAGAATAGAATAGAATAGAATAGAATAGAATAGAATAGAATAGAATAGATTTTTTTATTGGCCAAGTGTGATTGGACACACAAGGAGTTTGTTTTGGTGCATACGCTCTTAGTGTAAATCATTTGCACCTCTATAACTGTCTGGTTCGGTTCTGCAACCCAACAAGAAAAACACAGACTTCAGAGGATAATTAGAACTGCAGAAAAAATAATTGCTACCAACCTGCCTTCCATTGAGGACCTGTATACTGCACGAATCAAGAAGAGGGCCGTGAAAATATTTGCAGATCCCTCGCATCCTGGACATAAACTGTTTCAACTCCTACCCTCAAAACGATGCTATAGAGCACTGCACACCAGAACAACTAGACACAAGAACAGTTTTTTCCCGAAGGCCATCACTCTGCTAAACAAATAATCCCCTCAACACTGTCAGACTATTTACTGAATCTGCACTACTATTAATCTTCTCATAGTTCCCATCACCAATCTCTTTCCACTTATGACTGTATGACTATAACTTGTTGCTGGCAATCCTTACGATTTATATTGATATATTGACCATCAATTGTGTTGTAAATGTTGTACCTTGATGAAGGTATCTTTTCTTTTATGTACACTGAGAGCATATGCACCAAGACAAATTCCTTGTGTGTCCAATCACACTTGGCCAATAAAATTCTATTCTATTCTAAATAATTAGAATAGAATAGAATAGAATAGAATAGAATAGAATAGAATAGAATAGAATAGAATAGAATAGAATAGATTTTTTTATTGGCCAAGTGTGATTGGACACACAAGGAGTTTGTTTTGGTGCATACGCTCTCATTGTACATAAAAGAAAAGATACCTTCATCAAGGTACAACATTTACAACACAAATGATGGTCATAGGTTGCAATTTAACACTTAATGATACAAAGTTACTGGTAATCCTTACGATTTATATTGATATTGATTGTAATGTAAGTTTTAGTCCATTTGTCCATACCTTCTCCTATTTATCCAGCATTATATTACACCTAAAAAATTTTTGCCCGTTTTACCATATACTCTTCAACGCATTCATCTTCTAGATTCATCTTGAGTAACATTTTATATACTTTAGAACAGGGGTCTTCAACCTTGGCAACTTTGCAAAGCTTTGCAAAGCTAGCTGAGGAATTCTGGGAGTTGAAGTCCACAAGTCTTAAAGTTGCCAAGGTTGGAGACCCCTGCTTTAGAAATCAAGTGGTCCATCTCCGGAACATAAATTAGCGCCCCGTTCAGATTTATTTCCTATGGAACCAAAAAATTTTAAACCAAAATTTGAAAAATTCTGTAACAATTAAACCAATCGCAAGCAAATCCTTCCCTTACTAATTGTCCTCTGGTCTTTGTCTACGGAGATTCTCAGCCATTCAGGTCATGGTTGTCCCAAAGGTGCTTTTTCACGAGGCAACTGGACTTTCTGGGTTTTTTTTTCTTTTGAAGATGTTTCTCTTCTCATCCAAGAAGCTTCTTCAACTCTGTCATAGCTAAATCTCAATGGAGATTCTCAGTCATCCAGGTCATGGTTGTCCTCATTTGAATATTTGTCTAAGTATTGTCCAGTTTCAGTTCCACGAATCCTTGAAAAAACTGGACTTTCTTGTTTTTTCTTTGAAGATGTTTCGCTTTTCATCCAAGAAGCTTCTTCAGCTCTGACAGGTCAGAATCTTTCCCTTCCCCACCATCCAGTCAGAGCTGAAGAAGCTTCTTGGATGAGAAGCCAAACGTCTTCAAAGAAAAAACAAGAAAGTCCTGTTGCCTCTTGAAAAAAGCCCCTTTGGGATTTTTCAATAAATCTTGGGATTTACGATTCCTTTTGATCCCATCTGGATATAGCAAGTCTGTCTCACAAGCAGGTGAACAGTGTGCAAAACAAAATATTTTTTTTCCCATCCTGTTTGTTTGATCTGTCTGCAATTACAAAATTCTTGGAGTCGTACATAGTATGTCTAGAAGGGGATGATGCAAGCAGACGGGTAAATTGTTAATCCTTAACAACTGCTCTTGGGTAAACCTTTCCACCACTGACAAAATTAGCATCTCAGGTAGTCCCCGACTTAAAACAACTCCTTTATTTTTTTTATTTTTTTTAAATTTGAATTTATATCCCGCCCTTCTCCGAAGACTCAGGGCGGCTTACATTGTATTAGGCAATAGTCTCATCCATTTGTATATTATATACAAAGTCAACTTGTATTGCCCCCCCCAACAATCTGGGTCCTCATTTTACCTACCTTATAAAGGATGGAAGGCTGAGTCAACCTTGGGCCTGGTGGGACTCGAACCTGCAGTAATTGTAATTGCAGGCAGCTGTGTGTTAATAACAGACTGCATTAGCCTGTTGAGCCACAAGAGGCCCTTTGAACTTTGACCGTTCAAAGTTAGAAAGACACTGAAAAAATAATAATTTTGGACTATCTGTCACCCTCGCAGCCTTTGGAGCTGCCCCGTGATCACGGGATCAAAATTCAGAGGCTTGCCAACTGACTCATACTTACGACCGTTGCTGTGTCCCCAAGGTCAGCTGATCCACTTTTGCGGCCTTCTGATGAGCAAAATCCTTGGGGAAGCCAGGTTCACTTAACAACCGGGTTACTAACGTGTCAACTGCAGTGATTCGCTTAGCCACTGGGGCAAGAAAGGTGGTTAAAGAAACAATGATCAAATGGGCAAAAAAATTTGGCTACAATATACAACTGAAAAAATGTGACAAACAAATATAAAAGTGACTATGTCTGCGGCATTTAAGGAAAACCAGTTGAAGATATTTTACAGATGGCATCTCCCACCGGGAAAGCTTGCTAAGATGTACCCGAACAGTTCTCCAGTATGCTAGAAGTCCAAAAAAGTATATGGAACGTATTACCATTTATGGTGGACATCTCCATCTGCAGAAAAATATTGGGCCAAAATCAGAAAATGGCTTGAAGAAATAACTGACCAACCCACAGACTCGAAACCAGAGAAAGGAAATATAGGAAATATAGTATAGAAATAAGGTATCTAATTTTGCACATAATAACAGCCGCAAGAATATCTTACGCACAGAACTGGAAAAATGAGAACATACCATCGGAGGAGGAAGTGATAAGGAAAATTCTGGACTGTGCTGAGATGGATAAATTAACAAAGGAGATAAAAGAAAAGGAAGATACGGAATATTATATAGTATGGAATAAATTGTATAATTTGGGTAGAAATGGGAAATGACAAAAAAGGGAAAAAGGTCACACAAAAATAGAGGTAGTTCATGAAAGAAAATGTATTGTTATAATGGCAGGTATGATGGAATATATATATAAAAATAAGGGATAATGGGACAAAAAGATAAGTATAATTAAAGAAAACGAGAGGGGAAAATGTAAATAATAGAGGATTACCGATACGAAGCTGATGTAAAGGAGGAGTATATGTTTTATATTAGTGTTTGTTATGTCTTGTTTTTTTTTTTTTAAAAAGTATTTAATTCTGAGGTTAAAAATAAAGGTGTTTAAAAGGGGCAAAGCTTACTTCACCAATGTCTCACTTAACGACAGAAATGTTGGGCTCAATTGTGGTCATAAGTCGAGGACTGCCTGTATTCTGCAGAGAATCTCTTCGGTGCTTTTCCGTAATCGACCGATGCAATTAATCAGCATAGCAGGAGAACTGTGTTAATTAACCTATAGTAGCTAAAAATCCTTAGGAAATAGGTAGCCCTCTTTTCTCCTGATAAATTTTATTACAGGTAGTCCTAGACTTACTTACCACCACAGTTGACCCCTAAAATTTATGTGGCTAAGTGAGACATTTGTTAAGTGAACTTTGCCCCATTTTGCGACCTTTCTTGCCACCGTTGTTAAGTGAACCACAGCAGTTGGTCAAATTAGTAACACAGTTATTAAGTGAATCTGGCTTCCCTATTGGCTTGGCTTGTCAGAAGGTCGCAAAAGGAGATCACGTGACCCCAGGACTCTGCATCCGTCGTAAGTATGAACCGGTTTCCGAGTATCCGATGTAAATCACGTGACCATGGGGATGCTGCAATGGTCATAGGTGTGAAAAACGGTCGTAAGTCACATTTTTCGGTGCTGTTGTAATCTCAAACAGTCACTAGATCAGGGGTTCTCCAGCATTGGCAACTTTAAGACTTGTGGACTTCAACTCCCAGAATTCAACTCTGGCTGAGGAATTCTGGGAGTTGAAGTCCACAAGTCTTAAAAGTTGCCAAGGTTGGAGACCCCTGCACTAAATAAATGATTATAAATTGAGAATTACTTAGAGTGGCTAAAAATCCTTAGGAAACTGGTAGCTAAGCCTTTTCAGCAAACAAATTTGATTAAAAGGCACAGCCTCACGAGCTTAGGCCTTTTTGCCGGTAGTCCTCGACTTAACAACAGTTCACTTAGTGACCATTCAAAGTTACAGCGGCACGGGGAAAAAAATTACTTAGGACCATTTTTTATACTTATGACCGCTGCAGCGCCTCCGTGGTCATGTGATTTAGATTCAGATATGCTGGACAACTGACTCACGTTTATGACGGTTGTAGACCTCCTCTTCCTTCTCCTCTCCGCAAACCGCACTCTCTTCTGGCCCTGAGGTTGTTAAGTTGTTGGGTTGTGAAATGTCTGCAAGGAAACAACCAGGCAAGAGAGCACTGAAGACCTATTCTCTTCCTCCTCCTCCTCCTCTCCCCAAACCCCACTCCCTTCTGGCACTGAGGTTGTTACCTAGTTGGGTCAGGAAACGTCTGCAAGAATTGCATGTTGTCTTTATTTTTTATTTTATTTGCATTTATAGCCCGCCCTTCTCCGAAGACTCAGGGCGGCTTACACTATGTTAGCAATAGTCTTCATCCTATTTGTATATTTATATACAAAGTCAACTTATTGCCCCCAACAATCTGGGTCCTCATTTTACCTACCTTATAAAGGATGGAAGGCTGAGTCAACCTTGGGCCTGGTGGGGCTTGAACCTGCAGTAATTGCAGGCTGCTGGTGTTAATAACAGACTGTCTTAGCAGTCTGAGCCACAGAGGCCCTTTAAAACAAATTTCATTGAAATTATAATAATGTAATATATACAAAAGCAAAGTAAAAAGAGTAGGGCAATTGGAAAGGATAAGAAAGGAAGAGAAATATAAGATAAAGGTGGAAAGATTAAAAAAGTAGATTAAAAATAGATTTCAGTGCAGCAAAATACATAACATAACATAATATAACATAACATCAGAGTTGGAAGGGACCTTGGAGGCCTTCTAGTCCAACCCCCTGCCCAGGCAGGAAACCCTACACCATCTCAGTCAGATGGTTATCCAACATTTTCTTAAAAATTTCCAGTGTTGGAGCATTCACAACTTCTGCAGGCAAGTCGTTCCACTTATTAATTGTTCTAACTGTCAGGAAATTTCTCCTTAGTTCTAAGTTGCTTCTCTCCTTGATGAGTTTCCACCCATTGCTTCTTGTCCTACCCTCAGGTGCTTTGGAGAACAGCCAGACTCCCACTTCTTTGTGGCCACCTCTGAGATATTGGAAGACTGCTATCATGTCTCTCCTAGTCCTTCTTTTTGTTAAACTAGACATACCCAGTTCCTGCAACCGTTCTTTATAGGTTTTAGCTTCCAGTCCCCTAATCATCTTTGTTGCTCTTCTCTGCACTCTTTCTAGAGTCTCAACATCTTTTTTACATCGTGGCAACCAAAACTGGATGCAATACAGAATAAAATTTTACAACCTTGACTTTTTTTTTCTTTTACACGCTTAGTAAGCCCATAGCCATTTCTATAATAGCAAATTATAGGTAGTCCTTGACTTACGACCATTCATTTAGTGACTGTCTAAAGTTACAACAGCCCTGAAAAAAGGGATTTATGACCATTTTTCATACTATGGCCGTTGCAGCGTCCCTGCGGTCAGGTGATCATGGTCATGTGATTTGCATTCAGATGCTGGACAACTGACTCACATTTATGACAGTGGTAGCGTCACAGGGGTCATGTGAACCTACACCCCCTTTTACGACTGTCTTAACAGACTAAGTCAATGGGGAAGCCAGATTTGCTTAACAACTGTGTGTGACTAATTTAACAACGGCAATGATTCACTTAACAAATGTGGCAAGAAAGATCATAAAATGGGGCAAGGCTCACTGAACAAATTTATTTATTTATTTATTTTATTTATAATTTAATTTCTATACCACCCTTCTCCCGAAGGACTCAGGGACGGTTTACAGCCATATTACAATACAAATATAAATAACAATATTTAAACACAAATTAAAACCAAATATATTAATGGCCAAATTAATTAAACAGTCTAAAACCGATTTAAAACCCGTTTAAAATTACAATAAAATATTTCTTAGTTCTACAGAGTTCTCAGTGCTACAGAGGAATTATTGAGTCTGTCATTTGCACCTCTATAACTGTCTGGTTCGGTTCTGCAACCCAACAAGACACACACAGACTTCAGAGGATCATTAGAACTGCAGAAAAAACAATGGCTACCAATCTGCCTTCCATTGAGGACCTGTATACTGCACGAATCAAGAAGAGGGCCGTGAAAATATTTACAGACCCCTCGCATCCTGGACATAAACTGTTTCAACTCCTACCCTCAAAACGACGCTATAGAGCACTGCACACCAGAACAACTAGACACAAGGACAGTTTTTTCCCGAAGGCCATCACTCTGCTAAACAAATAATTCCCTCAACACTGTCAGACTATTTACTGAATCTGCACTACTATTAATCTTCTCATAGTTCCCATCACCAATCTCTTTCCACTTATGACTGTATGACTATAACTTGTTGCTGGCAATCCTTATGCTTTATATTGATATATTGACCATCAATTGTGTTGTAAATGTTGTACCTTGATGAACATATCTTTTCTTTTTTTATGTACACTGAGAGCATATGCACCAAGACAAATTCCTTGTGTGTCCAATCACACTTGGCCAATAAAAATTATATTCTATTCTATTCTATTCTTAGGCTCACTTAGCAACCTAAATTTTGGGCTCAATTGTGATCGTAAATTGAGGACTATCTGTATAAAATTTGTTAGCAGGAGAAGTGGCTACTAGCTCCTTTTTGGATTCTTTTCCAAGGAACAATTGCAATTTCATGATACAGTAGAACCCAACTCCACTTAACTTCTCAATAAATCAAGTTTTCTCTTGTGGGAAAAAAAGGTGCAGAGAAGAGCAACTAAGACGATTAAAGGCCTGGAGACTAAAACGTATGAAGAACAGTTGCGGGATTTGGTTTGGCTAGTCTAGAGAAAAGGAGGAGTAGGGGATGCCGCCGCCGCGATAGCAATATTCCTGTATTTGAGGGGCAAAGGAGAGGGGGCGCAGCTTATTTTTCAAAGCACCAGAAGGCAAGACAACCTTAAAACTAAGGAAAAAATTTCCTAACAGTGAGAACGATTAACCAGTGGGACAGCTTGCCACCAGAAGTTGTGGGTGTTTAAGGAAGTTTTTAAGAAAAGACTGGACAGCCGCCTATCTGAAATGTTTCCAGGTTTCCTGCTTTGAGCAGGGGGTTGGACTAGACGACCTCCAAGGTCCCTTCCGGCTCTATCCTGGAGGGAGGACTTGTGATTTGTGGTGTCTGCTTTTCTACCTGCAGCCCAAAGCTTTTTCTCCGTCGTCCGTTATTAGTGGCTTTTGTTTCAACCTGGTGTTGAGATATAATACTTCTCACCTGCTTCCGATTGTTTTCCTCCACCCCCAGCTCTCCCCAGGTGGGTTTCCTTCGCTTCCTTCACCTGCTTGCCACCTTCGACTGGAAGAACAACCCTCTGTTGGTGAACCTCAACGGCGACCTCAAAGGTGAGCAGCGGAGGGGATGAAATTTCCATTCTTCTTAATTTTTTGGGAGGGTAGATCAACGGCTCAAGAGGCGGTTGGATGGAGGTGAAAAATCCTTCCCCCCCCCCACATCCTGAATTTGCCTGGCCCAGGGGTGTCTCCGAAGACACAAAAGATGGAACGCGACACTGCAAACACACGGATTACTCATCCCTGCTTTCTTTACACCTTGTTGTAAAGGGATGTTGTCATCTGATCTGGGCCGCAGGGCAGGTGGTTGTAATCCAGTTGACACGGCAGCTTAAAGACCATCCTGTACTTTTTGTTTCGCCCCACCGTCCAAAAAAAACAAACAAAAACCAAAACCAACCCCCCCGTATAAATTTACTTAAGGCAACGTTCACATTGTTGAATATAAGTTTAGGCTTGCTGGGGTTTTTTTGTTGTTGTCGTTGTTGTTTCCAACAATTGTCAGCCCAGCGTTTCTGGAATTTTCCAGCCAGGTTGGGTGGATGTCCTGAGGTAGATGGATCTTCCAACTCCTCTAGGTTGTGTAGTGCGGTTATTTGTACAGGCACATCCTCAACGTACGACCACAATAGAGGTCCACAGTTCTGTTGCTAAGCGAGGCGTTTCCTAAGTGAACGTTGCTCCTTTTTACGACGTCCCTTGCTGCCGTTGTTAAGTGAAATCGCTGGCACTTGTTAAAGTTACTGACGCGGTTGTGAGGTGAATTTGGCTTCCCTGTTGACTTGGCTTATCAGAAGCCAACAAAGGGGATCGCACGATCCCACGAATTTCGATCACGTGACCAGGAGGATGCTGGATGCAACGGTCGTTAAAGAGAGCCTTGAGTACAGGGCTGTGCCTTGAGTCCGCTACAGTCCACCTGGATGACCGACGACTGCTGGGCCAAACCTGCTACAAATCATATTGTGAAGTATGCGAGTGACACGGCAGCGGTGGCTCTTATTCGGGATGACAATGAAGATCCTTATAGGGAAGAGGTGGACTGGTACAATAAAAATCACCTGGTCCTAAATGTTAATAAAACAAAGGAGATCGTTGTAGATTTTAGAAAGAGCCGACATGGTCATACTCCACTCCGTATCAAGGATGCAGCTGTAGCGGTGATCCACAGTATTAATCTGAACTGGTCTCTCCACATGTTATCGTTAGTGAGGCGTGCAAACCAGCGTCTTCATTTCCTGCGTTGGATGAGGAGAGCACATCCTTCTCCTTCTGTCCGGGCCACTTTTTACAGAGGCACAGATTGAGAGCGTTTTAACAAACAGCATCCCTGTTTGGTTTGGTGGCCGCAGTGCCTCAAATAGAAAGTCCCTATAGAGAGTGGTGAGGACAGCGGAGAAGATTATAGGAAGCACGCTTCCCGTTATTCAGGATGCTGCTTATAAGCGCTATGCGCTTAGAGCTCGAACCCTTGTTAAAGACACTCACACACCCACTCCCCGGTCTGTTTCTGTTGCTCCCCTCTGGGAGGGGGTTTCGAAGTATTTCTAGCAAGACTTCCAAATTCTGTAACAGCTTTGTTCCCTAGGCCATCTGTCTCGTAATCTTGCAAGATTCATTTCTCTTGCCATGTACGTGTAAACATCCAAACTAGACTGTGTTGTGTTGTGTTGTGTTGTGTTCTTTCTTTCTTTCTTTCTTTCTTTCTTTCTTTCTTTCTTTCTTTCTTTCTTTCTTTCTTTCTTTCTTTCTTTCTTTCTTTCTTTCTTTCTTTCTTTCCTTCCTTCCTTCCTTCCTTCCTTCCTTCCTTCCTTCCTTCCTTCCTTCCTTCCTTCCTTCCTTCCTTCTTTCTCTCTCTCTCTCTCTCTCTCTCTCTATTTTGTCATGTTTATATTTATGTTAGAGGTGGAGACCCTTTGAAAGCTGTAATTTCGTTTTAATGTGTGCCGATTAGTGGACATTCAAATTGATAATAAAACTATTCTTAAGTCTTCTAAGTCTAAGAGTGAAAAATGGTGATAAGTCACTTTTTTAGTGCCGTTGTAACGTTTTAACGGAATAACAGAGTTGGAAGGGACATTAGAGGCCTCCTAGTCCACCCCCCTGCCCAAGGGTCTATGACAATTCGCCACAGCCAACCCACAGCAGGGTGGAGGGTGGACTAGGAGGCCTCCAAGGTCCCTTCCAATTCTGTTATTCTGTTAATCAAGGAGTGGAACTGCTTGCCTTCTGTAGTTGCGGGTGCTCCCAGCACTGGAGGTTTTCAAGAAGAGATTGGACAACCGTTTATCTGAAATGGTACTTAGGACCGGGCTATTTACGAGATCTCCTTCTGCCACCGATAGCCTCACAACGACCTGTTCGCTCCCACAGAGTGGGCCTTCTCAGGGTGCCCTCGACCAAACAATGTCGGTTGGCGCCCCCAGGGGGAGAGCCTTCTCTGTGGCGGCACCGGCCCTTTGGAATGAGCTGCCTCCGGGGTTGCGCCAACTCCCCGACCTCCGGACCTTCAAACGTGAACTGAAGACTTTATTATTTCATCGTGCGGGACTGGCCTAAGCGTAATTTTAAATTGCAATTTTAAATGGGTTTTATGTCGGTCAATGACCGTTTTAGTTTGATTCGGCCTATTAAATATTTGTTTTTAATTCTGTTTTAAACTTGCTGTTTGCATTTTGTGCTTTTAAATATGGCTGTAAGCCGCCCTGAGTCCTTCGGGAGAACGGCGGTATAGAAATTAAATTATAAATAAATAAATAAGTACAAGGTCTCCTGCTTGAGCAAGAGGAGTTGAACTAGAAGACTGCCACGTTTAGCAACAGAAGTCTCTGTCGTAAGTCGAGGACGGCCTGTCTTTGCTGCTGAAGTTTGGTTTTTTTTTTATTAAATGGTTTTGAAGCGCCGGGGAGAAAGACTGCAGATGGGGTGGGACCTGCTCAGTTCTTTTCCACACTTGTCAAACAAACACCTTGACATGCCACACCTGAACAGGCGCCTGGGTATTTCTGCGTAGACCTGTTTACCTGACCGGGGTGTAACCTGAAGAGGTTTCAAAATGATGGGGTTTCCCCCCCACCCCACCCTATTTCCCCCTTCCTTTCTCACCCTTCTCTGAGGTCAGGCGAGGCATTGTGTGTTTCCAGTCATATAAAGATAGTCGCCGACTTTAACAACCATTCTTTAACGGCCCTTCAGAGTTAACAATGGGACTGAAAAAAGTGAGGTATGTCCGGTTCTCGCACTTACGACCGTTGCAGCATTCTCGCAGCCACGTGATCAAAGTTTGGGCTCTTGGCAACTCACGCACAACGACACATAAACGAATTCCACTTGACGGCTAACGTCGACAAAGGAGCTCAACATTTACATTATTAGCTGAGACATTTCTTCAGTGAGTTTTGTCCCATTTTACGGCCTTCCTTGCCACCGTTGTTAAGTGAATTGCTGCAGTTAATCTAGTCACCCGGCTGTTAAGTGAATCTGGCTTCCCCCTTGGCTTTGCTCGTCAGAAGGTCCCTGCGGGACACTGCAGCCGTCATAAATACGAGTCAGTCGGTTGCCAAGCGTCTGAATTTTGATCACGTCACCGTGGGCGATACTGCAGCGGTCGTTGGTGTGAGAAACGGTGGTTGCAAGTCGCTTTTTTTCAGAGCCCTTGTAACTTTGAACGGTCACTAAACAAACTGACCATAAGTCAAAAGGCTGCCTGTACAAGCTGGAAGTAACTATCGATAGAACTAAAATAATTAAAAGAATCGTCTTTTTAAAAAGTGCTGTTTTATTGACCTCCTTCTTAGTTTTTGGAGTACGATGTTTTTAGCTCTTTAGAACAGGGATCCCGAACCTTGGCAACTTTTAAGCCTGGTGGACTTCAACTCCCAGAATTCCTGGCTGGAATTATTCTGGGGTATTATTATACCCCAGAATAATAAGAATAATAAGAATAATAAGAATAATAAGAATAAGAATAATGGGGTATTATTATAGTATTATTATAATGGGGTATAATTATTATAATGGGGTATTATTATAGTATTATTCTGGCTGGGGTATTCTGGGAGTTGAAGTCCTCCAGGCTTAAAGTTACCAAGGTTGGGGACCCCTGCTTTAGAATATCCAGCCTGGAGATAATTAATGCTAGAATTGAAATTAGCGCCTAGTTCAGTATAGTGCACTAGGTGGCAGCTGTAAGCCTTTTTCAAGGGAACTCCTGCGTTAATTTCCTAAGACGCATGTCAAAATTAAACACCGAAGCATTTTCTAGGTTATGGCTAGGAGGACATGTCTCCAAATGGGTAAGGTGGCATATAAATTTCCTTGTCTTTGTCCTTCTGTTGTTGTTGCTTTTTATCTGTTATATGCAAGGGCAAGCTACTTGTACATAAATAGGGAGAAAAATCTCACTCCATTGTAGCACTGAGGATGTTACCTAGTTGGGTCCTGAAATGTCTTTAAGGAAAAAACCAAGCACAGAGAGCACTAAGGACCCATTCTCTTCTTCCTCCTCCTCCTCCTCCTCCTCTCCACAAACCCCACTACCTTCCAGCACTGAGGATGTTAAGTAGTTTGGTTGTGAAATGTCTGCAGCAAAACAACCAAGCTCAGAAAGCATCAAGGACTCCACAGTCCTTCCTTCCTTCCTTCCTTCCTTCCTTCCTTCCTTCCTTCCTTCCTTCCTTCCTTCCTTCCTTCCTTCCTCCCTCCTCCTCTTCCTCCTCCTCCTCCTCCTCATCTCTCTCTCTTCTTGCACTGATGCTGTTACCTAGTTTGGTAATGAAATGTTTTCAAGAAAGTCACCAAGATCAGAGACCCTCAATGACCCCACAGTCCTCCCCATCCTCCTCCTCCTCTCCCCAAATCCCACTCCCTTCTGGCGCTGAGGTTGTTACCTAGTTGGGTCAGGAAACGTCTGCAAGAAGTGTATTTTGTCTTTAAAATAAATTTCATTGAAATTATAATAATGTAATATATACAAAAGCAAAGTAAAAAAGAGTAGGGCAATTGGAAAGGATAAGAAAGGAAGAGAAATATAGGATAAAGGTGGAACGATTAAAAAAGTAGATTAAAAATAGATTTCAGTGCAGCAAAATACAGAATAAAATTACAACCTTGACTTTTTTCTTTTCTTTTACACGCTTAGTAATCACATTGTTCAGTTTTGGAAGGCAATTTTCTTTTTTCTTCTTAACTGCCACATATTTTAGCTTGGAGAAGTTGGGAGGGGATTGTTGTTGGAGCGGTAGAAAGTTAGTCATAACAACATTCCGTATTCAAGGACTTTTGCCTGCGTCTGATGTAGACTGCCTGAAGAAATTATAGGTAGTCCTTGACTTACCACCATTCATTTAGTGACTGTCCAAAGTTATGACAGCACTGAAAAAAGTGACTTATGACCATTTTTCATACTATGTCCGTTGTAGCGTCCCTACAAAATTCGGATGTGTGGCAGCTGACTCGTATTTATGACGGTTGTAGCGTCCCGGGATCACTTTTGATCCCCTTTTGCGACCTTCCAACCTGCAAAGTCAACAAGGGAAGGCAGATTTCCTGAACAACCATGTGACTCGTTTTAACCACTGCAGTGATTCACTTAACAACTGCGCCAAGAAAGGTCGTAAAATGGGACAAAATTCACTTAACAACTGTCGTGGCTCAGCAACGGAAATTTTGCGCTCAGTTGTGGTCGCTTCGGCCACAGCGATCAAACCAAGACTCTGGGCCTCTGGTGGCTCAGACTGCTAAGACAGTCTGTTATTAACAGCAGCTGCTTGCAGTTACTGCAGGTTCAAGTCCCACCAGGCCCAAGGTTGACTCAGCCTTCCATCCTTTATAAGGTAGGTAAAATGAGGACCCAGATTGTTGGGGGCAATAAGTTGACTTTGTATATAATATACAAAATGGATGAAGACTATTGCTTGACACAGTGTAAGCCTCCCTGAGTCTTCAGAGAAGGGCGGGATATAAATGCAAATTAAAAAAAACAACTCAAAAAGTTCATTTATTTTTTTTCCTGTTTCTGGAGACGAGCAGAAGCTGAAACAAAACCGGATCTCTTCTTTTCTCTCATTGTTGTTGTTAGTTGCAAAGTCGTGTCTGACCCATTGCGACCCCATGGACAACATTCCTCCAGGCCTTCCTATCCTCTACTATCCTCTGGAGTCCATTGAAGCTCACGCCGACTGCTTCAGTGACTCCATCCAGCCACCTCCTTCTCTGCCGTCCCCTTCTTCTTTTGCCCTCAATCTTTCCCAGCATTCGGCTCTTCTCCAGGGAGTCCTTCCTTCTCATTAGGTGGCCAAAGGATTTGAGTTTCTCCTTCAGGATCTGGCCTTCTAAAGAGCAGTCAGGGTTGATCTCCTCTAGAACTGACTTGTTTGTTCGCCTTGCAGTCCAAGGGACTTGCAGGAGTCTTCTCCAGCACCAGAGTTCAAAGGCCTCCATTCTTTGGCGCTCAGCCTTTCTTATGGTCCAACCTTCACAGCCATACATTGCAACTGGGAAAACCATAGCTTTGACTATACGCACTTTTGTTGGGCAGGGTGATGTCTCTGCTTTTTAGTACGCTGTCCAGATTTGCCATAGCTTTCCTCCCCAGGAGCAAGCGTCTTTTAATTTCTTGGCTGCAGTCCCCATCTGCGGTGATCTTGGAGCCCAGGAAAATAAAATCTGTCACTACCTCCATTTCTTCTTTCTCTCATTAAAAGCACTCAGTTTTGCCATTTCTGGCAACTCCATCCTAGTTGTATACTTTTGACTAAGAGAGTTTCCCCTCCCTTCTGGCACTGAGGTTGTTACCTAGTTGGGTCAAGAAACGTCTGCAAGAAGTGTATTTTGTCTTTAAAATAAATTTCATTGAAATTATAATAATGTAATATATACAAAAGCTAAGTAAAAAAGAGTAGGGCAAATTGGAAAGGATAAGAAAGGAAGAGAAATATAGGATAAAGGTGGAACGATTAAAAAAGTAAATTAAAAATAGATTTCAGTGCAGCAAAATACAGAATAAAATTACAACCTTGACTTTTTTTTTTCTTTTACACGCTTAGTAATCACATTGTTCAGTTTTGGAAGGCAATTTTCTTTTTTCTTCTTAAATGCCACATATTTTAGCTTGGAGAAGTTGGGAGGGGGTTGTTGTTGGAGCGGTAGAAAGTTAGTCATAACAACATTCCGTATTCAAGGACTTTTGCCTGCGTCTGATGTAGACTGCCTGAAGAAATTATAGGTAGTCCTTGACTTACCACCATTCATTTAGTGACTGTCCAAAGTTATGACAGCACTGAAAAAAGTGACTTATGACCATTTTTCATACTATGTCCGTTGTAGCGTCCCTACAAAATTCAGATGTGTGGCAGCTGACTCGTATTTATGACGGTTGTAGCGTCCCGGGATCACTTTTGATCCCCTTTTGCGACCTTCCAACCTGCAAAGTCAACAAGGGAAGGCAGATTTCCTGAACAACCATGTGACTCGTTTTAACCACTGCAGTGATTCACTTAACAACTGCGCCAAGAAAGGTCGTAAAATGGGACAAAATTCACTTAACAACTGTCTTGGCTCGGCAACGGAAATTTTGCGCTCAGTTGTGGTCGTAAGTCAAGGACTACCTTTTGGCGAAGCGATCAAACCAAGACTCTGGGCCTCTGGTGGCTCAGACTGCTAAGACAGTCTTATTAACAGCAGCTGCTTGCAGTTACTGCAGGTTCAAGTCCCACCAGGCCCAAGGTTGACTCAGCCTTCCATCCTTTATAAGGTAGGTAAAATGAGGACCCAGATTGTTGGGGGGCAATAAAGTTGACTTTGTATATAATATACAAGTGGATGAAGACTATTGCTTGACACAGTGTAAGCCTCCCTGAGTCTTCAGAGAAGGGCGGGATATAAATGCAAATAAAAAACAACAACTCAAAAAGTTCGTTTATTTTTTTTCCTGTTTCTGGAGACGAGCAGAAGCTGAAACAAAACCGGATCTCTTCTTTTCTCTCATTGTTGTTGTTAGTTGCAAAGTCGTGTCTGACCCATTGCGACCCCATGGACAACGTTCCTCCAGGCCTTCCTGTCCTCTACCATCCTCTGGAGTCCATTGAAGCTCACGCCGACTGCTTCAGTGACTCCATCCAGCCACCTCGTTCTCTGCCGTCCCCTTCTTCTTTTGCCCTCAATCTTTCCCAGCATTCGGCTCTTCTCCAGTGAGTCCTTCTTTCTCATTAGGTGGCCAAAGTATTTGAGTTTCTCCTTCAGGATCTGGCCTTCTAAAGAGCAGTCAGGGTTGATCTCCTCTAGAACTGACTTGTTTGTTCGCCTTGCAGTCCAAGGGACTCGCAGGAGTCTTCTCCAGCACCAGAGTTCAAAGGCCTCAATTCTTTGGCGCTCAGCCTTCCTTATATGGTCCAACTTTCACAGCCATCCATTGCAACTGGGAAAACCATAGCTTTGACTATACTCACTTTGGTTGGCAGAGTGATGTCTCTGCTTTTTAGTACGCTGTCCAGATTTGCCATAGCTTTCCTCCCCAGGAGCAAGCGTCTTTTAATTTCTTGGCTGCAGTCCCCATCTGCGGTATTTTGGAGCCCAGGAAAATAAAATCTGTCACTACCTCCATTTCTTCTTTCTCTCATTAAAAGCACTCAGTTTTGCCATTTCTGGCAACTCCATCCTAGTTGTATACTTTTGACTAAGAGAGTTTCCCCCCCCCTCCCCCATTTCCTTTTGATGGGCACTGATTTTGAGTGGTGATGAGCTGTTGCTGGCTTGGACCGATTTGGGCAAACCGGTAGTTGCAACCGGCTGGTGGGATGGCCCCGCCCACCCGGCGCAATCCCGCCCTATATCGCTGTCTTTTTGATGCCGCATGCATGTGTGGACGGTGCGCGCGAGCAAATTGCCGTGTTTTTTTTGATGCTACACACGTGTCACATTTTCCGGTGCTGGGCAAACCGGTTGTTACAGTATGTGATGCCCACCTCTGCTCAAAATCCTGTTTGGCCACTTGCTTTGCAGGACAAAGAAAATAAATCTTGGCCGAGAAAATTTAACCAGATTCAATTTCGAGCTTAAACAGCTTTCTTTGCAGTATCAAATCATGTGAAAAACAGGATTTTACGCTGGAAGAAAAGAAGGTTAATGGGCTAAGGGACCCCCAACCCAAGCGGGTTATCTTCTGACCAGGAGATTATATCAAAATTAGGACATTTTGAAGAGGTCCACGCGGGGGCTGCCCTTGGAGACTGTTTCAGGGGCTTCAGCTGGTGCAAAATACAGTACAAATAAAGGAGAATATTTGTAGCTAAGGGTCTCTGGGCTTGGTTGTTTTCCTTTCAGAAGGAACATCATCAGTTCTAGAAGGAAGGGGGGATTGTAGAATGGAAGAGGAGGAGGACGGTGGGGTCTTTGGTATCCTCTGAGCTCGGGTATTTTTGTTATCCCATTGCGTAGCATCTTCAGTGCTAGAAATGTTGGGTTTAGCATGGGCAAAGCCCACTCTCTTCTAGTGCTGATGACGTTAGTTAGTGGGGTCATGAAACGTCTGTAAGAAAACAAGCAAACTCAGAGAACACCAAGGACTTCATATTTCAACCCTGCAGTACAAATATTCTTCTCTTTGGTGTCTGTCTGTCTGTTTATCATCTATTTGTCTGTCTCTGTCTGTCTATCTAGCACCTATCTCTGTCTGTCTGTCTGTCTGTCTGTCTGTCTATCTATCTATCATCTATCTATCTATCACCTATCTCTCTCTCTCTCTCTCTCTCTCTCATCTATCTCTTATCATCTGTCTGTCTGTCTATCTATCCATCCATCCATTATCTGTCCATATGTCCATCCATCCATCCATTATCTATCTATCTATCTATCTATCTATCTATCTATCTATCTATCTATCTATCTATCTATCGATCTATCGATCTATCCATCCTTCCATTATCTGTCTGTCTATCTGTCCATATATCCATCCATTATCTATCTATCTATCTATCTATCTATCTATCTATCTATCTATCTATCTATCTATTATCTGTCTGTCTATCTGTCCATATGTCCATCCATCCATTATCTATCTATCTATCTATCTATCTATCTATCTATCTATCTATCTATCTATCTATCTCTATGTATCTATCTATCTCTATCCATCCATCCATTATCTGTCTGTCTATCTGTCCATATGTCCATCCATCCATTATCTATCTATCCATCCATCCATCCATCCATTATCTGTCTGTCTATCTGTCCATATGTCCATCCATCCATTATCTATCTATCCATCCATCCATCCATCCATTATCTGTCTGCCTATCCATCCATCCATCCATCCATCCATCCATCCATCATCTGTTTATCTGTCCATATATCCATCCATCCATTATCTATCTATCTATCTATCCATCCATCCATTATCTGTCTATCTGTCCATATGTCCATCCATCCATTATCTATCTATCTATTTATCTATCTACCTACCTACCTACCTACCTACCTACCTATCTAAATTAATGCTAGGTCGGAAGGTCAAAAACTAAAGAACCACCAAGAACATTCACAGTAACATTGACAGGGCAAGCAACTTGTATATAAGTTCATTACCTCACCGTCCTTTTCTCCCCCCCGCCCCCTTCCTCCAACCTCACTCCTTTCTAGCACTGATGATGTTTCCTAGTTGGGTCATGAAACGTCTGCAACAAAACCACCCAGCTCACAGGGCACCAAGGACCCCACCGTTCAACCCTGAGCTACAAATATTCTCCTCTATTGTTATAAATGAGTAATCCGTAACAAAAGCAGCCCGCCTTGTGCCCCTTGCCAAAGATCTCTCTCATGATGATTCCGCCTCCTTGGCATTATTTCTCGGGGCCCAGAGAGCCCAGAGGCTCAGTCAGGAGGCCTGATTAAAACTCAGCTAAATGTGATAATCAGTTTTGGAACCCGAGCAGTCAAGTTAAGAAAAGCTGCCCTCCTAGACGGATGTATGAAAATCTTCCTGATGCGTCTACGTGAGGGATACATCAAAGCCAGATCTAGGCTGGGTCAGCTCGGCTCTTAACAAAATGCAGGCCCTTTGATTAAATCGCCCCAGTACGTTTTGCTGCCTTGAAATGCAAAATTTATGCCAGAAAAACCTGTTTCCTTTCTATCCTTCCTTTCTATCCTTTGGAGGGGGATTTTCCCCGCCCAACACGTTTGCCTTCTCATTTTCTGTTTTTAATTAGTGTAGTATATTGTAACAGACAAACATAGACGAGGCGGCAGCAGTGTGATTGGCCCAAAGTCACCCAACCGTCTTTCATAGCTAAAGTGGGACTAGAACTCAACGTCTCCTGGTGATTGGCCCAAAGTCACCCAACCGTCTTTCATAGCTAAGGCGGGACTAGAATTCACCGTCTCCTGGTGATTGGCCCAAAGTCACCCAGCCGGCTTTCGTGCCTAAGGTGGGACTAGAATTCACTGTCTCCTGGTGATTGGCCCAAAGTCACCCAACCGTCTTTCATAGCTAAGGCGGGACTAGAATTCACTGTCTCCTGGTGATTGGCCCAAAGTCACCCAACTGTCTTTCATGCCTAAGACGGGACGAGAACTCACCGTCTCCTGGTGATTGGCCCAAAGTCACCCAACCGTCTTTCATAGGTAAGGCGGGACTAGAATTCACCATCTCCTGGTGATTGGCCCAAAGTCACCCAACCGTCTTTCATAGCTAAGGCGGGACTAGAATTCACCGTCTCCTGGTGATTGGCCCAAAGTCACCCAACCGTCTTTCATAGCTAAGGTGGGACTAGAACTCAACGTCTCCTGGTGATTGGCCCAAAGTCACCCAACCGTCTTTCATAGCTAAGGTGGAACTAGAATTCACCGTCTCCTGGTGATTGGCCCAAAGTCACCCAACCGTCTTTCATAGCTAAGGTGGGACTAGAACTCACCGCCTCCTGGTGATTGGCCCAAAGTCACCCAACCATCTTTCATAGCTAAGGTGGAACTAGAATTCACCGTCTCCTGGTGATTGGCCCAAAGTCATCCAGCCATCTTTCGTACCTAAGACGGGACTAGAACTCACCGTCTCCTGGTGATTGGCCCAAAGTCACCCAGCCCTCTTTTGTGCCTAAGGTGGGACTAGAATTCACTGTCTCCTGGTGATTGGTCCAAAGTCACCCAGCCAACTTTCGTGCCTAAGACAGGACTAGAACTCACCACCTCCCTCTTTCTAGCTTGGTGCCTTAACCACTAGACCAGGGGTGTTAAACTCATGGCCCGCGGGCCGAATGCGTCACATGCTGGCCCCACCCACCCCTGGTTTGGCAAGGGGGGGGAAAGTCCCGATACGTCACGTGACAATGCAAGTTTGACACCCCTGCACTAAACCAAATGGTCTCTCTCTCCCTTTGAATTTTCCTAAATGTATGATTGTGAATAAATGTTTCAATACAAAAGCAATTCAGGAATGGGCAACTATCTTCTGACATGGTGACATTTTGGGTTTTTTTCATCCAGAGGCAGATTATGTAGCCATCAGAAACCACTTCATGGAAGCTCGGCCTCATCTCCCGGCCATGTTCATCGCTACCCCGAAAGACCAGAAATTATCACTGTGGACCAGAGAGAAGCCATCACCTCAGGTACTGTTGTGTCTGCGCCCCCCGAGCCGGGCCTCCTGCCAGAAAGTGACTTGGAAAGTGAGGGGGAAGGGCCGTCAGGACTTAACCTCGGGAGCACCGGCTTCACTGGCTCAGCTCCAGGAGCCAGAAGCAGGCCAGGTAGAAGAGATAACGAGGCCTCCGTCCCCTGACTCGTTCCCCCCAAGGCCACGCCTCCAGACCCAGCTGATGACAATCAGGCCTGGCTGGACCCTAGGTTTCGTAGGCAGGAGAGGAGGGAACAACAGAAGTAGGGGTGGGGCAGGCCTAGGAAGTGTGCCTCATGGAGTCACATCCAACAGGATATAAAGGCAGCAAGAGCTGCTGTGCCTCTTCGTAGCAGGCAAATTAACTGCTTAACTAAGAGCTGAAAAGTATTGTTCGTTCCTGGGTGACTCATCTGCGTAGAGGGAGATAACAGAGACACTTGGCAGACGCTCGCTAGTTTGCTGCCAGAGCTGATAATGCCGGCTAATTAAGCCATCACTCGAACAGAGGCGAAGGAGGACAGAACAGGTAAGTTCAGCTTTGACCACCTGTTGTGGTCTGCCAGCAGCCTGCGGAGCTGGCAACGGAGTCGGACAGCGATGAGGCTGAGGAAGAACATGGGCCAGTCCTGGAGGGGGGGAAGGCCCAGATGAGGGCTCTGCGTCAAAGGCTGAAGTGGGGCCAGGGCCATCTGGGAGTGAGGTGTGGACTCCAGAGCCTCCAGAGGCTGATAGTAGTGAGGCAGAGGAACAGGAGGAACCTGTTCCTAATGCACGCATGAGAAGAGCTGCCAGAAGGCAAGAGCAGCTAAAGCAAAGAGGATGACTCGAGAGTAAGGCCGAGAGATGATTGGTCCCTCCCATAAGGCTTAAAAGACCAGCAATGGCATTTGGGCTCTTTGCCGGAAAACAACGTTGATAGACTTTCTCCTTGTCTTACTGCATTTATTTCTTGTCAGCATCTTCTGTTTTTGAACTTTTGCCAAGAAAAGCCTTTGTCAGTTTGCCTAATTAGGCTGAGGTTGGTGATAAGACTGAAGAATTGTGTTATGAAGAATTTGCTTTGATTTAGTTTGGATGACGCTGAGAATGAGTTAATTCTCAGCTGTTCTAATAAAGTCTGTTTTTGAACTGACTGAGTTTACTACTGCCTCCTTGGGCCTGGGTCACAACACCACCTTACCTGAGCAGTGTCTTCCCTTCTCTACTTCTCATTGCGGAATGAGCTGCTGGACATTTCTGTTGGCACTGATGAACGAAAGGTCCAGTTTGAAGGCCAGTCCTTCATGCGGCCAAAGTCTGTCGGGCAAGTCTGTTGTTCTCACTTGTTTGCAAGAGAACTGGTGAACTCATTGCCCACTCAGCCTTGTGGGATCCTTGGTGGTCTCTCAACTGGGTGGGTTTTTTTGTAGACCTTTCATGACCCAACTAGGTAACATCCTCAGTGCTAGAAGGGAGAGGATTTTGTGGAGGAGTTTCTACTCGCCCTGCCTGGTTGACCTCTCCTTAAGAGCTCTTCCTCTTCCCTTCCTCAGATCCTTCAGCGCCTCCTTGTACTGGCTCAAGAGGCCCTTCAGGTGTTGGACAAGCAGCTGATGGACCCTCTGGGAACCCAGGATGTGAAGGTGAGTTCTTCAAGAGAAGACCAGAGGTCCTTTCCACCAGAGGTGGCCCACCCCAAGGTGGTCATGTCCTACTTTGAATTCCATTCTTATCATTCAAGCTGGGGGAAACTGGAATGGGGCAACTCGCCATGGCCAACTCACAACAGCCAGCTCACCATGGTCAGTTCACCATGGTCAACTCCCCATGGTCAATTCACCACGGTCAACTCCCCATGGTCAACTCCCCACGGCCAATTTCCCATGGTCAACTCCCCATGGCCAACTCACCATAACCAGTTCACCAAGGTCAACTCCCCGTGGTCAACTCACCACAGTCAACTCACCAAGGCCAACTCACCATAGCCAATTCACCAAGGTCAACTCCCCATGGTCAACTCACCACAGTCAACTCACCAAGGCCAACTCACCAAGGTCAACTCACCATGGTCAACTCACCATGGTCAACTCACCATAGCCAATTCACCAAGGTCAACTCACCATAGCCAATTCACCAAGGTCAACTCCCCATAGTCAACTACCCATAGTTAACTCCCCATGGCCAACTCACGATAGCCAATTCACCAAGGTCAACTCTCCACAGTCAACTCACCCTGGTCAACTCCCCACAATCAACTCCCCACGGTCAACTCCCCATGGCCAACTCTCCACAGCCAACTCACCAAGGCCAATTCACCATGGCCAACTCCCCACAGCCAACTCCCCACAGGACAATTGAAGAATTCAATTTAATTATTTAAAATAAACAAAAAATCATTTTTTCATTTTTGTCATTCACCTTTCATTCTTTCCCTCCTTTTGCCTCTGTTCTTTAATGATTCTGTTCCACCGTTTCACGGATATTAGTGTAATTCTTGTCCTGCAGTGAGTTGGCCGTGTCAGGTTGTCCACGTCTGTTGGCCATGGGGAGTTGGCAAATTGTCCTAGACCTGGGGGAGATCCTTCAGAAGATCGACTCAAGACTCAAAAGGTTTTTGACAGGCCTGAGCATTGGGCTGAATAATCGAATAAAATGCGGTTTATTGGTGAAAAAAAGCAAGGTTCTACACTTAGGCCAGAAAAACCAAATAGATGGTACTTACTTTTTTCACTAGTGAATTCCGTTTTATTAGATAGCTTAGATCACAATCACTTAAATACGAGATAGCAGTGCTGCAGCTGCCCAAAAATCCTGCAGGTAGCCCTTGAATTAGAACAGTTTGTTTAGTGATGGTTCAAAGTTACAACCGACAAAAAAATGACTTACGACCGTTTTTCACACTTATGACCAAGGCACGATCCTCATGATCAGTGGTCCCCGACTGGTAGTCTGTGGACCACTGGTGGTCCGTGAGAAAATTTTGGTGGACCGCAGAAAAATTATTTGCATTTTTTTATATTGTATTAAATCAGGGGTCCTCAAACTACGGACCCTGGGACAGATACGTGCAATGAATGTTTGTGTTGCTGCAGAGAGTCTTCCCCCTTTGGGGTCTATTTGTGTGGGTCGGAGGGGGGCAGAAATTCTGACTTGAGGTCTCCTTCAGCCTCCTGGTGTGGGGCTTTGGGCCAAGGCTGGAGGGAAGTGTCACTGGTGGCGAAGAACCGGAGGGCCTCATTCCAGTGGGACTGCATCATGGCCTGGAACTGGCTGACCATCTCAGCCCACGGAGCCTCCAGGCGCTGGTACCTGGCCTTGTACTCTCGCAGGTTTTCCCTCTGCTTGGAAAGCCTATGCTCCTAGTCCTCAGTGAGGTGCTTCTGCTGAGCCTTCTTCTCGGTCAGATCCAATTTGAACTGAGCTGTTTTGCCAACTCTTTCTCATGGTGGCTGCTTAGCTCCAATAACGGCTTCTTGCTGGGGCCCTAAGGAGCCCGGGTGAGAAGGCGAGGAGTGGCTGGGAAGAGAGGGGTGAGTAGAAGCTGGTGAGGTGCCCGTCGATGTGAGTGACACTGAGTTGGCCACACCCACCCAGTCACATGACCACCTAGCCATGGCCACCCAGATGGTCATTATGTAGATCATATTAGTGGTCCCCGGGATTTAAAATTTTTGAGAAGAGACACCAACAACCACTTGTCTCAAACGGTATATGGGTCTCCTGCTCGAGCAGGGGGTTGGACTAGAAGACCTCCAAGGTGCCTTCCAGATTCCGATCCTAAATCTTTATGCCAACACCTGAGACGGACTTACTGTACAATAGGAAAGAAAAACAGCCCCTTCCGAGATGTAATTAATATAATATAACAACAGAGTTGGAAGGGACCTTGGAGGCCTTCTAGTCCAACCCCCTGCCCAGGCAGGAAACCCTACACCATCTCAGTCAGATGGTTATCCAACATTTTCTTAAAAATTTCCAGTGTTGGAGCATTCACAACTTCTGAAGGCAAGTCGTTCCACTGATTAATTGTTCTAACTGTCAGGAAATTAAGCCACGAAAAATAGCCACCTTAACCGAGATGGCAAGCAGGGATTATGGTTAGTATCACTGGCGGGTTGGCATGGCAAGAAGGTAGAGTTTGGGTTTCCAGAAGAGAATCTATAAAAAGCATCAATCCCAGATTACTATTTCATATGTCAGCGGAAAAATAAATAAAACACCGTCATCATGTAATCTGACTTTAATTAACTTTAAATTAAATCAAATCAAGGCTGGTTTGCCATTGCTGTGTGTTTGCTTTTTGCGTTCCAGCCCTTCTGTTTGGGGAACATTTACACAAAAACACACACACACAAAGACACCCCCCCCCCTCCAGGTGCCACACAAACCAAAGATAGCCTATGTCAGGGGTCTGCAAACTTGGCTCTTTCAAGTGATGCTCTGGGAGTTGGCAACCCGGTTGTTAAGCAAATCCGGCTCCCCCATTGACTTTGCTTGCCAGAAGGTCGCAAAAGGGGATCACGTGACCCTGGGACGCAGCAACCGTCATAAGTAGGAGTCAGTCGCCAAGCATCTGAATTTTGATCACGTGACTGCGGGGATGCTGCAAAGGTAGCTGTGAAAAACAGCCCTAAGTCACCTTTTTCAGTGCCATTGTAACTTCAAACGGTCACTAAGCGAACCGCCGTAAGTCGAGGACTACCTGCATTGAATTTGCTCGGTGCGCAATACTCATTTCAGATAGTCAGGAATCAGTAGCATAATAAAATCAAATATAAAATAATATAAAATACTACTACTATAAGTAATTTATATAAAATATTTTATATCAATATAATTTATAAATAATATAAATATGAAATAAATATAAAACATGAAATAATACAAAATAATATAAAATATAAAATGTAAAATAAATATAAAATATATAATGTAAAATGTAAAATATGGAATATGAAATAATGTAACATAATATAAAACGTAAAACGTAAAATAAATATAAAATACGAAATAATCTAAAATGCAAAATAAATATGAAATAATATAACATTTAAAATAATATAAAATAATCAATAAAATTGTGTGATTTTTGTGATATATTTTTTTTTAAATCTTTTGAGCCAGGCTTAATTTTATTTAAAGCCGGATTAAACCCGACAGCTGCTTCCTCTTTCTGTTCTTCACCAGGAAATCTTTCGCACCCTTCTTTTTCCCCCCAAACTCTTTGCAGCTGAATCGGGAGCCCGAGAAAATTACGCAGCGGGTCGCTCCGGGGGGGGGGCGAGGGGGGCCATGTCTGAACTTGCTGAACACCCAGCCGTGTGTGTGTGTGACTCAGCCTTTGAGTTTGTGTGCAGATGCGATTTGTGGTCATTGATGAGCTGGTCTCATATTTGATTTTTTTTTTCTTTGTTTCCCAGGAGAATTGCTTAATAGCGATTGGGAGGGGTTGGGTTGTTTTTTTTTCTTCTGCCCGATGTCGATTAAGCAAAATTAATCCTTAAAAGCTTGTGGGGGGGGGTGTTTGAGGGGAAATTGCCAGCCCCATCATGCTGAAATGAGTAAATTGACATTTGAAATAAGAGAACAGGAAGAAAAGCAATATTATAAGACATGGGATATATTTTATCAATGGCTAGAAGGTAAGGTATGTTAGTAAAGATTGGAGAAAGAATACTATTAATTGAAATATTAAAATGAATGGTGTAGAACGATAGAATTAATGATGTTTACCAGATAAAATATTCATTAGCGGCTAAGCATATGGAATGAGAAAAATAAAGGTTATAGCCATTGGTTAATTTAAAGTTCTGGATACAAGATGGTGACGATACAAATTTAGATAAATTAAGGATATTTGTAAATTGTGAAGGCACAAGAGATTTGTAATCACTCCGCTGATAACACAATATTGGGATTGAAAATGTTTTCATGTTTATGTGTTTTGTCTTAAAAAAAAATAATTTTTTTTTTTTTTTTTTTTATATTCAAAAAGTTTTTATTAGTCAAAAAAGGTTTATACAAATACATTTCAGGTATGGTAAATTTTCATTTTTCTTATCTAAAATAAGAATTTTACTCAAATTTTTTAACACATACAACAGCCATATGGCAAGCAGGTGACACGAAGTAGCTAAGTTTACAAATTTTAAATACGTAATAAAGAAGAGTCAAGAATAAACAGAATATCGTACAAAGGAGAGTAAGGAAAACCAACACAATCCCAAATATCTTTATCACTTCCTAGTTTTAGATCTCAGAACTCTGGGTTCAGCCTGACCCAACTCCAGGGCCGCAACAGCGGCAGCCGCTTCCTCCCCATGATCTATAACCTCCCCTTCTTCAATTCCTGGGTCATCTGATTCCAGGAGGGCTTTGTGTTCCTCCACATAGGCCGTAGCCTCCGCAATTGTACTGATTTTTTTCGTAATGCCCTCCCGGAAAATCATCAATCCCTCTGGCATCAGCCATCTGAAGCCCACTCCCTTCTGGTACAATTTGCTTGACAAAAAATAATATTTCTTTCTTTTTTCACGTACCTGTCTGGGAATCTGCCTCAGAATGGCTATCTCCCTGCCCCTGTAAATCAGTGCCCCACTCCTATGTTTTCTAAGAATTTCATCTCTCGTCTCTCTTCTCACAAATTTGACATGAACCTCTCTAGGAACTGCATGCGTGCGTGCATATTGCGAATTAACTCTATAAACTCGATCCACATCCCAATTCATGAAATCAACACCTCTCCCAAGAAATTCTCCCAACAATTTAGTCACAACATCTCTCAAGTCTTCTTGGTCCACTTCTTCCAAATTTTGAAACCTAAGGAAATAAGACATTTTATCCACATTTTATCAGATGGATAAAAAATAATTTTTTTTTGTATAATTAAAAAAAAAAAGCAGAGGGAACCTGGCTGGTTTTTGTATTGCTCTCAAGTTCGGGAGTCCTTGGTACTCTCTGAGCTTGGTTGGTTTTTTTTTAGCAGACCTTTAATTACCCAACTAGGGAACGCCATCAATGTTAGAAGGGTTTGTGGAGAGGAAGAAGAAGAGGAGGAAGACTGTGGGGCCCCGGGTGCTGTCTGAGTTTGGTTGGTGTGTTGTTGTTTTTTCCCCAGACTTTTCATTACCCAACTAGGGAACGTCATCAATGCTAGAAGGGAGTTGGGTTTGTGGAAAGGCGGAGGAGAAGGAAGAATAATGTGGGGTTCTTAATGCTTTCTGAGCCTGGTAGTTTTCTTGCAGATGTTTCATTATCAAACTAGGGAACGTCATCAGTGCTAGAAGGGAGCTGGGTTTGTGGAGAGGAGGAGGAGGAGGACTGTGGGGTCCTTGGTGCTCGCTGAGCTTGATAATTTCCTTGCAGAAGTTTCGTTACCAAACTAGGGAACGTCATCAGTGCTGGAAGGTTTAGGGTTAGAGTGAATCTCCACGCCCTTCTAGAACTGATGATGTTCCTTAGCTGGGTCATGAAACGTCTGCAAATAAACAAGGAAACTTAGAGAGCACCAAGGACCCTACAGTCATTCTCCTCCTCCTCCTTTTCCACAAACCCCACTTCCTCCTAGCACTGATGATGTTCCCTAGCTGGGTCATGAAATGTCTGCAAGAAAACACCAAGGCTCAGAGAACAGCAAAGACCCCACAATAATCCTCCTCCTCCTCTCAATAAACCCCTCTCCCTTCTAAACTGATGATATTCCCTAGTTGGGCCATGAAACGTCTGTCAAGAAAACAACCAAGCTCAGGGAGTACCAAGGACCCATCATTTCAAATCCCAGATCTTCTCTGGGATCGATACCAGGAAAACAATCAGGCAGAACACAGCACCCTGATCAAGGAATTATGAAGGAGAAGAACTTGCCTCCACCAAAAGCTACTCTATCTAAGCACCCTTCGTTGCACTGATGATGTTACCTAGTTGGGTCATGAAACGTATGCAAGGAAACAACCAAACACAGAGAGCACCAAGGACTCCACGTTCAATCCTGAGCTGCAGATACTCTCTTCGGTTGGATCTGAAGTTTGCCCACGGCAAAAGGTTCCTCTCCCCTTTTCCAGTGTTGGAGCATTCACAACTTCTGCAGGAAAGTCGTTCCACTGGTTAATAGTTCTAACTGTCAGGAAATTTCTCCTTAGTTCTAAGTTGCTTCTTTCCTTGATCAGTTTCCACCCATTGCTTCTTGTCCTGCCCTCAGGTACTTTGGAGAATAGTTTGACTCCCTCTTCTTTGTGGCAACCCCTGAGATATTGGAAGACTGCTATCATGTCTCCCCTAGTCCTTCTTTTCATCAAACTAGACCTACCAGTTCCTGCAACCGTTCTTCATATGTTTTAGCCTCCAGTCCCTTCATCATCTTTGTTGCTCTTCTCTGCACTCTTTCTAGAGTCTCAACATCCTTTTTATATCGTGGCGACCAAAACTGGATGCAGTATTCCAAGTGTGGCCTTACCAAGGCCTTATAAAGTGGTATTAACACTTCACGTGATCTTGATTCTATCCCTCTGTTTATGCAGCCCAGAACTGTGTTGGCTTTTTTAGCAGCAGCTGCACACGGCTGGCTCATATCTAAATGGTTGTCCACTAGGACTCCAAGATCCCTCTCACAGGTACTACTACCCTTCTGCCCACATTCAGTGAGTTCAGCATCTTGTGTGATGTTCTTTTTGGGAGAAATCGGATGTACGTAGCCTATTTTTGTGTCTGTGTGTGCATGTGGAGGTGTTAAAACAAAAATTAAGCCTGATTAAAGCGGGGTGAAATTATTATTAGGTCTAATTCTTTCATCTCGCCTATTATTTGTGTAATCATTTTTTTTTTTGCTTTCTGGCGTGTTACAAATCACAATTTGATGACAACTTTTACGGGGCTCGGGACTTTGATAAAAGTTGTATCATGGGCAGCTTTTGATTCTCCCTTGTGCCTTGGGCGACTGCAGCATTCAAGCTGTAAATTGTGGTTACTCTGAACTGGAGGTGGCCAATCTTGAATTTCCAGATGTATAGTAAGAAAAGAACATTTTGTAGCGGGGCGGTGTTGAATTATGAGATCCTTGGTGCTCTCTGAGCTTGGTTGTCTTCTTGCAGACGTTTCATGACCCAGCTAGCTAATTTCATCAGTACTTGAAGGAAGCGTGGTTTATTCTCTGTTCACATACGAGTGGTTTGGATAGAAGGGAGCCTTCGTTCTCGGGGTTGAAGGGAGCCTTCGTTCTCGGGGTTGAAATGTGGAGTCCTTGTACTCTCTGAGCTGGGTTATTTTCTTACAGATGTTTCATGACCAGTCTAGGAAATCCCATCAGTGCTAGAAGGGAGTGGTGTCTGCAGAGTTTAGGAGGACAAGTCATATGAAGAACGGTTGCAGGAATTGGTTATGTCTAATTTAACGAATAGAAGGACCTAGGGGTGGTATGACAGCAGTCTTTCAATATATGAGGGGCTGCCACAAAAAAGAGTGGGGTCCACTTATTCTCCAAGGCCGGACAAGAAGCAACGGATGGAAAGTAATCAAGGAGAGAAGCAACTTAGAACTAAGGAGAAATTTCCGGACAGTGAGGACAATTAACCAGTGGAACTACTTGCCTCCAGAAGGTGTAAATGCTCGCTCCAACACTGGAAGTTTTGAAGAAGAGATTGGACAACCATTTGTGCGATATAGTATAGGGCAGGGGTCTGCAACCTTGGTCCCTTTAAGACTTGTGGACTTCAACTCCCAGAGTCCCTCAGCCAGCTGGGGGACTCTGGGAGTTGAAGTCCACAAGTCTTAAAGGGACCAAGGTTGGAGACCCCTGGTACAGGGCAGCGGTGGCGAACCCTTAAACCATTGAGTGCTGAACAGCTATGTACTTCGCGCCCGTGTGCTATCTGCACAAACATGCGGCTCCTCCCCCGTGCACTGCACGCACAACCACACCACCTGCGCATGTGCACAACTTTCACATGCCTGTGTGCCCGCCGTGCGCTGCATGTGCAATCACTCAATCTGCTCATGCGCGCAGCTTTTTGCGCGGCTCCCCCCCCCGTGCGCCGTGCATACAATCGCACCATCTGCTCCGAAGACCAACTGGGTCTCCTGAATTGCGCTCATGCGCACCGGAGGCCCGAACACCAGCTGGGGCGCGCACGCTTGCCATAGGTTCGCCAGCACGGGTATAGGGTTGCCTACCTGAGCAGGGGGTTGGACTAGAAGACCTCCAAGGTCCCTTCCAGCCATATGGTTCCACGATGATAATTTTTTGTGTGTGATGACCCCGAGCATGGTGGCATATCCCCAAGAGAGGAGGTGTTTGCCAGTCAGTGGCTGTCGGAAAGGGCTGTCCGCACCAGGGTAAATGTATGTTTATTTAAGGCCTTAAGCTTTTCAGATCTGGTCCTTTTGATAACCCCCCCTTGCAATCTTTAATCTCATTGTTGTTAAAGGCTGGCGCATGACGTTGTTTTCCTTGCGTTGTGTTCTTATGGCTTGTTCCTCCGAAATCCATCAACGGCCAGAGTTGAATTTGGCACGAGAAAAAGAGCAGCTCGTGGTTAAAAGTCTGTGACCGTGAATGTTGGAAATACGGGCGGATTTGTAACTTGGAGCCTTATTTCAACAGTTGTTTATCTTTCATTTTTTTCCCCCATCTCTCATTAATCTACATTCCGTACTCCTTAACGACACAGCAAAAACAGAACGTTAGAAATGTCTGTGAATTTATTAAAAAGAAAAAACTGGAAATATCACGTTCGGCATAAGTATTCAGGCCCTTTAAAACCACACGTGAAATTTAGCATTTCTCTCTCTCTCTCTTTCTCTCTCTCTCTCTCTATATATATATTCCTCGACTTACAACAGTTTCATTTAGTGACCATTCACAGTTACCACAGCCTTGAAAAATGTGACTTGCGACCGTTTTTCACCCTTAGGGCCATCGTGGCATCCCCTTGGTCACATAATCAAAATTCAGAGCCTTGGCACACATACTCATATTTATGACGGTCGCAGCGCCTGGGGGCACGTGACCCACGCCGCGAGCTTAAAACACATCTATTTATCTGTGCAGGACTGGACTAGAATTTTAATTTTAAATTTAATTTTAATGGGGTTTTTATCATTTTAATTGTAATTTTAAATTTTGGCCTATTTAAATAAGTTTTTTAATTTAGTGTTTTATCTTGTATTATATTTGTATTTTTATCGGGCTGTAAACCGCCCTGAGTCCTTCGGGAGATAGGGCGGTATAAAAATTTGAATAAATAAATAAATAAATAAAAATCCGCTTTTGTGACCTTCTGATGAGCAAAGTCTAGGGGGAAACCAGATTCACTTAACAACCGTGTGTGACTACCTTAAGAACTGCAGTGATTCGCTTAACAACCGTTAACAATAGAGCAAAACTCACTTAATAACTGTCTTGCTCTGGTCTCCATTGCAGTCATAAGCTGAAGACAACCTGCATTAAAACCACAACACGTTGATTTGTTCCTAAAAGTCTTTTCTTTTTTAATAGCCATAGTTATATATCTGGCTGTTGTCACTGCAATCTTAGGATGTTCATATAAAGGAGAATCTATGTAGCTCAGGGTTGAACTGTGGGGTCCTTGTTGGTCTCTGAGCTTGGTTGTTTTCTTGCAGACGTTTCATGACCTAACTAGGTAACATCATCAGTATTAGTAGGGAGTGAGGGTTTGCACTCAATTTATACTCGCTCTGTCAGTGTTGGCGGGTGTGGTCTTGGAGGGTCTTCGTTTGGGCTGTTTACTTCTAGCTTCTTTGGCAGTTCCTTGATTGGGGGTATATTTGACAGCCGTCGCCAGGGGAGCTTTTCATCAGGTTCGCCTGATTCGCCAATTGCACCCTTTCCTGGACCGGGACGCGTTATGCACGGTCACTCATGCCCTCGTCACTTCCCGCCTGGATTACTGCAATGCTCTCTACATGGGGCTCCCCTTGAGGAGCACCCGGAGGCTCCAACGGGTGCAGAATGCGGCCGCGCGGGGGATTGAGGGAGCTCCTCTCCTGCGCAGGCTGCATTGGTTGCCGGTGGTCTTCCGGGTGCGCTTCAAGGTGTTGGTTATCACCTTTAAACCGCTCCATGGCATTGGACCGGGATATTTACGGGACCGCCTGCTGCCGACAGTTACCTCCCATTGTCCGGTACGTCCAGTGCGCGCCCACAGGGAGGGTCTTCTTAGGGTGCCGTCGGCTAGCCAATGTCGGCTGGCGGCCCCCAGGGGAAGGGCGTTCTCTGTGGGGGCCCCGGCTTTATGGAATGAGCTGCCGGTGGGACTCCGTCTCCTCCCTGATCTCCGGACCTTTAAGCGCGAGCTCAAGACTTTCTTTTTTCACCAAGCGGGGCTGGCCTGATTGATTTTAGTATGGGGGTTTTAGTGGGTTTTAAATAGGATTTTACCAAGGTTTTAGTTTTGATAAATTTTAGCTAATATTTTAAGTTACAGCGATTGAATCAGTTTTTTAAACTTGATATTGTATTTTAATTTGTTAGGATTCTTGTCGTTTTATTGGCTGTACACCGCCCTGAGTCTTCGGAGAAGGGAGGTATAAAAATATGAATAAATAAATAAATAAATAAATATGCCTGTTACCTTTTTGGCTTGTTGATTGTCTCTCTTGCACAGCATGTAGATGTTGTTTATGTCTGTGGGTCTGTTGATGGCCCATTTCTCGGAGTGCCGGGCTTCCAGGAATTCTCTAGCAGTTTTGAACTTTTTTTAAACATTTTTTTAATTTGCATTTATATCCCGCCCTTCTCCAAAGACTCAGGGCGGCTTACACTATGTTAGCAATAGTCTTCATTCTATTTGTATATTTATATACAGAGTCAACTTATTGCCCCCAACAATCTGGGTCCTCATTTTACCTACCTTATAAAGGATGGAAGGCTGAGTCAACCTTGGGCCTGGTGGGACTAGAACCTGCAGTAATTGCAGGCAGCTGCTGTTAATAACAGACTGCATTAGCAGCCTGAGCCACAGAGGCCCAACTTGGCTTGGCCCAGGATGGTCACTTAGAAAAGACCAGCACCAGCAGTCAAAACCCAGAGAAACAGAGATTTAACACCAAGATGACTCATCAGGCCCACAATCAAGAAGCAAACAGTACTCCAGTGGGCGGGGGGGTTGGGCTGGAAGACCTCTGAGGTTCCTCCCAGCTGTGTGATTCTTATCTGCTGACCATAAAACCGTGGCTTCTCTCTTGCAGATGGCCTTCCGGCCTCCCTTGGACCTCTATGATGTCCTCATCCACTTGAACCCAAAGCAGGTTCCCAGGCAGCTGGAAGCCGTGGACCGGCCCATCATGTCGTACTACCGGGGGATGTTGAAGAGCAGCGGTACTACAAAAACCATTTCTTTCCCAGTGGTGGATTACGACCCCGTGCAGTGCTACCTGCAGGAGCTCCGAGTAAGTCTCTTGCTGGCGGACACCTGACCGCTCAGCTGGGGTAGTTCAGCTGCAATCCTAACATTGTATAGGTAGTCCTCGGCTTATGACCGCAATTGAGCCCACAATTTCTCTCACTAAGCGAGACAGTTGTTAAGTGAGTTTCCCCCCCCCCTCCATTTTATACTTAGTGTGCTGCACGCACCCTTCCAATTGTGGTTTATTCAGCAATCTATGATTGCGTTGTTAAGCCATCTTAACAACGCTCTGGATAGCGAGATGGGCAGTATATAAAGTTAAAAAACAATAAAGGAGGGCCTCGGCTTACAACAGTTTCATTTAGTGACCATTCTGTTGTGACCCAGGCCCAAGTGGGTAGTAGGAAACTCAGTCCATGAAAAAACAAACAAACTTTATTCGAACAGCTGAGAATTACTTCATTCCCAGCGTCGTTCAACTCAAATTAAAGCAAATTCCTCCCAACACAGATTCCTCAGTCCTGTCGCAAACCTTGGTCCAATTAGGCAAACTGCCAAAGGCCTTTCTTGGCAAACGTTCAGAAGACACCGATACAAAAATAAATGCAACAAGACGAAGCTATCAATGTTGTTTTCCGGCAAAGAGCCCAAATGCCGTTGCTGGTCTTTTAAGCCTTATGGGAGGGGCCAATCATCTCTTGGCCTTACTCCTGAGTCGTCCTCTTTGTTTTAGCTGCTCTTGTTTTCTGGCAGCTCTTCTCATGCGTGCATTAGGAACAGGCTCCTCCTGTTCCTCTGCCTCACTACTATCAGCATCTAGATGCTCCAGAGTCCGCACATGGCACGGCCCCAACTCTGCCTCCGATGCAGAGCCCTCATCCGGGCCTTCAATGTTGTTTTCTGGCAAAGCCCAAACGCCATTGCTGGTCTGTTTTAAGCCTTATGCGAGGGGCCAATCAAGCGCATGTGCAGAAGGCAGGTGCGCACACGAACCGAACCCACGTGCATGAAGCGAATGGTGTGCGCGGGGGGCAAACCAGTTATAATCTGAAACCCATCACCGGCCGATTTAAGCACCCCCCCCCAGGCGCCGGATCTGGCCCGCGGGCCTTGAGTTTGACATCCCCGGCGTAGACATTGTAAGCGCAAGCAACATTTTTGCCATTTTACCTCCATCTCAGGATGAAAGTCCGTTTTCTCCCCAGCCTTTTCACAGCCTTGCGAAATAACCCACATTTTCCTAAAGGTGGTTGGTTTGTTGGTTTGTTTGCTGTGCTCTGCACCTAGTCCGATGACACTTTCTTAATCACCCTCATGAAAGCCACTGGGTGATTCAGAAGCTATTGAGGCAACCCAGTGCAGAAGGTTTGAAGAAATGCGGGAAAGCCATGCGCGAGAAACTCTCCTCCCGAGAAGGAAACAGATCGGGATCGAACCTGTTTTATCCCGTTCTTGCAGACTTCTCCATCTTTTGTAAGAGAGACGCAACAACCCTTTTGCATGTCACTGGCTTCTCGGGCCTTAATCAATCCCTTGCGCCTGGGTTTGTGATGGCAACGTCTCTGAGGCAATTGTGTGTGTGTGTGTGGTTTGGATTGAGCAACCTACAACTCACTCAAACACATTTTGACACCAAAGGAACTTTCTCCCTGGGTTGGACTCTCCATAAACAAAAAAAAAATAGATGATTTTTTTAAAAAAAAAATACAAATCATTTTTGACAGGCGGGGAGATTGAGACACACGCACTCCGTTTTTTCATTTAGGTGTCCCGATATTTATATTTATCTACAACCTGCCTTCGTTATTTGTATGAATAACTCAAGGCAGCAAACATACTTCAATTTTCTCCCCGGTTTTCCCTACAAAAACCAACCCTGCGAGGTGGATTGAGCTGAAAGAAAGGAACTGAAAGGAAGTTACCCAGTCAATTTTCATAGTTCCCCCTTAGGCATGAAAGCCCACTGGGCAATTTTGGGCCAATCTCCAGGAGAGACGGTGAGTTCTAGTCCTGCCTTGGCCATGAAAGCTAGCTGGGGTGACTTTGGACCAATCACCAGGAGATGGTGAGTTCTAGTCCTGTCTTAGGCACGAAAGCCAGCTGTGTGATTTGAGGCCAATCACGCTCTTTCTCAGCCCCATCCCACCTCACTGGGTTGTTATGGGGAAAATAGGAGGAGGATATGTGTTGGATATGATTGCTGCCTTATTTGTAAAAATAATAAAGGTGGGATAAATGGATGGATGGACGGATGGATAGATAATGGTAGATTATTAGTTTGGAGATTTTCTTTCTTAATATGTTTGCTGCCTTATTTCTAAAAATAAAAATAATACAGATGGGATGGATGGATGGATAGATAGATAGATAGATAGATAGATAGATAGATAGATAGATAGATAGATAGATAGATAGCAGTGTTCCAATATCTCAGGGGTTGCCACAAAGAAGAGGGAGTCAAACTATTCTCCAAAGCACCTGAGGGAAGAACAAGAAGCAATGGGTGGAAACTAATCAAGGAGAGAAGCAACCTAGAAAAAAGGAGAAATTTCCTGACAGTTAGAACAATTAATCAGTGGAACAGCTTGCCTCCAGAAGTTGTAAATGCTCCAACACTGGAAATTTTTAAGAAAATGTTGGATAACCATTTGTCTGAAATGGTGTAGGGTTTCCTGCCTCGGCAGGGGGTTGGACTAGAAGGCCTCCAAGGTCCCTTCCAACTCTGTTGTTGTTGTTGTTGTTGTTGTTATTATTATTATTAGATAGATAGAATAGAATAGAATAGAATAGAATAGAATTTTATTGGCCAAGTGTGATTGGACACACAAGGAATTTGTCTTGGTGCATATGCTCTCAGTGTAAAGAATAGAATAGAATAGAATAGAATAGAATTTTTTATTGGCCAAGTGTGATTGGACACACAAGGAATTTGTCTTGGTGCAGATGCTCTCAGTGTACATAAAAGAAAAGATACGTTCATCAAGGTACAACATTTACAACACAATTGATGGTCAATATATCAATATAAATCATAAGGATTGCCAGCAACAAAGTTACAGTCATACAGTCATAAGTGGAAAGAGATGGGTGATGGGAACTATGATAGATAGATAGATAGATAGATAGATAGATAGATAGATAGATAGATAGATAGATAGATAGATATTTTCTTTCCTGATCAGCAACTCTCAAAAACAGATCTAGGCTAGTGGAAACCGTTTTCGCTTTTCGTGCCAAAACCATGCCCCTTGGACAGTTAATCCCAAAACGGGGTTAATTCAGCTGCCGAATCGAGCATGTTTCATCCATGGCATTGATGGTTGCCCTCCAGTGATGTTGGCTAGGCGTGAACGCTTCTCGCCGAATGCTTTCAGGATCTTCATTTTCTTTTTTAATCATTTTAAAAGAATTGACAAAAGATACCACCCAGGTTGGATGGGTGTGCCCCGACAGGACTCCTTCGCCCGAGGAGTTCCCCATGATTGGTAAAACATACATCGAATCTTGTAGGAAAAGTCAAAAAAATATCCTAAAAACAAGAAGCTTATAAGAAGGAGGCAATTCTCAACTTACGACCACAAATTTCCCTTGCTAAGCCGGACAGTTTGTTAAGTGAATTTCGCCCCATTTAACAACCATCGCTGTTAAGCAAATCACTTCAGTTGTTAAAGCGAATTTATTTTTATTTATTTATTTATTTATTTATTGTTTGAATTTATATACCGCCCTATCTCCCAAAGGACTCAGGGCGGTTCACAGGCATATAAAAACATCAATATACAAATTAAAACAATCATTAAAAAACTTATTCTACTGCCCAATTAATTAAAAGTAAAAAATATAGATATTAAAATCAATTTAAAAACCCCTCTAAATTTAAAATCTAAAAAACTAAGCCGGCTTCCCCCTGGACTTTGCTGGTCAGAAGGTCGCAAAACGTAGCCACGGGACACTGAAACCGTCATAAGTACATGCCAGTTGCCAAGCCTCTGAATTTTGATCATGCGACCACAGCAGTCCTGGAACGGTCGTAAATGTGAAAAGCGGTCATAAGTCACTTACTTTAGTGCCATTGTAACTTCGAACAGTCACTAAAGGAACGGCTGTAAATCGAGGATTACCTATCCGTGGTATGTTCATTCCATGTCAAGATGGCAGCCCTGCCTGGTTGTTGTTTTTAATGCCCTCAGAAATAACCAGGAGTGAACCCAACATATCCCAGCTAAACCCAGTTAGTAAGATACTTGCTTCAGCTGGTTGCTGAAAAAACTCTTCAACCCTGATTTATGGCTTTCTTCTGAGTACCACAAGTGCCCCTGGGGCTGAACTTAGCGCCTCGTGAGTAGAGAGATCAGTTTCCCATTTCAGGTAACAGCTTGTAGGTTTCCTGGTGGTCTCCCTTTTGCGTTTCTCAACCTTGGCAAATTTAAGACAGGTGGACATCAAGATCCAGAATTCCTAGAACCACCCAGATAGAAAAAAACAGACCCAAACCACTGTAGATAAATAGATAACCAACTCTCCTCCTTTCTAGCACTGATGATGTTACCTAGTTGGGTCATGAAATGTCTGCAAGAAAAAGCTTAAGACAACACCAAGGACCCCACAGTCCCAGTCCTCCTCCTCCTCCTCTTCCTCCTCCTCCTCCTACCTCCAAACCCCCCTCCCTTCTAGCACTGATGATGTTACCTAGTTGGGTCATGAAACATCTGCAAGAAAACCACCAAGCTCAGGGAGCATTAAGGAGCAGGCAGTTCAACCCTGACTCCAAATATTTTCCTCCTCCTCCTCCTCCTCCTCCTCCTCCTCCTCCTCCTCCTCCTCCTCCTCTTCTTCTTCTTCTTCCTTTCATCCATCCATTTATCCATCCCACAGCCTAATTAAGGAACTCCCAAGCTCCTACCATCTTCCTACCAACTTTCACCGTCGCTCATAGGGCAAGCCACTGTATGTAAACAGAACCAACCCCACTTCCTTCTAGTCCTGATGATGTTCCCCAGCTGGTTCATAAAACATCTGCAGCAAGGAAAGAGTTGACCTTTAGCGTCAAAGGCTCTAGAAGAAAGCCATGGCCAATCGCTTCCGTTCTAGGAGTTAAAAGAGACACCTCCAACTTAAGGTAGACTTCAGTTGTCCCTGTTGCAAGCTGAAACAATTCCAGCCAGGGTCACCCTGTGTGTGTGTGTGTGTGTGTATGTGTGTGTGTAAAGTCAAGATGGCAGTTGCGAGCTTGGAATCATGAAGATTGAGTAGACTTGCAGATGTTGGCGTTTCCCTTTAATGGACCCTTTCTCGTTGCAGGAAGCCTTCAGTGACTTTGCCCTGTTCTTCTACGACAAATTTGGAGGAGAAGTTATTGGGGTCCTCTGGAAGCCCTCGGCCTTCGAGCCCCAGCCCTTCAAGGTGAGCCCTCAACTCTTGCGATTTGACTCATTGTCCCCAGTTTCTACTGTTGGCAAACAACTTTTTAACTTTAACTAACTCTTGGGGAAGTTTGGTGTTCTTCCTCATTTTGTAGAAAAAAAAGAGAAATTGTTGTGTACCTATGTTAAATAGCTACTTCATACAGCAGTGGCCAAAATTGTGGAAACCTTTTGGGAAAAGTGTATTTTTGAGGTTTGATGGCTAATAACATCACTTTTTTTTTTTGGAATTTCGAGATAATCCTATTCCACTGCTGGAATGGCCTGGGAATAGCCCAGACCTTCACCCAAGTGAAAATCTATGGAGCCAACTAAAGAAACTTGTTCGTCAGAATGGACCCAGCAATTAAAACCCAGTTAATAGAAGCCATCATTCAATCTTGGTTTCACATGATAACAGCTGCAGAACTAAAAGACTTGGTTCACTCCATGGGAAGATGTAAAGCCGTAATTCATGCTAAAGGTTATCAAACTAAGGATTAACTGACATGGTGATCATTTTTGTATATCTCGTTTTTTCTATGGTGATCATTTTTGTATATCTCATTTTTTCTACCTGTTTCACTTTTCTTTATACTGTAACTGCTATTCTAATAGCAAATCCTTCATAAAAGTTATTGCATTACATTCTTTGATTAAATTATCTTTCCAGTGATATGTAATTTTTATGGTACTACTCCCCCCAAAAAGTGTTGGTATTAGCTAGTTTTAGAAAATACACTTTTCCAAAAGGTTTCCACAATTCAGTCTGCACTATTATTACTCTTCTCATTGTTCCCATCACCCATCTCCTTCCACTTATGACCGTATGACTGTAACTTTGCTCCTTGTATCCTTACGATTTATATTGATATTGATTATTTCCTGATTGCTTATTTGTAACCTATGACTATCATTAAGTGTTGCATCTTAGAATTCTTGATGAAGGTATCTTTTCTTTTATGTACACTGAGAGCTTATGCACCAAGATAAATTCCTTGTGTGTCCATTCACACTTGGCCAAAAAAGAATTCTATTCTATTCTATTCTATTCTATTCTATTCTATTCTATTCTATTCTATTCTATTCTATTCTATTCTATTCTATTCTATTCCTTCCATCTATTCTATTCTATTCTATTCTATTCTATTCTATTCTATTCTATTCTATTCTATTCCTTCTATTTTATTCTATTCTATTCTCGAAGATAAGCCAAGAATTTTAGGTGCTAAAAAGATACCTCCAAAATTGGCTACATCTGTGGATAGGCTTATCTGCAAGTACAGTATATATACGGTAATTTTTAAAGTATGCTTATCTCCTGTATACGACTGCAGATGAGCGCGACATTTCTGTTGCTAAGTGAGACATTTGTTCATTGGATTTTACCCCATTTTTACGACCTTCCCTGCCACCGCTGTTAAGTGAATCACTTGCAGCTGTTAAGTTAGCAACACCGTTGTTAAGTGAATCCGGCTTCCCCCTTTGACTTGGCTTGTCAGAAGGTCGCAAAAGGGGATCGCGTGACCCCGGGGACACTGCAACCGTCGTAAATATGAGCCAGGCATCCATATTTGGATCCTGTGTGACCAGGGGGAGGCCGCAAAGCTTGTAACTGCGAAAAGCGGTCCTGTCACTTTTATCAGTGCCGCTGTAACTTCAAGCTCAATGAATTTTTTGTAAGTCGAGGGCTCTCTGTCTATGCGGATAAACCCTATGGATAAGCAGATTCTTAGTTTCTATAACCAAAATGCCATGAAAAATGCTGGTGATGACAAAAATCAAGCACCAAGGATGTAACCCATGTGTAAATTGATTGTGTTCTGTCCCCCTTTGCCTCCGTCTGAGCGATGGCTTAATTAGCCGGCACTATCAGCTCTGGCAGCAAACTAGCAAGCGTCTGCCAAGTGTCTCTGTTATCTCCCTCGACACCGATGAGTCACCCAGGAACAAACTTCAGCTCTTAGTTAAGTAGTTAATTTGCCTGCTATGAAGAGGCCCAGCAGCTTTTGCTGCCTTTATATCCTGTGGGGTGTGGCTCCATGACTCAGCACTTCCTAGGCCTGCCCCACCCCTGCTTCTGTTGTTCCCGCCACTCCTGCCTACGAAACCTAGGGTCCAACTAAGCCTGATTGCCATCAGCTGGGTCTGGAGGCATGGCCTGGGGGGTGGGGAAAGAGTCAGGGGACGGAGGCCTCGTTATCTCCTCCACCTGGCCTGCCTCTGGCTCCTGGAGCTGAGCCAGGGAAGCCGGTGCTCCCGAGATAAGTCCTGACGGCCCTTCCCCCTCACTTTCCAAGTCACTTTCTGGCAGGAGGCCCGGCTTGGGGGGCGCAGACACAACAGATTGGTTATTGGCAATCATTTAATGTACTTCTCTCCATTCCACCAGGTATCAAACATAAAAGGACGGATGATATCCAGAGCAGGTTCTCAGCCAACCGTCGTTCCAAACGTGGAGGCTATTTTGGAAGACTTCAAGATCTTGGGGGAAGGCCTGGTCAAAACGTTGGAAGCTCGGACAGAGAAATGGTCCATCTAGAACAGGGGTCTCCAACCTTGGTCCCTTTAAGACTTGTGGACTTCAAATCCCAGAGTCCCTCAGCCAGCTTTGCCACCTGGAGTCCTCCTTGGATTTGAAAATGTTGAGGGTGGGGTTCGTCTCACCCGTAACTCTATTTTTTTTCCTTTAGATTTTTTTCCTAGATTTTTTTTTATTACATTGTGATTGAAAGCTCATTCCACTCTAGTCTCCTTCCAAAAAGATGCATTCAATTCAGATGAGCCTGATAAAGGACTTTATTCAATCTTTTTGCCTTCTGGTTAAAGAAACCTTGGAAAATGTCTCTTCGTTCATTGAGTTGAAATCAAATGGACTAGAACAGGAGTCTCCAACCTTGGCAACTTTAAGCCTGGTGGACTTCAACTCCCAGAATCCCCCAGCCAGCTTTGCTGGCTGGGGGATTCTGGGAGTTGAAGTCCATCAGGTTTAAAGTTGCCAAGGTTGGAGACCCCTGGACTAGAAGACCTCCAAGGTCCTTTCCAACTCTTGTTATTTTATTCTATTCAAATCAAGCATCGCTTCGCTTCCTCTCCCTTGCTGGAAAGGAAATAAAGATTACAGTAGTGGCCAAATTGTGGAAACCTTTTGGGAAAAGTGTATTTTGTAAAACCAGTTAATAACACCACTTTTTGGGAGGAGTAGTACCATAAAATTATATATCAACGGAAAGATAATTTAATCAAAGAATGTAATGCAATCACTTTTATGAAGGATTTGCTATTAGAATAGCAGTTACAGTATAAAGAAGAAAAGTGAAATGGGTAGAAAAAAGGAGATATACAAAAATCTTCACCATGTCAGTTAATCCTTAGCTGGATAACCTTTAGCATGAATTACGGCCTTACAACGTCTTCCTATGGAGTGAACCAAGTCTTTTAGTTCTGTAGCTGTTACAATGAATGATTGCTTCTATTAACTGGGTTTTATTGCTGGGTCACTTCTGCCTAACAAGTGTCTTTAGTCGGCTCCATAGATTTTCTTTATTACATTGTGATTGAAAGCTCATTCCACTCTAGTCTCCTTCCAAAAAGATGCATTCAATTCAGATGAGCCTGATAAAGGACTTTATTCAATCTTTTTGCCTTCTGGTTAAAGAAACCTTGGAAAACGTCTCTTCGTTCATTGAGTTGAAATCAAATGGACTAGAACAGGAGTCTCCAACCTTGGCAACTTTAAGCCTGGTGGACTTCAACTCCCAGAACTCCCCAGCCAGCTTTGCTGGGGGATTCTGGGAGTTGAAGTCCATCAGGTTTAAAGTTGCCAAGAGACCCCTGGACTAGAAGACCTCCAAGGTCCTTTCCAACTCTTGTTATTTTATTCTATTCAAATCAAGCATCGCTTCGCTTCCTCTCCCTTGCTGGAAAGGAAATAAAGATTACAGTAGTGGCCAAATTGTGGAAACCTTTTGGGAAAAGTGTATTTTGTAAAACCAGCTAATAACACCACTTTTTGGGAGGAGTAGTACCATAAAATTATATATCAACGGAAAGATAATTTAATCGAAGAATGTAATGCAATCACTTTTATGAAAGATTTGCTATTAGAATAGCAGTTACAGTATAAAGAAGAAAAGTGAAACGGGTAGAAAAAAGGAGATATACCAAAATCTTCACCATGTCAGTTAATCCTTAGCTGGGTAACCTTTAGCATGAATTACGGCCTAACAGCGTCTTCCTATGGAGTGAACCAAGTCTTTTAGTTCTGTAGCTGTTACAATGAATGATGGCTTCTATTAACTGGGTTTTATTGCTGGGTCACTTCTGACTAACAAGTGTCTTTAGTCGGCTCCATAGATTTTCTTTTTTTTTCACTTTTAAAAGCCGAAGAAAAAATGCTTTTAAAAGTTAAAAAAACAACAACTGATGATCGCGCAGCTCAGCTGGGCATGGGGGGGGGGCAGGGATTTTTGCTACCAGTTCTCTGAACCACCCACCGCCATCGCTACCGGATCGGGCAATCCGGTCCGAACTGGGAGCACTTCACCCCTCGGTTAAGGTCTGGGCTATTCCCAGGCCATTTCAGCAGTGGAATAGGATTATCTTGAAACTCAAAAAAAAAAAAAAGTGGTGTTATTAGCCATCAAACCTCAAAAATACACTTTCCCCAAAAGGTTTTCCAGAATTTTGGCCATTACTGTAGAAGAGGAAAGAGAGCGGGATTGATTTCGGGTTTTTTTCCAGAATAGGTTTTATTAGGTTATAAAGGGTTATAAAATACAAAATACTGGAAGCAAATAAGAGGACAGGGAGAGTGAAGGGGAAGGGGCAAAGAAAAGCGAGGAAGGGTAAGGAAAGAAAAAGAAAGAGAAGCATTGACTTCCGATTCTTATCTGTTACAGTAGGATAGGTCATTAACAACAATTTTAATTATCAATTAACAGCTTTTTGTTTTACCATAATCGTATAAACCAGTCATTTCTACAAGAATCTATCAGTCTAATCTTTAAAACCCAGAATCAAGAGTTTGATTCTTTTCCACATCAAGCAGGAAGTCCAGCAGCGGTTTCCACGTGGAGACGAAAGTACTTATGTTCTTTTCTTTGAGCCAAGTGGTCAGTTTTGCCATCTCAGCCAACTCTGAAATGTTGGAGGAGGATTGGATGCAAGAAGCAAGGCTTGAGTGAAATCTGGTGAGGGCTGAGAACAGGAATCTCCTGGCAGCCGCCATTTATGGCTGTTCTGTCTCTTGCAGTTCCGCGACCATGTTTTATGATGGTTTTGCTCAAACCCCACATTTTTAGGTTTTGACAAAAGGGGCCCATGGAGAATCTGTTAAGGAAATACCTCTGAAACGATGACCCAAGGGCTCGTGGGTTTTCTAGGAATAAATAAATAGGATACCCATGGGTCTGAGCTCAACATCACAATCTTTCAGGTGTGTTGGTTGGAGAAGTCTCCATAGCCAGGTCTCCAACTGCAACACCGGAGGCCATTGTTTCTCAATCTCAGCAACTTCAAGACGGGTGGACTTCAAATCCCAGAATTCCTCAGACAGCTTTAATTTGGGTGTTAAAGTCCACACAGCTTCAATTCTAGGAGCTGAAGTCAGGGGTGAAATCTAAAAAATTTTCCCTACCGGTTCTGTGGGCGTGGCTTAATTGGTGGGCGTGGCTTGGTGGGCGTGGCCAATAGCAATAAATAATAAAAATAATAAAGTATAAAAAAACAATAAGAGGTACCAAAAACCAACTTTCACACTTTACACACACACACCACAACTGACTCACACACAATGTAAAAGCAGCTGCACTTCACACTTCACACAGCCAGAAAAAGCTCAAAAACCAACTTTCACACTTTACACACACACAACTAACACACACACACACAATACAGCTTTCTGAGATTGTGTGTGTGTGTGTGTAGTTAGAGTGAAACACTACAGAAACACACCAAATCTCAGAAAGCTGCACAAATATTTTATTTTATTTTATTTTATTGTGGACTTCAAATCCCAGAGTTCCTCAGCCAGCAAAGCCAGCCAGTTGATCACCGAGGAAATAGATTAGCTAAGCAATTGATTGAATCTGTCTGGCTGAAACTGCTTTCCGGCTGCAAAGAGAGCCATGCATTCATCAGAAATCAGGTAAGTGCCTTAGAATCTCTACTCTTACTTGTAGAAAACATGTTTTCTACAAGTAAGAGTACAAGTAAGGTTCTGCTGTTTTTTACTTTTAAAGACCAGTTTCGGCTGAAGCAAAACCGGCTTTTAAAAGTAAAAAAAAAACCACCTCTGCAGATGGTGCGGCTCAGCAGAGGCAGGGGGGCGGGAACAGGGATTTTTGCTACCGGCCCTCCGAACCAGCAGCTGCCATCGCTACCAGATCGCGCGATCCCCTCCGATCCGGGAGCATTTCACCCCTGGCTGAAGTCCACCAAATTTTCTCTGGGAGTTGAAGTCTACACAATTGGGAGTTGGTCCACACAGGTTCAGTTCTGGGAGTTGAAGTCCACCCAACTTCAATTCTCTGTGTTGAAGACCAGGGGTCTCCAAACTTGGCAACTTTAAGATTTGTGGACTTCAACTCCCAGAATTCCTCAGTTCTCTGTGTTGAAGTCCACACAGCTTCTGTAAGTTGAAGTCCACACAGCTACAGTTGAGAAACATTGCTGTAGACCAAGGGTCTCCAAACCTGGCAGCTTTTAAGACTTGTGGATTTCAACTTCCAGAATTCCCCAGACAGCTTCAATTTGGGTGTTTGAAGTCCACACAGCTTCAATTCTAGGAGCTGAAGTCCACCAAATTTCCTCTGGGAATTGAAGTCCACACAACTCAGCGTTGGTCCACACAGCTTTAATTCTGGATGTTGAAGTCCACACAGCTTCTGGGAGTCGAAATCCACCACAACTCTGGGAGTTGAAGTCTACACAATTGGGAGTTGGGGTTCCGTTCTGGGAGTTGGAGTCCACCCAACTTCAGTTCTTTGTGTTGACGTCCACACGGCCTCTGTTGAAATCCACACAGCTAAAGTTGAGAAACATTGCTGTAGACCTTGGGTCTCCAAACTTGGCAACTTTAAGATTTGTGGACTTCAACCCACCAGAATTCTCAGCCAGCTTTGCTGGCTGGAGAATTCTGGGAGTTGAAGTCCACAAATCTTAAAAGTTGCCAAGTTTGAAGACCTCTGCTGTAGACACCATTCTGATATTCATGTAGACTCTGCACTGCTATTCATTCCTGCCTCCCTTTTTGGCCCTCAGACAGGTTCAGGTATCTCTTTCCAGAGTCAGCCATGGTTTACATAATCCCCCCCTCCCCCCCCACACCTGCTCCAGCAGTGGGCCCTGCCCTGTGCTTTACATACATGATTGAACAAAACTCAAATTACGCAATCACCAGGAAGGCTGCTTGTTATATAATGAGCATTTGGTGAACAGCTCTACAGTATTCAAGGCCCACAATGAGTCACCAGCAGGAAGTAGTCAAGATGATGAGATGGGGGAGTCAAAAGAAGGTAGCAAGAAGCCACTTTGGCCGGAGGACAAGGCAGGAGAACAAATCTGGATCTAGCAAACATCTTGCTGTCAAGTTAGAAGTTTGGTTCTTCTGGTCCAGGGCATCTAATCCATCTGAGGGAGATCTTCTCTTAAGATGTTTTGGGTTGGGAAGATGGAAATCTAACTAAGACCAGGAACGTCTGGTTGACTGCTGACTTAACTGTCTGAGGTTGCATTTGCATGAATGCTTATTGGGCTAATTGTAATAATGATTACTTCCCTAACTCATTTTCTGGGCTTGTATGACACATCCACACAATAAGCACATACTGTGCAATTCTCTAGACCAGCGTTTTTCAAGCTCAACAACTTCAAGATGCGTGGACATTAAATCCCAGAAAACCTGGTTGACCCCCTTCGTTCTTCTTTCCTCTTGAGGTGGAGATCCATCTCCTTGGCTGAGTTAATTCAGAATGCAGAGTAGAGAATAACGAGAGTTGGAAAGGACCTTGGAGGTCTTCTAATCCAACCCCCTGCTCAAGTTGGAGACTACCATTTCAGAAAAATTGGCTGTCCAATCTCTTCTTGAAAGCCTCCAGTGATGAGCATCCACAACTTCTGAAGGCAAGACTTACCTGTGAGAGGGATCTTGGAGTCCTAGTGGATAACCATTTAGATATGAGCCAGCAGTGTGCAGCAGCTGTTAAAAAAGCCAACACAGTTCTGGGCTGCATAAACAGAGGGATAGAATCAAGATCACGTGAAGTGCTAGTACCACTTTATAATGCCTTGGTAAGGCCACACTTGGAATCCTGCATTCAGTTTTGGTCGCCACGATGTAAATAAGATGTTGAGGCTCTAGAAAGAGTGCAGAGAAGAGCAACAAAGATGATTAGGGGACTGGAGGCTAAAACATGAAGAACGGTTGCAGGAACTGGGTATGCCTAGTTTAATGAAAAGGACTAGGGGAGACATGATAGCTGTGTTCCAATATTTCAGGGGTTGCCACAAAGAAGAGGGAGTCGGGCTGTTCTCCAAAGCACCTAAGGGTAGAACAAGAAGCAATGGGTGGAAACTGATCAAAGAAAGAAGCAACTTAGAACTAAGGAGAAATTTCCTGACAGTTAGAACAATTAATAAGTGGAACGACTTGCCTGCAGAAGTTGTAAATGCCCCAACATTGGAAATTTTTAAGAAAATGTTGGATAACCATCTGACTGAGATGGTGTAGGGTTTCCTGCCTGGGTAGGGGGTTGGACTAGAAGGCCTCCGAGGTCCCTTCCAACTCTGTTGTTATGTTATGTTAACTTTCCACATTAGCAGAATAACGAAGTTGGAAAGGACCTTGCAGGTCTTCTAGTCCAACCCCCTGCTCAAGCAGGAGACCCTAGCCCAAACCATCCCAGAGAAATGGCTGTCCAGTCTCTTTTTGAAAGCCTCTGAAGGCAAGCCGTTCCACTGATTAAGTAACAGAATAACAAGAGTTGGACGGGATCGAACAGACATATTTCACACACACCCCTTATCTAAAAGAAGAAGTACCAGAACCAACAGAGTAACTGATCAGAAGTGACTCTGGAGGTCTTCCACTCCAAGCTTCTGCTTCTGCTTCAGTCTGAATAGAACTGGGAGGGACCTTGGAGGTCTTCTAGTCCTACCCCCTGCTCAAGCAGGAGACCCATCAAGTGGCTGTACACAATCGGGCTTGGGGATCCCTGTTTTAGTCCATACTACTTTCCATGGTTGAGGTTGAGTGACATTGATCTCCCCACCACTTTTAAGCCATGAATTCCACATGACGAAACACCCACAACTTCTGGAGGCAAGTCGTTCCACTGGTTAATTGTTCTCACTGTCAGGAAGTTTCTCCTTCATTCTAGGTTGTTTCTGTCCTTGATCGGTTTCCATCCATTGTTTCTTGTCCTGCCTTCATGTACTTTGGAGAATAGGTTGACCGCCCCCCCCCACTTTCTTTGTGGCAGCCCCTCAAATACTGCTATCGTATCACTCCTAGTTCTTCTCTTTGTTAGAGAAATTTCCAAACTTGGCCACTTTAAGATGTGTGGACTTCAACTCCCAGAATTCCTAAGCCAGTTTTTTTCTTCTTTCAACATATATAAGTATTTAGCGAACAGTACATTGTCTGGCTTAATTTACTTTATACAAAATACTAGTAACAATAGTAATACTGTTTAGATATACATCATCATAGTCTTTCAACTTCTAAGATTTACATATACATTGTAGTTATAAAGCATTACATTTTGTAGCGGTATACAGTCTTAACTTGGCCAGGTTTGGATTTCCCTGGAGTAGAGATATAGATATACCTCTGGAATTGCATTTCTTTAATTATGGGGGGAAAAAGCATCCGGAACTAACGACCTTCACAGTATGGAGCCACATCCTCCCCCTCAACCTTGATTCAGCAGTCCGCATTTTGCATATCCTTGCCAAAGAGCAGGATTTGAGCGCGGCGGGGAAATCCAATTTTTTTTACTACCGGGTCTGTGGGCGTGGCTTGGTGGGCATGGCAGGGGAAGGATACTGCAAAATCCCCATTCCCACCCCACTCTGGGGCCAGCCAGAGGTGGTATTTACCGGTTCTCCAAACTACTCAACGTTTCCGCTACTGGTTCTCCAGAACCGGTCAGAACCTGCTGGATTTCACCCCTGGTTGAGCGGCACCAAAACCTTCCCAAATAAGGGTGGGAATATTTCCTTTCACCCTCCAGCAACGGGGGCCACGTCAGCCACGCCTCCAGGTGAAAGCTGCAGAATATCATGGCCTGCACACCTGTGCTCACCTGCCCCCAGGAAGCTGCAGCTTGTAAAACCCACAAGGAGGGGGGGAGAGAAAAGCAGGAGAAACTTGCAAACAGCCCCAGGGTGGGGTGTTTTGAATCGCCTGTTGATCCTACACAATCCCTGGGTAGTTGCCAGACCGGTCCGAAGGCTCTTACTTCCCATAGGTGCAGCACAAATCCACAGGGAGGGTTGTAACCTATCCTTGGTTCACGTCAGGACATTTTCTGGTGTGTTTTGTAACCCCTGGTGCCGGGGGGGGCGGGCGGGGGGAAAGCAAGCTGGCTGGATGACTGGACTCCAGCAAAGAACTGGAAATATTTCCTGAGCTCACACCGCATTGCAAAAGTATCTTATCCATCAATCATTTTGTCAACCCTGATTGAAACTTCGGGGCTGATACACTGAAGAAGAGGGTCAGGGAGAGGGGAATAGGAGCAGTGGTTAGAGTGCAGGACTGCAGGCTGTCTGCAATTCGGGAGTTCAAATCCGACCAGGCTCAAGGTTGACTTGGCCTTCCATCCCTCCGAGGTTGGTAAAAGGAGGACCCAGATTGTTGGGGCAAGAGGCTGACTCTGTAAACTGCTTAGACAGGGGCTGTAAAGCACTGTGAAGCGGTATATAAGTGTATGTGCTATTGCTATTGAAGGCTAACTCTGCCCACTGTTAGGAGTTTGATCCTGACCAATCAAGGTTAGACTCAGCCTTCCATCCTTCCAAGGTGGATGAAATGACCCAGATTGTTGGGGCAAGAGGCTGACTCTGTGAACTGCTTAGACAGGGGCTTTAAAGCACTGTGAAGCGGTATATAAGTGTATGTGCTATTGCTATTGAAGGCTAACTCTGCCCACTGTTAGGAGTTTGATCCTGACCAATCAAGGTTAGACTCAGCCTTCCATCCTTCCAAGGTGGATGAAATGACCCAGATTGTTGGGGGCAAGAGGCTGACTCTAAACCGCTTAGAGAGGGGCTGTAAAAGCACTGTGAAGCACTATATAAGTCTACGTGCTGTTGCAAATAAAGATACTGTAGTTTGGGTGTTCTAGCCAAAACAAAATACTTTCTCTTGGGAACCAAGGACATTCCTGCAGGCGCTCGGAAGGAGGGGACTGGCATCACCTAGCAACTGGACAACTCCCTGATTGGACCATGTGACTGATTGTTTTGAGAAAGCGAAAAACTTTTAATTAGGTGAAAACCGTGGGAATATTCAGTGTCGGTTTTCACCAGAACTGTGCCAATATGACATAGCCAATAAACTTATTCTTTGAGGAATATACTTGCCACGGAGTTTTGTTTGCTACGGGTAGGTTACTTGGAACCCTGACACCTTTTTAATGATATAGGCAGTCCTTCAATTACAAGCATTCGTTTAGTGACCGTTCAAACTTCCATGGGATTGGAAACAGTGACTTCCAGCTGGTTCTCACACTTGTCACTATTGCCAATATCTCAGGGGCTGCCCCCAAAAGAGGGGGTCAACCTATTCTCCAAAGTACATGAAGGCAGGACAAGAAACAATGGATGGAAACCGATCAAGGACAGAAACAACCTAGAATGAAGGAGAAACTTTCCTGACAGTGAGAACAATTAACCAGTGGAACGACTTGCCTCCAGAAGTTGTGGGTGTTTCGTCATGTGGAATTCATGGCTTAAAAGTGGTGGGGAGATCAGCGTCACTCAACCTCAACCATGGAAAGTAGCATGGACTAAAACAGGGGTCCCCAAACCCTAGATTGTGCACAGCCGCTCGGTATATAGGGTCTCCAGCTTGAGCAGGGGGTAGGACTAGAAGACCTCCAAGGTCCCTCCCAGTTCTATTCAGACTGAAGCAGAAGCAGAAGTTTGGAGTGGAAGACCTCCAGAGTCACTTCTGATCAGTTACTCTGTTGGTTCTGGTACTTCTTCTTTTAGATAAGGGGTGTGTGTGAAATATGTCTGTTCGATCCCGTCCAACTCTTGTTATTCTGTTACTTAATCAGTGGAATGGCTTGCCTTCAGAGGTTGTGAGTGCTCCATCATTGGAGTCTTTCAAAAAGAGACTGGACAGCCATTTCTCTGGTCTGGACTGGTCTAGGGTCTCCTGTTTGAGCAGGGGGTTGGACTAGAAGACCTCGAAGGTCCCTTCCAACTCTGTTATTCTGTTAATTAATAGAGCAATGGCTTGCCTCCAGAGGTTGTGGGTGCTTTAGCACTAAAGGTTTTCAAGAAGAGATTGGACAACCACTTGTCTGAAATGTTATAGGGGGGTCTCCTGCTTAAGCAAGGGGTTGGACTAGAAGACCTCGAAGGTCCCTTCCAACCCTGTTATTCTGTTACTCTATTAATTAATAGTGCAATGGCTTGCCTACAGAGGCTATAGGTGCTCAATCACTGGAGGTTTTTAAGAAGAGACTGGGCAGCCACCTATCTGAAATGGTATAGGGTCTCCTGCTTGAGCAGGGGGTTGGACTAGAAGACCTCCAAGGTCCCTTCCAACTCTGTTATTTTATTAATCAGTGGAACGACTTGCCTGCAGAAGTTGTGAATGCTCCAACACTGGAGGTTTGCAAGAAAAGATTGGACAATCATTTGTCCGCAATGGAATAAGGTTTCCTGCTTGAGCAGAAGGTAGGACTAGAAGACCCCTCCCAAGGTCCCTTCCAATGACCATTCCCACGGTCACGTGAATAAAATGCAGACGCTTGGCAACCGACTCATACTTATGACAGTTCTGTGGTCATGTGACCCGCTTTTGCGACCTTCTGACCAAGTAAGTCAACGAGGAAGCCAGATTCACGTAACAACCAGGTTACTAACTTAAGAACGGCAGTGATTCACTTAACAACCGTGGCAAGAAAGGTCGTGAAATGGTTTAAAACTCACTTAACGAATGTCTCAGTCAACCAGAGACATTTTGGGCTCCGTTGCGGTCGTACCTCAAGGACTACCTGTATGCAAATAAATAAATAAATAAAGGCGTTCCAAAATTTTGTTCTATGTTACGGACTGAATTCCTGAAGGCAGGTAAGCTGGCAATAAACCTCTGTCAATTAAATGATAAAAAATCCTGACTAGAACAATTTGATCTGTTGAGGGTGGATTGACATTTGCTTATGTAAATAAAATAAATTACATAAGCTGCCTTTTAGCCACAAAAGTTCATCCAGCCTTGCTTATAAATGTGGGGAAATTTACTTTCCCAAAACCACGGAGGGCAGAAGATTAAAACAGGTAGATATCCATCTGCTCTCGCGTTTTTCCAAAAATCGAACCGATGCACTTCTTTAGTTACCGTATGAACTTTGCAGGTCTGTGAATGCCACAACACCGTTTCTCAAGGGTTGGTTCTGTGCGTTTGTGTGTCACACACAGACACACACACACCCGACGTAGGAAGCATCTTTACAAAAACCAGATCGTTATCAACCTAATCTACCCAAATATATCAGGAAGGACAATTTGCAGAAATCGGTTTGGCCTGGTACAGATTGGGGCAGCCTTTTAGGGAATCACGTGCCGAAAAGGTGTTTGGTGTGTGTCGTGTTTGCAAAAGTTGCAAAATCAAACCGGAAAGGCCGAGGGTCAGAATAACAGGATAACAAGAGTCGCAAGGGACCTTGGAGGTCTTCTAGTCTGACCCGTTGCTCCTGAAATGACAGTCCTGGAATGTCGTTTCAGGAAGTGACACACACAAGTGACATGAATTACGCAAACGACATTGTGATGTGAATGAAGTCACTGATGGGTCTATGCTTATCCAGGTAGTCCTCGACTTACGGCCACAACTGAAACCAGAACTTCTGGGGGTGAACGAGGAAGTTAAGTGAATCGTGCCCGATTTATGACCTCTTTAGCCCTGGTCCTTAAGTGAATCACGTGGCCCTTAAATGCCTTCAGCTTCCTCCGCTAGCTTTGCTTATCAGAAGGTGGCCGGTCAGGTCACAAATTATACAAATTAAATGGGTATACAAATTAAAATATTATTATTATTATTATTATTATTATTATTAAATGGCGGTCGCACAACTCCAGCACATTGCAACCATCATAGGTGCATGGCAGTTGCTAAGGGTCCAAATTTTGATCGTGGACTACAGGGACCTTGTGGCAGTTGTAAGTGTTAGGATTGGTTGTAAATCACTTTTTAAAGTCATAACTTTGAATTGTTGCTTGGAGAATGGTCGTAAGTCGCGGTCTGACTGTATCACGATCCTCCTGACATTATCAAACCAGCTTGATTTTGAAGAACAATCCTTATGCTTCTAGCCACGATTGTTTGGTATGGATTCCCCATGCAAGTGACGACACAAATGAGAGGCACTGATTGAAAGCCAGTTTGGAAAAAAGAAGGACCAGGGGTGACCTGATAGCATCCCCCAATATTTGAAGGGTTGCCACAAAGAAGGTGTGTGTGTGTGCCAAGCTATTCTCCAAAGCATCTGAAGGCAGGAGAAGCAGCAACAACGGGTGGAAACTAATCAAGGAGAGAAGCAACCTGGAATTAAGGAGAAATTTCCTAACACTGAAAACAATTAACCAGTGGAGCAGCTGGCCACCAGAAGTTGCGGGTGCTCCATTACTGGAGGTTTTTAAGAGGAGACTGAACAACCATTTGTTTGAAATAGTATGGGGTTTCCTGCTTGAGCAGGGGGGCTGGACTAGAAGACCTCCAAGGTCCCTTCCAGCTCATTCTATTCTATTCTATTCTATTCTATTCTATTCTATTCTATTCTATTCTATTCTATTCTATTCTATTCCATATTCTAATTCTAATTCTAATTCTAATCCTTATTCTTATTCTATTCTATTCTATTCTATTCTATTCTATTCTATTCCATATTCTAATTCTAATTCTAATTCTAATTCTAATTCTAATTCTAATTCTATTCTATTCTATTCTATTCTATTCTATTCCATATTCTAATTCTAATTCTAATTCTAATTCTAATTCTAATTCTATTCTATTCTATTCTATTCTATTCTATTCTATTCTATTCTATTCCATATTCTAATTCTAATTCTAATTCTAATTCTAATTCTATTCTATTCTATTCTATTCTATTCCATATTCTAATTCTAATTCTAATTCTAATTCTAATTCTAATTCTAATTCTATTCTATTCTATTCTATTCTATTCTATTCTATTCTATTCTATTCTATTCTATTCCATATTCTAATTCTAATTCTAATTCTAATTCTAATTCTAATTCTAATTCTATTCTATTCTATTCCATATTCTAATTCTAATTCTAATTCTAATTCTATTCTATTCTATTCTATTCTATTCTATTCTATTCTATTCTATTCTATTCTATTCTATTCTATTCTATTCTATTCTATTCTATTCTATTCCATTCCATTCCATCCTTCTTTAGAGTATGGAGATGCATGGGAAAGCGTTTCAAAGTAGACCGGAACCCCAACTTTACTCATCAGCCTCTGTCTCTCAGTTACCAGCACTGGCAAAGCAGGTTTGATCTGGAGCTGCCCGTGTCAACTCAATCATGATTCACGGATGCCCAAATCCCTCCACCTGGCATGACCAGGCCTATCTCCAGACGGCCTTTCCGTCATTTTGCACCCTCCTCCGAAAACCCACCTGGCGTTGGGAAGCCAGCCCGTTCCTCCCCTGTTCCTCCACCCTTTGGGTCAAACGGTAAACAAGCTGTCAAGAGACTGCAAGTAAGAGAAAGTTGAAGGAAGCACGGGTTGGGAAGGCGGCCAAGAGAAGCCGGCTTCTCCAGTTTGGAAACTTTTTGGAGGGGGAGAGAGGGAAGGGCAGGTCCCAAAACACAAGGTGTTTCCCCCACAGAGTGAGTGAGAGAGAGAAGCAGGAACTGCACACACAAATTGTGCATCTCCTGCAGATGGATGGAAGAGGATGTTTACAGCTCAGGGTTGAACTGTGGGCGTCCTGGGCGCTCTCTGAGCTTGGTAGTTTTCTTGCAGACGTTTCATTACCAAAATAGGTAACATCATCAGTGCTTGAAGGGAAGAGGAAGAGGAAAAGGAGGAGGAGGAGGAGAGAACTGTGGGGTCCTTGTTGCTCTCTGAGCTTGCAAGTTTTCTTGCAGACATTTCATTACCAAAGTAGGTAACATTATCAGGGCTCGGAGGGAGTGGGGTTTGCAGAATAGGAGAGGAAAAGGAGGAGGAGGAGGAGAGGTAGAGGGGAAGGAGGAAGAGGAAGTGAAGGAAGAGGACTGTGGAGTCTTTGGTGCTCTCAACTTGGCAGTTTTCTTGCAAACAAGGACCCCACAATCTTCTTCCTCCTCCTCTTCCTCCTCCTCCTCCTCTCTGCAGACCCCACTCCTGTGCACTGATGATGTTCAAAGGGACAATTTAAAGTTACATCAGCAGCACTGAAAAAAAGTGACTTGGGACTTATCTGCCCCTGGATCAAGGATGTCTGAAGCCAACGTTGAGACAGACCTCCTGATGGCCCCCGCATGATCCAAGTCCTACCTCCCAGGAACGCTAAAAATAAACGGGGGCCCTGATCACACAGGGGTGGTCCCCATCTTGACTCGGGGGAGTCACGATCCCAACGCATGCAGGAGTCACCAGATGGAAGGTGGAAATGTTGAGTAGTTCGGAGAACCAGCCAGTACTGCCTTTGGCTGGCCCCAGAGTGGGCTGGGAATGGAGATTTTGTAATATCCTTTCCCCAGGAGTGGGGAGGGAATGGAGATTTTGCAGTACCCTTCCCCTGCCACGCCCACCAGGCCATGCCACACCCACCAAGCCACACCCACAGAACCGGTAGTAAAAATAATTGGATTTTACCACTGGTATGGTAACCAAAACTGGATGCAGTATTCTAAACTTTTTTATCGTTTTCTTGTGATACACAATCTGACAAACACACAACATATAACACATAAATATCCCCTATTTTTAAACAATGTTTTTTAGTGGTAGTCTTTCACTTTTATACCTTTCCCCCCATATCTCATTTATTATTTTATTTTCTTTCTTATCCCATTTTCTTTATTTACATTAAATTATCTATTACTAATAGCTTTACTTTTCTAGATTCTTATATATTTATTATTTACATATTGTACATTTCTAATTTCTCCCCTTTATTTTTTCCCCCTTTATTTCTAATCTCAAGCCATTCATACCATTTGTTCCAGATTATATAGTAATCCGTCTTTTCTTTCTCTTTAATTTCTTTCGTTAACTTGTCCATTTCAGCACATGCTAAAAATTTCCCTATCACTTCTTCATCCGTTGGTGTCTTTTCCCCTTATGCAGTATTCTAGGTGTGGTCTTACTACGGCTTTGTAGAGTGGTATTAGTACCCCAGTAACAACACAGGACTCTGCCCCAAAGGAAGGTTCTTTAAGGCTCAGACTGCTAATGCAGTCTGTTATTAACAGCAGCTGCTTGCAATTACTGCAGGTTCTAGTCCCACCAGGCCCAAGGTTGACTCAGCCTTCCATCCTTTATAAGGCAGGTAAAATGAGGACCCAGATTATTGGGGGCAATAAAAGTTGACTTTGTATATAATATACAAATGGATGAAGACTATTGCTAACATAGTGTAAGTCGCCCTGAGTCTTCGGAGAAGGGCGGGATATAAATGCAAATAAAAAAATATATTTGGGGATAGGAAAAATCAACTGTGAAGTTGGTTCCTAGTTTGTCTGTTGTCTGAAAAAAAAAAAAGCAGACAACGCTCGAATGAAAACAAATGAGGCATTTCGGCAGGACAAGCGACGGTCTTGCTAAGTCAACCTATGGGCTCCAAAGGTGGTAAACAGAGTCACTCATTTTGTGCCTAAGAGCAAAAAAAAAAAATACATGTTAATTAGCCCTGGCTCTTTTATGTCGACAGGTAATTACTCTGGGATCCCTGTCTGGCTAAGGATGTGGGGCAAAGGGATTGGCTTCGTGCCAGGTGTCATTCCGAGAAATCGTGAAGCATCCCGCAGATATTGCAACGTTTGCGCAACTGATTGGAAAACCCGATGGAGAAGCTACGCGAAGACAGGCAGATCCAGGAAAGTCCATATTTTTTTTTTAAAAAAAGGTTTTTCTTTTCTTATAAACACATGTTGTAAATGTACATTCTCCTGCCCATAAATAATCATACATATTTTCTCTGGAGTTGCTCTTCTACCCTTTCTTTCCCTTCATTTCACAACATACCTTCTTCTCCTCTTTTCCCTCCCTCCCTCCTTGCCTCTCCTCCCTTCTTCCTCCTCCTCTCCCTCCTCCTTCCTCCTTCCCTTTCATCTCCCCCAGTCCTCTCCTCTTTCCCTCCTTTCTCACCTTCTCCCCTACTCTTATCTCCTATCCTATCTTCCTCTCCTTCTCCTTCCCTCCATCCTTCTCTCTCCTTCACCTCCTCTATCTTACCTTCTATATCAGGGGTCTCCAACCTTGGTCCCTTTAAGACTTGTGGACTTCAACTCTCAGAGTTCCTCTCAGACTCTGGGAGTTGAAGTCCACAAGTCTTAAAGGGACCAAGGTTGGAGACCCCTGTTCTATTCCTCTCTTCTTTCTTTCTTCTTTGTTTTTTTTATTTATTTACATTTATATCCCGCCCTTCTCCGAAGACTCAGGGCGACTTACATTGTGTAAGGCAATAGTCTCATCCTATTTGTATATAGGATGTTGTATAGTATTTCCCTTGTTCGGTAACCGAGCAACTTCAATTTTCTAATATTATATACTTTCTTTTCAGTTTCTTTTCTATTTTACCCAATTCATCATTTCGTAATCGTACATTTATATTTATAATCTTTTGCCCTTCCTCCTCCTCCCCCTTTTCTGTTTACTCAGGCGATATCTGGATTTCTATTTCTTGTTTGCAGGAAAGTCAATCTAAGAACTTGGCTGAGATGACAGGTGGTCTTTGATTTATAGACGTTCCTTTAGTGGCTGTTGGAAGTTACACCGGACGGGGAAAAAAAAGTCGCTTGCCATCAATCCTCACACCTAACAACTGTTGTAGCCTCTCCCTCAGGCGCATGATCCAAATGCGGTCACTTGGCCACTGGCATGTATGATTGTTGACGGTTGCAATGTTCCCGGGTCATGTGAGACTCTATAAAAGAGTGCAGAGAAGAGCAACAAAGGTGATTAGGGAACTGGAGGCTAAACATAAAAAGAATGGTTGTAGGAATTCGGTATGTCTAGTTTAATGAGAAGAAGGACTAGGGGAGACATGATAGCAGTCTTCCAATATCTCAGGGGCTGCCACAAAGAAGAGGAAGTCAAGTTATTCTCCAAAGCACCTGAAGGCAGGACAAAAAGCAATGGGTGGAAACTAATCAAGGAGAGAAGCAACCTGGAATTAAGGAGAAATTTCCTGACAGTTAGAACAATTAATCAGTGGAACAACTTGCCTGCAGAAGTTGTGAATGCTCCAACACTGGAGGTTTTTAAGAAGAGACTGGACAAACATCCAGCCTGAAATAGTGTAGGATCCCCTGTTTGAGCAGGGGGTTGGACTAGAAGACCTCCAAGAGCCCTTCCAGCTCTATTCTGATTGGAAACACTTCCATGTCACACAATAACAAGGGAATATTTGATTTATGGGATGTGGGATTATTTTGAGGATTTTTGAGTACCTATGCAACAGCACAGAACCTGTGTCTAAATATAGGTGGTTGGAGATCTGGTTATAGATCTGTGGATGTTTGTAGATGATGTAGATGGTTGTAGATCAGGGGTGAAATGCTCCTGGTTCTGACCGGATCTCACGATCCGGTAGCGATCGTGGCCGGTGGTTTGGCGATCCGGTAGCGATGGCGGAACAAAGCTCCGCCCACCCGCCTGGGTGCCATGACTTCCTGGTTTTAACCGGGAAGTAATGGTTTTTTTTTTACCTTCTGCACATGTGCAGAAGGCCTGCACATGCATTGTGACACGCGCACGTAGCGTGTACACTTCCGAACCGGTAAGGAAAGTAAGTATTTATTTATTTATTTATTTTATTTATTATTTTGTTAGATTTTTATACCGCCCTTCTCCCCAAGGACTCAGGGCGGTGTACAGCCAAATAAAAAACCCACAATACATATTTAAAACCGAAACTTAAAACCGAACATATTACAAAATGGCTGAAATTTAAAAAATTTAAAACCCTAAAAATAGTAACCCCAATTAAAATTTAATAAAACCTTTAAGCCAGTCCCGCTTGAATAAATAGGTGCGTTTTCAGCTCACGGCGAAAGGTCCGAAGATCAGGAACTTGGCGTAAGCCAGGGGGAAGTTCGTTCCAAAGCGTAGGAGCTCCAACAGAGAAGGCCCTTCCCCTGGAGGCCGCCAGCCGACATTGTTTGGCGGACGGCACCCTGAGAAGACCCTCTCTGTGTGAGCGTACGGGTCGGTGGGAGGCCCTAAGCCATGGAGCGCTTTAAAGATGGTAACCAAGATCTTAAAGCGCACCCGAAAGACCACAGGAAGCCAGTGCAGACTGCGCAGGATTGGTGTTACAATTTTACCCCTGTTGCAGATCACTGTAGATGTGGTTGCTCTACATCACTGGAAGGTTTCGAAAAGAGACTGGACAGCCATCTGTCTGAAATGGTATAGAGCAGTGGTCACCAACCTTTCGGACCTCAAGGACCACTAAATTCATAATTTTCAAACCCACGGACCACTAATATGATCTGCCTAATGACTGACTGGGTGGGTGTGACCAACTTGATGCCGCTCATGTCAAGGGGTGCCTCACCAGCCTCTACTTGCCCCTCCCTTCCCAGCCACTCCTCACCTGCCCACTCAGGCTCCTTAGGGCCCCAACAGGTAGCAGTTTTGTTTTTTTTATTTGCATTTATACCCTACCCTTCTCCGAAGACTCAGGGCGGCTTACACTGTGTCAAGCAATAGTCTTCATCCCTTTGTATATTATATACAAAGTCAACTTTTATTGCCCCCAACAATCTGGGTCCTCATTTTACCTACCTTATAAAGGATGGAAGGCTGAGTCAACCTTGGGCCTGGTGGGACTCGAACCTGCAGTAATTGCAGGCAGCCGCTGTTAATAAGAGATTGCATTAGCCTGTTGAGTCACCAGAGGCCCATGTTGGAAGTAAGCAGCCACCATGAGAAAAACTCCATAGTTTGAGGACCCCTGATTTCGTGCAATATAAACAATGCAAATAATTTTTCTGCGGACCACCAAAATTTTCTCGCGGAGCACCAGTGGTCCACGGACCAGCAGTTGGTGACCATTGGTATAGGGCTGTGATGGTGAACCTGAGGCAGGGGTCTCCAACCTTGGTCCCTTTAAGACTTATGGACTTCAACTCCCAGAGTTCCTCAGCCAGCTTTGCTGGCTGAGGGACTCTGGGAGTTGAAGTCCACAAGTCTTAAAGGGACCAAGGTTGGAGACCCCTGACCTAAGGCACCCTTGCCGGAAGCAGCACACAGAGCCATCTCTCCGGGGATGCCAGCCACCGCCTGTTGCTCTTCCGGTTCCAGCATGGTCTTCTCACACGCATGCAAACCAAAAAACCAGGTGACTGGCACGCATGCTCACGGCAGAAACTGGAAGCATGCGTGCTGGGGAGCTGCTCCTCCGCTTTTCGGTTTACTGGTCTTCCGGTTTCCCCGCATGCCTGCACACGCTCCCGTTTCGGCACTCGGTGCTGAAAAGGTTCACCAACACTGGTATAGGGTCTCCTGCTCAAGCAGGGTTGTTTTTTGTTTTGTTTTGTTTTTTTATGTTGTCACAACATTATGTACAAGCACATACAATGAAAGGAAACAATAAGACAGGAACGGTAGTCACTTTTGTGCACTTATGCACGCCCCTTATAGTCCTCTTAGGAATGGGGTGAGGTCAATAGTAGATAGTTTTTGGTTAAAGCTTTTGGGAGTTTGAGAAGAGACCACAGAGTCAGGTAGTGTGTTCCAGGCATTAACAACTCTGTTACAAAAGTCGTATTTTCTGCAATCAAGATTAAAGCGGTTAACATTAAGTTTGAATCTATTGTTTGTTCTTGTATTATTGCTATTGAAGCTGAAGTAGTCTTTAACAGGAAGGACATTGCAATAGATGATTCTGTGTGTTAAACAGGTCTTGTCGGAGTTGGCGGAGTTCTAAGTTTTCTAATCCCAGGATTTCAAATCTGGTGATATAAGGTATTTTGTTGTTTACAGAGGAGCGGAGAACTCTTCTTGTAAAATATTTCTGGACTCGTTCAATTGTATTAATGTCAGAGAGGTGATATGGGTTCCAGACAGAAGAGCTGTATTCAAGGATAGGTCTAGCAAATGTTTTGTATGCTCTGGTTAGTAGTGTAGAGTTTTTGGAAAAGAAATTACGCAAAATTAGGTTTACAACTCTTAGAGCCTTTTTTGCTATGTAGTTGCAGTGGGCTTTGGCACTAAGATCATTTGATACGAAAACTCCAAGTTTTCATATTATATATATATTATATATATAAGGGTTGGACTAGAAGACCTTCAAGGTCCCTTCTAACTCTGTTATTCTGCTAAGTAACCAGTGGAATGGCTTGCCTTCAGAAGCTGTGGGAGCTCCATGACTGGAGACTTTCAAAAAGAGACTAGATAGCCATTTGTCTGAAATGGTATAAGGCAGGAGTCAGCAACCTGCGGCCCTGGAGCCGCATGTGACTCTTTCATCCCTTTGCTGCAGCTCCCTGTCGCTGAAAATAGGCGTCACCACCCCCAATGTGCAACACCTACCGGCATGCAATTTATTGAGCTTTTTGACCCCTGGTAGGCCAGCCATGGATAAATACTAAATAACAATACTAGACTCAAGAACTGCCTCGACCTCATCTTTTGTAATAACGCAAACTCTATTTATGGACTACAAGTAAAAGAACCCTTTTCCAACAGCGACCACTGCATGATAGACTTTTATTTAAACATACGCCCTCACATAAATCGTCTTAACAATAGTACTCCAAACTACAATTTTAAAAAAGCCAACTATGACCTTATAAACAATGATCTCTCATTTCTTGATTGGCATAATCTATTCTCAACCTGTATCACTACAGAAGACCACTATAAAATATTCCTACTTGAAATTAATAAAATCATCAAACTATATGTACCACAAATCATCACCAAAATCAATAGGAAAAGCAAATTTCCCATATCAATAAAAAAGCTGCAATCCAAAAAAAAATCCCTCTGGAAAAAAAACAAAAAAGGTTATGTAACAAACTTCAAAAACCGCTACAAAAATATTTGCAACCAAATAAAAACAGAATGTAACACTTACCACACTAAACAAGAAGAAAACCTTCTACGCACCAATTCCAGTCGTGCTTTTTATAATTTTGTAAACAATAAACTAAAAGAAACAAGAACCATTCCACCACTAAAAGAATCTAACGGTAAAGAATGTACTGACGAAACAATTAAAGCAAACCTCTTTAACACATTCTTCGGCTCAGTCTTTGTAAACAGTGATGGCTCATATCCAACATTCCTCAATCGTATCAAAAATGTTAACAATGACTCAACACATATAGACTCCACAGAAGAAAACAACGACCTAACACACGTGGACTTTACAGAAGATAATGTTGAAAAAGCCCTTCGCAACCTGAAACCATCATTATCTATTGGACCAGATGGACTATGTGCATACTTTTTAAAAAAACTTTCAATTAATATAGCTGAACCCCTAAGCATTATCTTTAATAAAGCCTTCAAAACTAGTTCCCTTCCAAAACTCTGGTCTCTAGCCACAGTCATCCCTATCTTCAAAAAAGGAGATCCATGCCTTGTTGAAAATTACAGACCTATCTCTCTATGTTGTGTCTCATGCAAAGTAATGGAATCCATCATAAACCAATCCATTACACTCCATCTCGAAACAAACAACCTTCTCTCTAATAAACAATTTGGTTTCAGAAAAAAAATGTCTTGTAATCTACAACTTCTCCACTGCAAAAACATATGGACTACAAACCTTGATCAAGGAAAAGCAATAGATGCAATCTACATAGACTTCTGCAAAGCTTTTGATTCAGTAGTACATGATAAACTACTCCTCAAACTAAAATCCTACGGCATTCCGGGACCTCTTCACAATTGGATAAATGCCTTCCTGTCAAACAGACAACAAGTGGTCAAAATTGGCAACGCTATATCAAATCCTGTTCCTGTCAAAAGTGGCGTTCCCCAAGGTAGTGTTCTTGGACCAACACTCTTCATACTATACATAAATGATCTCTGCGACCTCATCTCAAGTTATTGTGTTCTCTTTGCTGACGATGTCAAACTATTTAATACCACTAATAATACTTCTACCTTTCTGTTGTCTGGCCATATTTTTTATTATCACTTTTGTCTTTTTCTGATTTACCTTAAACCCTGAGACATTCCCATATTGATCAATTATTTCCAACAAAGATTTACTAGAATTTATAGGGTTTGTTAAAGTAATCACCAAATCATCTGCAAAAGCTCTTAACTTTTTTTTTTTATTTTATTGAAAGAGTTTTAAAAAAACAAAAACATTTTTCCCCCTTTTTTCCCCCTCCCTCCCAAAAAAAAACACAAAACACCCCCCTACCTCCCCCACCCCCCGGCTTCCCGGGTCAATCACAAGGTAAAGTCCAATCCAAATAACCACATCCAAAGCTTTTCATCTCCCAACCCCTCCCATTACATAAAATAACTTTCTAATTATTCAAAGGCAATCTGATATTTCTTAATCTGATATCTGTTTTGTAGATAATCAATCCATTTTTTCCATTCAATTAAATATCTTTCCTGCGTATTGTCTTTTAAAAACGCTGAGATTTTAGCCATCTCAGCCAAATTAATAACTTTCAATATCCATTCTTCTATTGTAGGTATCTCTTCTTCTTCCAGTATTGTCCAATCAACAGTCTTGCTGCTGTTATTAAGTTCAAAATCAATTTAGTCTCAATCCTGTCCAATCCATTATAATTCCCAAAAGGAAAAATTGTGGCAGGAACTTTATCTTCTTCTTCAGTACATTTTGAATAATCCACCAAATTCTTATCCAAAAGACCTTAATTTTCTTGCAAGTCCACCAAATATGAAAATATGTAGCATCATCACAATCACACCTCCAACATTTCGCTTGGATATTAGGATACATACATGATAATTTTTTGGGATCTAAATGCCATCTATAAAACATCTTATAAAAATTTTCCCTTAAATTCTGTGCTTGTGTAAACTTAACATTTCTAACCCAAATTTTCTCCCATGTTTCCAACATTATTGGTTCCTGAATATTCTGTGCCCATTTTATCATACAATCCTTTACCAAATCCTTTTCGAATCTATTTCAAGCAACACATTATACAATCTCTTTATATGCTCCTGGGTCTGATTTCTAATTTGCTTTATTAAATTTTCCTCCTTTGCATTATACCAATTTTTGATCTTCTTTCCATCTAGCACTTATTTGCCCATATTGAAACCAAGTATAATTCCTCCTTCTTCATTTAATACCTGTAATGATTTTAATTGCAATCTACCTCCTTCAGCATACAAAAGTTCTTTATATGTAATCATTTCCTGTTTCTGTTCTATATTTATATTCTCTATTGCATGTCTAGGGCTCGCCCATATAGGAATCTTGTAATCTAATTTATAGGAATATTTTTCCAGACCATAAAGAGCACTTCACAACACATGATTCTTAAAAGCCCTATCCACTTTTTTTTCATAAAATAAGTACGCATGCCATCCATATAACAAGTCATAACCTTCTATATTCAAAATTCTTTCCTCTGTTAAGTTAAACCAGTCACTTATTACTGAAAGGGTTACTGCTTCATAATATAGTTTAAAGTTAGGCATTCTTAAACCACCTCTTTCCCGTGAATCCTGTATTATTTTCATTTTAACCCTCGCCTTTTTACCCTGCCATATAAATTTGTTAATCCCAATCTGCCAATCTTCCAAATTTTTATCCTTTTTAATTATTGGTATCATCTGGAACAGAAACAAAAATCTAGGTAACACATTCATTTTAATAGGTAACACATTCATTTTAATCCTTCCCAATAGGGATAACTGCAATTTCTTCCAGACACTCATATCATTCTGAACTTTTTGCCATAGCAAGTCATAATTATTCTTATAAAGTTTCTTGTTCGATGAGCTAATATAGACCCTAAATATTTAACCTTTTTACTACCTCAAATCCTGTCATTTCCTCTAGTTTTGTTTCTGTTGTATAGACATATTTTTAATTATCACTTTTGTTTTATTCTGATTTATTTTAAATCCTGATACCTTTCCATATTTATCAATTACTTCCAACAAAATCTACTTGAATTTATAGGATTCGTTAACGTAACCACTACATCATCTGCAAAAGCTCTAACTTTGTACTCATATTGTCTAATCTTAATTCCCTCTATTTTCATTAATTCTCGTATTTTATCTAATAATGGTTCCAGAGTCAAAACAAACAATAATGGTGATAAGGGACATCCCTGTCTTGTTCCTTTCGCAATCTTAATAACTTCTGTCAAACTACCATTTACTATAATCTGTGCTGTTTGCTCTCCATAAATCGCTTTAATTATTCTAATAAAACAGTCTCCAAATTGCATTTTCTCTATTAATTTAAATAAAAAATCCCAATGCAATCGATCAAAGGCTTTCTCTGCATCCAAAAAAATAAGTGCCGCTGAAGTATTCTTCTTTTCCAAATATTCCAATATATTAATAATCTGTCTAACATTATTCCTCATCTGCCTCCCTTTAAAACCAGATTGATCAGTATGAATTCTTTGTTGTAAAACTAACATTAATCTATTTGCTATTATTTTTACAAAAATCTTATAATCATTATTTAAAAGTGAAATCGGCCTATAGTTACCAGGTTTAGAGCAGTCTTGCTCCTCTTCGTATCAGTGAAATAAAAGATGTTTTCCATGACGGGGTATTCCACCCTAATTGTATCTGATTAAATAATTCTTTAAGTGGGCCTAATATTTCATCCTGTGTTTTTATAATAAGTTGCTGTAAGACCATCTGTACCAGGGTTTTCCCATTTTAATTGTTTAATTGCCTCCACTATTTCTCCAGTAGCTATCGGCCGGTTCAGCTCCTCCTCTGTTCTAATGTTAGAATATTCACCTTATAATCTTTCAAATAATCATAAATGTCCCTATCCAATATTTTGTCTTTTGCATATAGTGCAGTATAAAATTCTGAGAATGCCTTTTAATTTTATCCTGTTGGTATATCTCTTTACCTTTATATTCTATTTTTTGTATGACACGTGCTTTCTGTTTCTTCCTTAAATTATATGCCAACCATCTCCCAGGTTTATTTGCATTACAAAAGGTATTATGTTTAGCATATTGTATATTCGTTGCCACCTGGTCTGCCATTAACATATTAAATTGACTCTGTAATATTTTTATAGCCTCTTTAAGTTTATGATCTTGTGGGTTTTGAATTAATAACTGTTGCTTCCTTGAATTTCTTCTTCCAAATATCTACGCTGCCTTTGTTTATTATTCCTTTGCCTGTTGTCCAAATAAAATCAATATCCTCTAATAAACGCTTTGCTCGCTTCCCACACAGTTCCTATAGGTGTCCCTTTGTACATATTAAAATCAAAAATTCTTTTAACTGTTTCTTACAATAAGTTACATTATCCTCATATCTAAACAGATTTTCATTCAACCTCCATGTTCTACCACCTTTTTCCTTGTAATAATTCCATCCATACTGGGCTATGGTCAGTTAAACACCTCGGAAATATCTTCGTTTTCTTCACCCTAGAAAGCAAGTCATTAGAAATTAAAATAAAATCAATGCGTGAAAAGATTGATGCCTATCAGAAAAAAGTAAAATCTCTCTCATCTGGATTCCGTAACCTCCATATATCTCTAAACTCAAAGTCTTCCATCATTTCAAAAAAGGGTTTTGGTAATTTTGCATGTATAGGTATCTTCTTGGAGGAGGTTCTCTTATCCCTTCTTGTATCAATTACTCCATTCCAGTCTCCTAATAAAATAAATGAACTATAATCCCAGAGGTCAACCTCTCATGTAACATTTTGTAAAACTTTTCTTGTTGCTGATTAGGTGCATAAATCCCTATCAGCAAAGTCTTTTTTGCATCTATCACCAGTTCAATAGCAATAAATCTTCCTTGAATATCTGCCTCAATTAACTTAGCTGGTATATCCTTCCTGATATATACAACAATTCCATGCTTCTTTTCCAAAGCTGATGCAACAAAATGGTTACCCAATTTTGAATTAATTAAATATTTTGGTCTGATAATTTTATATGTGTCTCTTGCAAACAAATCACATCATTTTAAATTGTTTCAAGTAGTGAAATATTTTCCTTCTTTTCTGAGCTGAATTCAAGCCATTAACATTCCATGACAAGATTCTATTTGCCATTACTGGCCTCCTGAAGCTTTGAAGCAGACAACGGAAGCTCCTCCTCCGGTATCTTCCGTCTAGCTCCTCCACAGCTTCCATAATGGGATCCTGACTTTTACTTTGAGACTGTTGCTCTTCTTTACGCTTAAGGGCTCCTCTTGTCACCCTTTGCTCTTGTGGTTCCTCTAATACTGGCAGCAATAAAGGCTCTTGGGTCACCACGCCTTCTTGAGTCTCTTGAAGTTTTCTATCACTTCTATTTCGACTTTCAAAACTGTAGAAAGAAAATCCTTTGCCTTTAAAACAGTGTCAATTCTATATCTCCTTCCTTGATAGAATAGTGTCAGTCCAACTGGCACCTCCCATCTGAATTGAATCTGATGTTTTTTAAGTTCTTGTGTAAAAAGCAAATTCCTTCCTGTCTCTTAACATCTTTGAAGGAATCTCTTCAACACCTTCAACTCCTGTTCTCCAATTTTAAAGTTGTCTGATATGAAACTTGCAGAATTTGATTTCTCATAGTCCTTTTCACAAAATAAACCACAATGTCCGAGGAAGCTTTCTCTGTCTTGCAATCCAAGAATTAACTCTATATATTTTATCAATTTGGTAAGCTACCTCTTGGGGTCCTTCAATAAATTCAGCCAATGCTTCTGATATAATTTTTCTTAAGTCTTCTCACGCTCTTCTGCATACCACGAATTCTAAGAGCTCCTTCCATAAGTTTATATTGTAATATCACAACCTGATCTTCATTTTGATCCACTTTTTCTGAACACCTTTCATTTGTCTTCTAAATACTTATTTGACTGAGAGATCTGTTGCATTTCCACTTCCAATCCTTCAATTTTTACTCAGTCCTTGAACTGCCATAAGAATATCTTCTCTTATTTTTGCATGAAAATTCTCCATCATCTCTTTTTGCCTATCTTCAGAAAGTTTTAATTGTTCTTTCAATATTTCCTCAAGACTTGGTTCAGATCCCCTTCTTCCAGAAGGCTTTAAAGGTTTAGCTGCCATTCTGTCTTCAAAAGAATCAGGAATTCAAAGTTAATAACTCTCCTTCCCTCCTTTCAGTATAAAAAAACTCCGTTTGTAACAATCCACAAGTAACGCTGCTTCATCGTACTAAAAATTTTTTACTTTCACTTTTAGACGCCATTTTAAAAGTCAATTAATCAAAGACAAAGAAAGGTTTCAAATTTCAAAAAGGGAGTCGGTACTTGCCATGCTGATTCTACATCAAAGATTGAACACTTGTGAAATTCCCGTCTGCTTGGAATATCAATCAATTTAATAAGTCCTCTGGAGCAGAAGCGACATTCCTCTCCTTTTCCCTGATAAAAACAGGGGCGTGCTGAAGTTGGAAGGAGTGGAATTCGGTGGGGTCATAAATCCAGGAAAATTCGCTCTTGAGAGCAAACCCCCTGTCAGACCTGCCACTCTTCCACAATTCTGATAACCTCTTTCACCCAGAGATTATGCTAAACTCAGTGAACAGTGATTTATTTTCTGTTTCACTGACTTTTACAATCTTCTAACACGGAGTGCTCTGTTTGAGCACCCAGCAGGAGGGTGACGTCACTGGAGCCTCCGCAAAAGCTCTTAACTTATATTCATATTGTCTAACTCTAATTCCCTCTATCTCCTTTACTTCTCGTATTTTATCCAATAATGGTTCTAGAGTTAAAATAAACAATAATGGTGATAAAGGACATCCCTGTCTTGTTCCTTTCGCAATCTTAAAAGGTTCTGTTAAGCTACCATTGATTATAATCTGTGCTGTTTGCTCTCCATAAATTGCCCTAATTATTCTTAAAAAACCATCTCCAAATTGCATCTTTTCTATTAATTTAAATAAAAAATCCCAATGCAATCGATCAAAAGCTTTCTCTGCATCGAGAAAAATAAATGCTGCTGGAATAAAATTTTTCTTTTCTAAGTACTCAGTAAATTAACAATCTGCCTAACATTATTCCTCATCTGTCTCCCTTTATAAATCCAGATTGATCATTATGAATTCTTCTGCAGAATCAACATTAATCTATTAGCTATTATTTTAACAAAATCTTATAATCATTATTTAAAAGTGAGATTGGCCTATAATTCCCAGGTTTAGAATAATCCTGTTCCTCTTTTGTATCAATGAAATAAAGAGGTTCTCCATGAAATTCTCCTAGTTGTATCTGATTAAATAATTCCTTAAGTGGACCTAACATCTCATCCTGTAAATTCCTATAATAACTAACTGTGAGCCCATCCATAGGAGTTTTCCCATTTTAATTGTTTAATTACCAAAATAATTTCTTCCGAGGTTATAGGCGATTCAGTTCATCCGTTTGTTCTAAAGTTAAATTTTAACCTTATATTCCTTCAAATAATTATCAATATCCCTATTCAATATATTATCTTTAAGATATAAATTTGTATAATATTCTAAAAAGCTTTTTAATTTTATCCTGTTGATATCTCTTTACCTTTATATTCTATTTTTCTATAGTACGTTGTTTTTGTCTTTTCCTTAAAGTATATGCTAACCACCTACCAGGCCTATTTGCATTACAAAAAGTATTATGTTTGGCATATTGTATATTTGTTGCCACCTGATCAGCCATTATCATATTAAATTGATTCTGTAGCAACTTTATTGCATCTTTAAGTTTTTGATCATGTGGATTATGTATTAATAATTGTTGTTTCTTATAAATTTCCTCTTCTAAATACCTACGCTGTCTTTGTTGCTTATTTCTCTGTCTATTATTAAGATATATTAACACACCTCTCATAAAAGCTTTACTGGAGTCCCAAACCATTTCTATCGATGTTTCATTATTCAAATTATAATCAAAAAATTCTTTCATCTGCTTTTTACATTGATTTACATTATCCTGATATCTAAACAAATTTTCATTTAATCTCCAAGTTCTTCTACCCTCTTTTCCATATTGCAATTCCATCCAAACAGGACTATGATCAGACAAACATTTATTTATTTATTTTATTTGATTTGATTTTATCATTCTAAATCAAATTCAATTAAAAAATACAATATACAAGTTTAAAATCTGATTTAAAACTTATTTAAATTAGCCCAATAATTAAAATTTACCATATTAAAACCCTTTAAAATTAATAAAATTTAACATTAAAATCTTAAAATTCTTTCATCTGCTTTTTACATTGATTTACATTATCCTGATATCTAAACAAATTTTCATTTAATCTCCAAGTTCTTCTACCCTCTTTTCCATATTGCAATTCCATCCAAACAGGACTATGATCAGACATCTTGAAATATCTTAGTTTTCTTCACCCTAAAAAGCAAATCATTAGAAATTAAAATAAAATCAATACGTGAGAAGGATTGATGCCTATCAGAGAAAAAGTATAGTCTCTTTCCTCCAAATTCCAGTCTCCATACATCTCTTAACTCAAAATCTTCTATCATATCAAAAAGGATTTAGGCAGCTTTGCATGTGCAGGTATCTTCTTGGAAGAAATTCTCTTGTCCTTTCGTGTATCTATTACTCCATTCCAATCTCCCAATATAATGCACGATTTATAATCCCATAGATCAACTTATCATATAACATTCTATAAAATTTTCTTGTTGCTGATTGGGTGCATATATACCAAGCAAGAGAGTCCTTTTGTTTCTATTGTAAGTTCAATAGCAATATATCTTCCGTGAATATCTGCCTCTATTAACTTGGCTGGTATATCTTTTCTCAAATAAACCACTATGCCATGTTTTTCTCCAAAGCTGAAGCAACAAAATGTTTACCTAACTTTGAGTTTGTTGCTCCTTTTCTTTACGCTTAAGGGCTCCCTCGTCAGTCTTTGTTCTTGTGGTTGTTCCTCTGATGGTAACATCACTGGAATCACCTCAGCTTCCACACCCATTTGAGTCTCTTGAATTCTTTTTCTATTATTTCTATTTCAAATTTCAGCACTGTAGAAAGAAAATCTTTGGCCTTAAGCACTGTGTCAATACGATATCTCCTTCCTTGATAATACACTGTCTTTGTTGCTTATTTCTCTGTCTATTATTAAGATATATTAATACACCTCTCATAAAAGCTTTACTGGTGTCCCAAACCATTTCTATCGATGTTTCATTATTCAAATTATAATCAAAAAATTCTTTCATCTGCTTTTTACATTGATTTACATTATCCTGATATCTAAACAAATTTTCATTTAATCTCCAAGTTCTTCTACCCTCTTTTCCATATTGCAATTCCATCCAAACAGGACTATGGTCAGACATCTTGAAATATCTTAGTTTTCTTCACCCTAAAAAGCAAATCATTAGAAATTAAAATAAAATCAATACGTGAGAAGGATTGATGCCTATCAGAGAAAAAAGTATAGTCTCTTTCCTCCAAATTCGGCAGTCTCCATACATCTCTTAACTCAAAATCTTCTATCATATCAAAATAGGATTTAGCCAGCTTTGCATGTGCACGTATCTTGTTGAAAGAAATTCTCTTGTCCTTTCGTGTATCTATTACTCCATTCCAATCTCCCAAAATAATGCACGATTTATAATCCCATAGATCAACTTATCATATAACATTCTATAAAATTTTCTTGTTGCTGATTGGGTGCATATACCAAGCAAGAGAGTCCTTTTGTTTCTATTGTAAGTTCAATAGCAATATATCTTCCGTGAATATCTGCCTCTATTAACTTGGCTGGTATATCTTTTCTCAAATAAACCACTATGCCATGTTTTTCTCCAAAGCTGAAGCAACAAAATGTTTACCTAACTTTGAGTTTATTAGGTACTTTTGATCTGATAATTTAATATGCTTTCTTGTAAGCAAATAACATCATTTTAAATTGTTTCAAATAATGAAATTTTTTTCTTCTCTTCTGAGCTGAGTTCAAACCATTGACATTCCAAGTCAAGATTTTATTTGCCATTACTGGGCTGCTGAAGCCTTTGAGCAATCAACTGAAGATCGTCCTCCCGTATCTTCGGCCGTGCTCCTCCACCGCTTCTGTAGCAGAATCCTGAACTTTACTTTGAGTTTGTTGCTCCTTTTCTTTACGCTTAAGGGCTCCCTCGTCAGTCTTTGTTCTTGTGGTTGTTCCTCTGATGGTAACATCACTGGAATCACCTCAGCTTCCACACCATTTGAGTCTCTTGAATTCTTTTTCTATTATTTCTATTTCAAATTTCAGCACTGTAGAAAGAAAATCTTTGGCCTTAAGCACTGTGTCAATCGATATCTCCTTCCTTGATAATACACTGTCAAACCAACTGGAACCTCCCATCTAAATTGAATCTGGTATTTCTTAAGTTCTTGTGTAAAAATGTAAAGTCCTTTCTATCCCTTAACATCTTGGGAGGAATCTCTTTCAAAACCTTCAACTCCTGTTCTATTTCAAGTTTTTCTGAAAAGCAACTTGCAAAATTTGATTCCTCACTGTTCTTTTCAAAAATAAACCACAATGTCTCTAGGAAGTTTCTTTTGCCTAGCAATCCAAGAATTAACTCTATAAATTTTGTCAATTTGATAAGCAACCTCTTGTGGATCAAGTTCAATAAATTCAGCCAGAGCTTCTGATAAAAATTTTTTTTAAATCTTCCCCTTTCTCCTCATTCAAACCCCTAATTCTCAGAGCTCCTTCCATCATTCTATACTGCATCACCACCACTTGATCTTCATTTTTATCCAATTTGATTTGCATTCCCCCCATTCTATTTTCTATTTGTTGATTTGACTGAACAATTTCTTGCACCTCCTCCTCCACCACCTCCAGTCTTTTGCCAAACCTTGAAAAGCCATCAAGATATCTTCTCTTATTTTTTATTATTCTCTTTATTTCTTCTCTTATTTTCTCATTATTATCCATAATCTCCTTAAACCTTTCTTCAGACACTTTCCTTGCTCTTTAATCAGATCTTCTAAAGCTGGTTCAGAACCCTTCTGCCCCAGTCTTAGGTGGTTTAGTAGCCATTTCAGTTTTTAAAATTCACAAAATATAAGTCTAGAAACTTCTCTTTTCCCCTTTAAGTATAGGAGAGCTCAGTTCACTTCATTAAAATCCACACATAACATTTCTTATCTTCTTAGTTGCACAGACTGTTTGAAATTCCATTCGTCACTTTCACTCCCGTTCAGGCGCCATCTTAAGAGTCAATTAAAACAAAGGAAAAAGTTTCTCTTTTTTAAAAGGTAGAAGTCAGGAAATCAAAAATACTTGCAATCCAATAATTGTCCGCTGGCACTCATTCCGTCTGCTTAAAGAGATCCATAAAGATAAGACAATTAGCAGAGATGGACACTTTCTTCTTTTCCTGCTTTTGCAGGCACGCACTGAAGTCGGAGGGCAGGAATATTTATGGGACCCGTCGACCCTTCGAGGCTCTGCTTAATTAAAACAAAGCCTCTGGGGAGGTCTACCAACATTTCCTGCTGCTCTTATCTTTCCCCTTTCATCCAGGGAAAAAGATTAAAGCCGGCTTTTCCTGGCTTTTACGATGTTCAGTGCGGAGCCCCTTTAATTAGGGGCTCAGCGAAGAGGTGGAGCCACCCGGAAGTAGAGGAAGTAACAGGATTTGAAATTGTAAAGAAGGTTAAGTACTTAGGGGTTTATATTACGTCGTCAAATGTGAAATTGTATAAGAATAACTATGAGGTTTTATGGCAAAAAGTTCAGAAGGAGTTGATTGTTTGGAAAAAATTGCAATTATCTTTGCTGGGGAGAATTGCTGCTATTAAAATGAATGTTTTACCTAGATTTTTATTCCTCTTTCAGATGATACCAATAATTAAGAAAGATAAGAATCTTGAGGAATGGCAGAAGGGAATTAACAAATTTATATGGGAAGGTAAAAAGCTAGTTAAAATGAAAATAATTCAAGATTCTCGGAAAGGGAGGTTTAAAATGCCTAATTTTAAATTATATTATGAAGCAGCTGCTCTCTCTGCAATAAGTGATTGGTTTAATTTAAAAGAGGACAGAATTTTGAATATAGAAGGTTATGATTTGCTATATGGATGGCATGCATATTTAATTTATGACAAAAAAGTGGATAAGGCCTTTAAAAATCATGTGCTAAGAAATGCCCTTCTGCGTGTTTGGAAAAAATACTCTTATAAACTAAATTATAAGGTTCCTATATGGGCAAGTCCTAGACATACAGTAGAAAATATAAACATAGAACAGAATCAGGAAATGATTACATATAAAGATCTTTTGTATACTGAAAGAGGTAATTTGCAGTTAAAATCTCTGCAAGTATTAAGAGAGGAAGGGAAAAATTATACTTGGTTTCAATATGAGCAACTACGTGCTAGATGGAAGGGAGATCAGAAAATTGGTATACAGCAGAACGAGGGAAATTTGGTAAAGCAAATTAGAAATCAGTCTCAGGAGCATATAAAGAGATTGTATAATGTGTTACTTGAAATAGATTCTGAAAGGGACTTGGTAAAGGACTGTATGATAAAGTGGGCACAAAATTTTCAGGAGCCAATATTATTGGAAACGTGGGAAAAAATTTGGGTTAGAAATGTTAAATTCATGAGCACAGAATCTGAGGAAAATTTTTATAAAATGTTTTATAGATGGCATCTAGATCCTAAAAAATTATCGTGTATGTATCCAGAAATGCAAGCAAAATGTTGGAGATGTAATTGTGATGACGCTACATATTTTCACATTTGGTGGACTTGTAAGGACATAAAGGCCTTTTGGATAAAAATTTGGTGGATTTTACAAAATGTTTTGAAAAAGAAGATAAAGTTCCTGCAATTTTTCTTGTTGGGAATTATTACGGATTGTACAGTAATTGAGACTAAATTGATTTTAAATCTAATAACTGCAGCAAGATTACTAATAGGACAATATTGGAAGAAAAAAGAAGTACCAACAATAGAAGAATGGATATTGAAAGTTGCCAATTTGGCTGAGATGGCGAAGATATCAGCCTTTTTGAAAGACAATACGCAAGAAAGATACTTAAAGGAATGGAAAAAATGGATTGACTATATTCAACGTAGATATCAGACTAAGAGTTATCAGACTGTTTTTGAATGATTATGATGTATTATTTTTGATTGCTTTTGGGGGAAGTTAGGAATTGATGATTGTAGGGGTATAATTAAGTTGGGACGAAAATTTTTAGCATATGTTTGTTTTATTTTTAACTATACCTTGTGCTAGTTCCGGGAAGTCGGGGGAGGGGAGGAGGGGGAAAGGGGAAAAAAATTTTTGTAAAACTTTTTGAATAAAAAAAAAAAAAATACTTCTACCCTTCAAGAAGACCTCGACTTAATTTCCGATTGGTCTAAAACTTGGCAACTCCAAATCTCAACCAGCAAATGCTCAGTCTTACATATTGGAAAAAAGAACCCTAACATTAAGTACAAACTTGATGGACATTACCTAACTGACGACCCCCACCCTGTCAAAGATCTTGGAGTTCTCATATCAAATGACCTTAATGCCAAAGCCCACTGCAACTACATAGCAAAAAAGGCCCTAAGAGTTGTAAACCTAATTTTACGCAGCTTCTTTTCTAAAAATTCTACACTACTAACTAGAGCATACAAAACATTTGCCAGACCTATTCTTGAATACAGCTCATCTGTCTGGAACCCATACCACATCTCTGACATAAATACAATAGAAAGAGTCCAGAAATATTTTACTAGAAGAGTTCTTCACTCCTCCAAAAACAACAAAATACCTTATACCAACAGACTTGAAATCCTGGGATTAGAAAACTTACAACTCCGTCGACTTCGACATGACCTGTGTTTAACACACAAAATCATCTATTGCAATATCCTTCCTATAAAAGACTACTTCAGCTTCAATAGCAATAATACAAGAGCAAACAATAGATTCAAACTTAATGTTAACCGCTTTAATCTTGATTGCAGAAAATATGACTTTTGTAACAGAGTTGTTAATGCTTGGAACGCACTACCTGACTCTGTGGTCTCTTCTCAAACTCCCAAAAGCTTTAACCAAAAACTATCTACCATTGATATCACCCCATTCCTAAGAGGACTATAAGGGGCGTGCATAAGAGCACAAAAGTGCCTACCGTTCCTGTCCTATTGTTCCCTTCATCATATCAAATTGATATAGTTGATGCATTTTTTTATACATATATGTATATTTTCTTCAAAATATGTTGTTTTATCTATGACAATTGTTTGTGTATACTGTTGTGACAAAAAGAAATAAAAAAAATCCAAGAAAAGAAAAGTTTCAGAAGAAAACAGAATGTTTAATTCAAGTACATATGTTAGTTTTGTGACCACACAATAAATAGTCAGGCACAGGAAGGGTTTTGTGGCTCCCGGTGTTTTATAGGGATAGAATCAAGATCATGTGAAGGGTTAATACCACTTTATAAGGCCTTGGTAAGGCCACACTTGGAATACTGCATCCAGTTTTGGTTGCCACGATGTAAAAAGGATGTTGAGACTGTAGAAAGAGTGCAGAGAAGAGCAACAAAGATGATTAGGGGACTGGAGGCTAAAACATATGAAGAACGGTTGCAGGAACTGGGTATGCCTAGTTTAATGAAAATAAGGACTAGGGGAGACATGATAGCAGTGTTCCAATATCTCAGGGGCTGCCACAAAGAAGAGGGAGTCAAACTATTCTCCAAAGCACCTGAGGGCAGGACAAGAAGCAAAGGGTGGAAATTAATCAAGGAGAGAAGCAACCTAGAACTAAGGAGAAATTTCCTGACAGTTAGAACAATTAATAAGTGGAACGACTTGCCTCCAGAAGTTGTGAATGCTCCAACACTGGAAATTTTTAAGAAAATGTTGGATAGCCATTTGTCTGAAGTGGTGTAGGGTTTCCTGCCTGGGCAGGGGGTTGGACTAGAAGGCCTCCAAGGTCCCTTCCAACTCTGTTGTTGTTGTTGTTATTATTATTATTATTACTATTATTTTCTGTGGGAAACGGGTCCAAATGGTTCTTTGAGTGTTTAAGGTTGCTGACCCCTGGTCTAGGGTCTCCTGCTCAAGCAGGGGGTTGGACTAGAAGATCTCCAAGGTCCCTCCCCGCTCTACTCTGTTCTTTTGCAACTTACAAGGTCAACCCACACAATGCACAATGACGCAAGGAGATAACTTTCTCAGCAACCATCTTCTCTCCTGAGTTTGGTACTCAACTGATCTACTCAGTCAACACCACGAAGGACACCGAGAGATAGCATAGCTCATTCCATAAAAGCAGAGATAAAAATCCCACACAACTAAGGTTGCTGATGTCACAACTTGCGCTCCGCAGTCGGCCGACGTCTTTCCAACTTCCGCTAAGCACACCGAAGATAAGGGCCGACAATTCCTGTGTTAGTATTTTTTGCAACCCACTTGTCCCTTCTTAATGGACAACCGACCTGCTTAAAGAGATCAAATGGATAATAAAGATAATGTTTAGGATTCAGCTGATATGGTAGCTTTCCATTTTCACTGGTTTGTTTTAATAAGTTCACAGTTTTCTTGGTTTTTAAGATGTCGGCCCAGCAACATCTGGAATAATTAATGAAATAATGAAACAATATTTCCTTTCCTTTCCTTTCCTTTCCTTTCCTTTCCTTTCCTTTCCTTTCCTTTCCTTTCCTTTCCTTTCCTTTCCTTTCCTTTCCTTTCCTTTCCTTTCCTTTCCTTTCCTTTCCTTTCCTTTCTTTCCTTCCTTCCTTCCTTTTGGCAGGATGGAAGCTTCTGGCTTAATATGACTTCCAAAGCTTGAAAAATGCTTGCTTCAGAGTTTTTACTTGGAGTTGAGTTTTTTCTGGAATGCTGACACCTTCATGATATACTTTATAGCAGGGGTCTTCAACCTTGGCAACTTTAAGACTTGTGGACTTCAACTCCCAGAATTCCTCAGCCAGCAAAGCACACCAATAATACAACAATACAACTCTTCCAATTTTCCACAACAACAATCTGTAATGTAGGTTGGCTTGAGAAAGAGTGACTGGCCCAAAGCCATCCAGCCAGCTATCATGCCTAAGGCAGGACTAGAACTCACCGTCTCCTGGCAATTGGTTCAAAAATCACCCAGCAGCTTTCATGCCTAAAGCGGGGCTAAAACTCACGGTCTTCTTGGGATTGGCCCAAAGTCATCCAGTCAGCTTTCAAAGGTAGAGTTTGTTGAGTGGAGAAAGAGGATGATTGTGAGGTCATTGATACTGTCTGAGTTTGGTTGTATTCTTGCAGACATTTCATGACCCAACTACGTAACATCATCAGTGCTAGAAGAAAGAGAGGTTTATGGAGAAGAGGAGGAGGAGAAGGAGGACTGTGGGGTCCTTGGTGCTCTCTATGCTAGGTTGTTCTCTTGGAGGACATTTCATGACCCAATGAAATGACATCGTCCATGCTAGAACACCAAGTTCCTTCAACTCCTATTTGTAGGATTTAGCCTCCAAAATCCATGAACCATGTTTGCCACTGTTCCCTGCACTCTTTTCAGTTCCTCACCATCTTTTTTCTACAGGTGCTTCTCACCTTGATTAGTTTCCATCCATTCTGGTGGTCAGCTATTCCACCAGTTAATTGTGCTCACCCTTAGGAAGTTTCTCCTTAATTCCAGGTTGTCTTGTCTCCTGGAAAGAGGGAAGGAGGCATGGGTGAAATGCTACCGGTTTGCACCAGTTTGAGTGAAATGGTAGTAATAAAAGCTACCAGTTCGGGCGAATCGGTATTTCCAACGATCAGCTGTACCGCGTGATTTATATTTGCTAGAAGGCAGGAAATCTGCTTTCTAGTGAATCTAAATCTCACAGCACAGGTGTTTCCTTCCCCTCCCTGTTCTACTTACCTTCTTAAGCCTCCTTTTTCCACAAGCACCAGATTGTGTCACTGGGACTGGTGAGACCCGGGAACTTGGAGACATGCTCAGATGATCCACTCTTATTTCTGAATAGAATAGAATGGAAAAGAAATATGGAATGGAATAGAATAGAATAGAATAGAATAGAATAGAATAGAATAGAATAGAATAGAATAACAGAGTCAGAAGGGACCTTGGAGGTCTTCTAGTCCAACCCTCTGCTCAGGCAAGAAACCCTATAGTATTTCCAGGCAAATAGTTGTCCAATCTCTTCTTAAAAATTTCCAGTGTTGGGGAATTCACAACTTCTGGAGGCAAGTTGTTCCACTGATTCATTGTTCTAACCTTCAGGAAATTTCTTAATGCAGATTTTTATATATTGTGTCTTGGGTTGCTTATAAACAAGGTGGGAGAGAAATAAAATTAATCATTAACGAATGGATATAAAGATGAGATGAGATGAGATGAGATGATATACAATAAAAGATAAGATGATAAGGTGTTTACTATTGGGTGGTTTACTATTGGGTGGTTTTATGCTGCCCAGAGTTTCTTTGGGTCGAATGGGGCAGCAAATTTGGGTCGAATGGGGCAGCAAATTTGATGTACACGTAAGTAAGTTTGCGCCTTAATCTTGGATTGGGACCAATGTTGGCTGGATCTCAGCAGTGAGGAAAATGCGGTGTTTCTTTAACCAGAAATTGGTTTCCCTGCCGTCTCTCCAGGGGTGAAATCCAGCAGGTTCTGACAGGTTCTGGAGAACCGGTAGCGGAAATTTTGAGTAGTTTGGAGAACTGGCAAGTGCCACCTCTGGCTGGCCCCAGAGTGGGGTGGGAATGGGGATTTTGCAGTATTCTTCCCGTGCCCCACCCACCAAGCCACGTCCACAGAACCGGTAGTAAAAAAATTGGATTTCACCACTGTTTCTCTCTTTCCTTCATCCACAAAACAAGGTCTTTCTCTCTCTCTCTCTCCCTCCCTCCCTCCCTCCTTTGTGTGTGTTTGGGTCCATGCCTGCGTGTGTGTGTGTTCCTGTGATCCTACTGGGTCAGCATTCTTCTGTCTGCATGCAGGCCCCAAGGTCTCCTGCGTCTTTCCTTGAGTGACGCAACAGGGCTCTGCTATCCATGAATGCCAGTGAGGCTGAATTGAGCAATGGGGGCTTAAGTTAGTAAGTTGTTTTGGTTTAATTGTGCAACTCGCCACACAATTCCCTCTTCCCCTTAGAACAGAAGCCACAAGAGCTGTCAATTTTGCTGTCCTAGCCTCTCAAGATCAATCAATATCTCTTTCTTTCTTTCTTTCTTTCTTTCTTTCTTTCTCTCTCTCTCTCTCTTCTTTCCTTCCTTCCTTCCTTTCTCTTTCCCTCTTTCTTTATTTCTCTTTCTCCTCTTTCCTTCCTTCCCTTCTTTGTTCCTTCTTTCTTTTTTCCCCTTCCTTTCTCCCCTCCCTCTTTCTTTATTTCTCTTTCTCTTCCTTCTTCTTTCCTTCTTTCATCTCTTTCTTTCTTTCTTTCTTTCTTTCTTTCTTTCTTTCTTTCTTTCTTTCTTTCTTTCTTTGTTTTTACCTTCCTTCCTTTCTTCTTTCCTTCCTTCCTTCCCTCCCTCTTTCTTTATTTCTCTCTTTCTCTTCTTTCCTTCTTCTTTCCCTTCTTTCCTTTCTTTCTTTCTTTCTTTCTTTCTTTCTTTCTTTGTTTTACCTTCCTTCCTTCTTCTTTCCTTCCTTCCTTCCTCCCTCTTTCTTTATTTCTCTCTTCTCTTCTTTCCTTCTTTCTTTCCTTCTTTCTTTCTTCCTTCCTTCCTTCTTCCTTCCTTCCTTCCTTCCTTCCTCCCTCCCTCCCTCCCTCCCTCCTCTGCCTCTTTCTTTATTTCTCTCTTTCTCTTCTTTCCTTCTTCTTTCTTTCTTTCTTTCTTTCTTTCTTTCTTTCTTTCTTTCTTTCTTTCTTTCTTTCTTTCTTTCTTTTGTTTACATTTATATCCCGCCCTTCTCCGAAGATTCAGGGTGGCTTACAGTGTGTAAGGCAATAGTCTCATTCTATTTATATTTATATCTATATTTCTATCTATATTTTTTTCTTTCTTTTTCTTTTTTTCTTTCTTTCTTCCCATCCAACTCACACATGGGTGACTCTGGCGGCTTACAAACTTTTAAGAACCTACCATATGAGAAGACCCCCATTAAATAATACTCACCCCACACCTCATGACAGCAACAACCCAAGACCCTTCAGCCTTCTTCCTTTTCTCTTCCATCTTTGGTGTAATCATCATCTCATCCATCTGGTCCCCCCCCACTTTTTTTTTCATTTAATCTACATTTGTTTCTTACCCTGTTTCCCTAACCAAACGTCAGCTAGAAAAAGGAATGAAGGGTTATTGCACAATTCTCGTAACATCCGGTTGTGAGCCACTGAAACGCACCTTTCTGGAGAATTTAAACCTTTCCTGCAAAACTAGGTGCAAATTGGGTTGGATTTAGAGTTGCATTTTTGTGGCTTCAAACTCATTGGGGGGGTGGGTTTCCCCTTTGCTGCAGGCTGTGACTCAGATGTTTGTTATGACGTTACATGAATAATGGCTGAAGTTGCATTAATTATGTGGCTTGGAAAGCTTAAAAAATGGTAAGCTTAGGAGAAGATGCCCTGGATCTGAGAAACGGTGGTTGTGAGATTTATAAACGATGCCTTATAATTATCACCAAGAGGAACTGTGTTAAAGACATCTGTTTCTCTATTGCAACAGACAGGAATAACCTACATTCTTAGCTTAAATCCCTGTTTAGATCAGTTCAGTCCTTGATTTAGGACTCCAATTAGCACCAAAATTTCCACCCTAACTCAGCCTAACAAGAGTTAGAATGGATTTTATGAGCATTTTTATTATGGTTGATAACTAAATCAGGGCTCTCCAACCTTGGCAACTTTATTTTTGTGTGTGTGTGTGTAAAGTTTTTTATTTTTAAAACACATTAAAACGAAAGACAAAACATACAACATTTATATAGATATCACTGTTTATCAGCTATTCGAGACAGTCCGTTCCTATTATTTACACATATTTTAGTTCTATCTTACTCTACTTTTGTTTATCTACCGTTCCTATTTTCTAACCATTCATACCATTTGCTCCAGACCTTATAATATTCTGTGTCCTCTTTCTCTTTAATTTCTTTTGTAAGTTTGTCCATCTCTGAACATTCTAATATTTTTTTAATTAGTTCTTCCTCTGTTGGTGGATTTTCATTCTTCCAATTTTGGGCGTAGGCTACACATGCTGCTGTTAATATATGGAGTATTAAATATTGCGTATCGTTTGTATAATTTTATGCTGGAATCCCTAATAAAAATTGTTCTGGCTCTCCCTTTATTGGTTTCTGTATTATTTCCTATTAGCACTTTTTAATTTTGGCCCAGAATTGTTTCGCCACTGGGCAGGTCCACCAGAGATGATAATAGGTTCCGTAATGGCTCTTGAATTTCCAACACTTTGGTGAGGTTATTGGGGAACATCTTTGCTATTCTGGCTGGTGGGAGATGCCATCTATGGAATATTTTCATCTGGTTTTCCTTGTATGCTGTTGAAATTGTCAATCAACCATGGCAACTTTAAGACTTGTGGACTTCAACTCCCAGAATTCCTCAGCCAGTTGAAGTCCACAAGTCTTAAAGTTGCCAAGGTTGGAGACCCCTGAACTAAATCATACGGTTGTTAAGCAAATCTGGATATCTACTTACGGGACCGCCTGCTGTTACCCTATGCCTCCCACCGACCCGTACGCTGTCACAGAGAGGGCCTTCTAAGGGTGCCGTCCGCCAGACAATGTCGGCTGGCGGCCCCCAGGAGCAGGGCCTTCTCTGTGGGAGCTCCTACGCTTTGGAACGAACTTCCCCCGGGTTTACGCCAATTGCCTGATCTTCAGACTTTTCGCCGTGAGCTGAAAACGCATCTATTTATTCAAGCGGGACTGGCCTAATTAAATTTTAATTCGGGGTTATTTATATTTTAGGGTTTTTAAACTATTTTAAAATTTTTAAATTTTTTAAATTTTTGGCCATTTTGTAATATGTTTGTTTTAGTCTTGTTTTAATGTATATATTGCGCTTTTTTATTTGGCTGTACACCGCCCTGAGTCCTTCGGGAGAAGGGTGGTATAAAAATCGAATAAATAAATAAAATAAAATAAATAAATATATTTTTTCTGAGGCCACGGTAACTTTGGGCTGTTGTTGAACCAACAGCCGTAATTTGAAGACTCTCTGTCCACAGTCCTATTTAGCTTCTCCTTGGCCTTACAGGTAGTCCTCGACTTACGACCACAATTGCGCCTAAAAAAATGATGTTGCTAAATCAGAAATTATTAAAGTGAGTTTTGTTCCATTTTAAGGCTTTCCTTGGCACCATTTTTTTTTAATTTGCATTTATATCCCGCCCTTCTCCGAAGACTCAGGGCAGCTTACACTATGTTAGCAATAGTCTTCATTCTATTTGTATATTTATACACAAAGAACTTATTGCCCCAAACAATCTGGGTCCTCATTTTACCTACCTTATAAAGGATGGAAGGCTGAGTCAACCTTGGGCCTGGTGGGACTTGAACCTGCAGTAATTGCAAGCAGCCGCTGTTAATAACAGACTGTCTTACCAGTCTGAGCCACCAGAGGCCCTTGTTAAGCGAATTTGGCTCCCCCCTTGACTTTGCTTGCCAGAAGGTCGCACAAGGGGATCAGGGGACACGGTCATAAATGTGAGTCAGCATCTGAATGTAGATCATGTGACCATGAGGATGCTGCAATGGTCGTAAGTGTGAAAAATGGTCATTTTTTTCAGTGCTGTTGTAACTTTAAATAGTCTAATAGACTAAGCAAACTTGTAATTCGAGAGCTACCTGTACTAATTTTGCAAGACCACTGCAAAAACGGTCATTAAACCTTTACAAGTGATGGCTGCAATGGGCAGACTGTATTATGGTTGTAACTTGAGGACTACTTACAGTAGTTGCCAAAATTGTGGAAACCTTTTGGGAAAAGTTGTATTTTTTTTTTTATTTACATTTATATCCCGCCCTTCTCCGAAGACTCAGGGCGGCTTACAGTGTGTAAGGCAATAGTCTCATTCTATTTGTATATTTACAAAGTCAACTTATTGCCCCCCAACAATCTGGGTCCTCATTTTACCTACCTTATAAAGGATGGAAGGCTAAGTCAACCTTGGGCTGGGCTTGAACCTGCAGTAATTGCAGGCTGCTGTGTTCTAATAACAGGCTTCTAACAGCCTGAGCTATTACGGCCCTTTTTTGGGGTATTTTTGGGTGTGATGGCTAATAACACCATTTTTTAGGGGGAGTTTCAAATGAATCCTATTCCACTGCTGGAATGACCTGGGAATAGCCCAGACCTTCACCCAATTGAAAATCTATGGAGCCGACTAAAGAAACTTGTTAGTCAGAAGCGACCCAGCAATAAAACCCAGTTAATAGAAGCCATCATTCAATCTTGGCTTCACATGACAACAGCTGCAAAACTAAAAGTTCTTCACTCCATGGGAAGATGTTGTAAGGTCGTAATTCATGCGAAAGGTTACCCAACTAAGGATTAACTGACATGGGGTTAATTTTTGTATATCTCGTTTTTTTCTATGGTGATCATTTTTGTATATCTTGTTTTTTCTACGTGTTTCACTTTTCTTCTTTATACTGTAACTGCTATTCTAATAGCAAATCCTTCATAAGATAAAAGTTATTGCGTTACATTCTTGATTAAATTATCTTTCCATTGATATATAATTTTACGGTACTACTCCCCCAAAAAGTGGTGTTATGAACTAGTTTTAGAAAATACACTTTTCCCAAAAGGTTTCCCCAATTTTGGACGCTACTGTATATTGTTCCAACTTCGGAGATAGCTTCAGGCCATTTCTCAGGCTCGAAATGACAAATAATTTTGGGGGCAGCTCAGAGTTCAACCGTGGAATTCATTTTCACTGGAGGTAGACAAGGAAACCTTAGGCTGCATCAAAAGAGGGATAGAATCAAGATCATATGAAATCTTTATAAGGCCTCGGGAAGACCGTACATGGAATATATATCTTATGGAAAATATATCTTATGGGCGTGCATAAGAGCACAAAAGTGCCTACCATTCCTGTCCTATTCTTTCTTTTCATTATATCCAATTAATATAGTTATTACATACTTATACTCATATATATGCTTATATATTATATTGATATTTCATTTCATGTTAATGCCTATATATACTGATATGACAAAATAAATATATATATATATATATATATTGAAACCCATTTTGGTCACCACGATATTAAAAAAAGATGCTGAGACTCTGGAAAGAGTGCAGAGAAGAGCAACAAAGAGGATTAGGGGACTGGAGGCTAAAACATAGGAAGAACGGTTGCAGGAACTGGGTATGTCTAGTTTAATGAAAAGAAGGACCAGGGGTGATATAAGAGCAGTCTTATAGGGGCTATAAGAGGGGCTGCCCCAAAGAAGAGAGGGTCCAACTATTTTCCAAAGCACCCAAAGAAGGGGTGAAATGTAAAAATTTTTACTACTGGTTCTGTGGGCGTGGCTTGGTGGGAGGGTAATGTGACTGGGTAGGCGTGGCCACTTTTTTTTTTTAACTTTTAAAAGCATTTTTTTCTACAACCTCTTCGGCTGAAGAGCTTGTAGAAAAAATGCTTTGAAAGGGTTCTGACCAGTGGTGGGTTTCAAATTTTTTTTTTGAAACCCACAGAACCAACCGGTTCTGTGGGTGAGACTTGGTGGGCGTGGCATGGCTTGGTGGGCGTGGCATGGCTTGGGTGTGGCAGGGGAAGGATACTGTAAAATCTCTATTCCCTCCCCAATCCAGGGTAAGGTTATTGCAAAATCCCCATTTCCTCCTGATCAGCTGGGACTTGAAGGGCAGAGAATAGATGGGGGTGGGGCCAGTCAGAATTTTTACTACCGGTTCTCCAAACTACTCAAATTTTCCACTATCGGTTCTCCAGAACTGGCCAGAACCTGCTGAAACCCACCTCTGGTTCTGACAATCCCAGCTAAGCCGCGTGATCATCAGAGGCTTTTTTAAAAAAACTTTTAAAAGCATTTTTTCGGCCGAAGAAAAAATGCTTTTAAAAGTAAAAAAAAATACCTTTGATGATCGTGTGGCTCAGCTGGGCATGCGGGGTGGAAGGGATTTTTGCTACCGGTTCTCAATGCTACCGGCGATCCGGTCCGAACCGGGAACATTTCACCCCTGACCCAAAGGTAGGACAAGAAGCAACCGATGGAAGCTAATCTCCATTCTCTCCCCATTCCTGGGGGAAGGATATTGCAAAATCTCCCTTCCCACCCCACTCCTAGGGGAAGGATATTGCAAAATCCCCATTCCCTCCCCACTCTGGGACCAGCCAGAAGTGGCATTTGCCGGTTCTCCAAACTGCTCAAAATTTCCGCTACCAGTTCTCCAGAACCTGCTGGATTTCACCCCTGGTGTAAGACCTGAGGGTTGTCACAGAAAAGCCCATTCTGGACTATCGAGTGATGAAGGCACCAAGCTGGCAGCCAGGAGACAGTGAATTCTAGTCCCAATTTAGGCATTAAAAGTAGCTGAGTGACTCTGGGCGAGTCACTAGGAAATGGTGAATTGTAGTCCTGCCATGGGCATGAAAAATAGTTGGGTGGCGTTGGGCCAATCAGCAGGAGACGGTGAGTTCTAGTCCTGCCTTAGGCAAGAAAGCTTGGGCCAGTCACTAGGAGACGGCTTTAAGTCGAGGACTAGCTGTATTGCAAAACATTCCTGACCTGGACGTGTCTCCCCCGACAGCAGGAATACCTTGAGATCATTGATTTCCTTTCTAGCTCTATTATGGAGAAATATCTGCCAGATGATCCTTGTTGTATGTTGTCCATGGTACAATGTTGTACCTTGATGAAGGTATCTTTTCTTTTATGTACACTGAGAGCATCTGCACCAAGACAAATTCCTTGTGTGTCCAATCACACTTGGCCAATAAAAAATTCTATTCTATTCTATCCTATTCTATTTCCCAGATGATCCTTTTGAGATCTCATTCTAGAGATGATGTCAAAGGCAGGAACGAAGCTGTGAATAAGAAGGATTCAAGATAAGATCTTCCAGTACCTTCAAGGGTTTTTTGTTGTTGTTGTTGTTGTTCAATTTTAGGATTTGGAAATCGGAAACTCAGAAGCTTCTGGTCTTGGGGAAGTGACTTCTTCCTCCCCCTCCTGGACTATGACTGCAGCATGACACCTCAATGAGCGATCTTATCTTCTCCGCTATCGGGATAACTCACCTTCTGAAGGTTTTCCAGAAAGGAAGGGAATCCGGGAAAGACACCAAAGCAGGACACCAAAAATTCCAGTGGAATTCCATTCTCCCCCACCCACCCCCGTATTGGATCACATGACAGAATCAGAATCAAAACAGAGCTGGAGGGGACCTTGGAGGTCTTCTAATCCAGCCCCCTGCTCAAGCAGGATACCCTATACCAGTGATGGCTAACCTTTCGTGTGCCAAAAGCGGGGGGAGTGTGAGGGAGTCGCGCACGTGTGTGTGTGTGCCCACACCCATAATTCAACGTGCCCCGCCCCTGTGCATGCACACACAACACACACACACCCCGCGTTTCCCCCGCTTTTGGCATGCGATGACACGGTGGGCCTGGTAGGCTCGTTTTTCGCCCTCCCCAGGCTCCAAAGGCTTTCTTGGAGTCTGGGCAGAGTGAAAACGGCCTTCCCCACCTCCCCGGAGGCCCTCCAGAGGCTGAAAACAGCCCATTTCCCAACTTCCGGTGGGCCCGGAAGGCCTGAAAATCGGCTGGCCAATGTGCGCTGGAGCTGAGCTAGGGCAATGCTCGCGTGCCCACCTGTGGCACACAGCCATAGATTCGCCATCATGGCCTTAGACCATTTGAGACAGGTGGCTGTCCAGTCTCTTCTTGAAAATCTCCAGTGGTGAAGCAGCCACAACTTCTGGTGGCAAGTAGTTCCCCTGGTTAATTGTCCTCACTGTCAGGAAGTTTCTCCTTCATTCCAGGTTGTTTTTCTCCTAAATTAGTTTCCACCCATTGCTTCTTGTCCTGCCCTCAGGTGCTTTGGAGTATAAACTGACCCCTTCTTCTTTGTGGAAGCTCCTCAAATACTGGAATACTGCTATCGTGTCACCCCTGGTCCTTCTTTTCTCCAGACTGGCCAAGCCCAGATCCTGCAACTGTTCATCATATGTTTTAGCCTCCAGGCCTTCGATCATCTTAGTTGCTCTTCTCCGCATTTTTTCCAAAGTCTCAACCTCTTTTTTGTAATGTGGCGACCAAAACTGGATGCGGAATTCCAGGTGTGGCTTTACTAAGGCTTTACAAAGTGGTAATAGTGAAGGGCCACCTTATGGGATGTATGTCCAGATGAGGCCCTGGGGATCAGAGGAAGGGTCACATGTGGAGATAGGACCCAGATATGGATGGAATGGACACCAGAGTGAGGAATAAGGTAAAACAATAAAATACCTTATGCCACCAGGCTTGAAATCCTGGGATTAGAAAACTTAGAACTCTGCCGACTCCGACATGATCTGTGTTTAACACACAGAATCATCTATTGTAATATCCTTCCTGTAAAAGACTACTTCAGCTTCAATCGCAATATTACAAGAGCAAAAAATAGATTCAAGCTTAATGTCAACCGCTTCAAACTTGATTGCAGAAAATATGACTTCTTAACAGAGTTGTTAACGCTTGGAACTCATTATCTGACTCTATAGTCTCTACTCAAAACCCCAAAATCTTCAACCAAAAGCTGTCTACTATTGACCTCACCCCATTCCTAAAAGGACTATAAGGGGCGTCCATAAGAGCACAAAAGTGCCTACCGTTCCTGTCCTATTGTTCCCTTCATTATATCAAATTAACATAGTTGTTGCATACTTTTACTTATATATAATTTTTTTCTCTCATGATGGGTTATTGTTTATGTTGATGATTGTATATACTGTTGTGACAAAATGAAATAAAAAAAAATATGAATTCTGATAAAACGTTTTCTTCAATCTTCATTTCTTTGCCATACAACAAACAGGTAAGAGCTTTGCTCTTTCCTGTCTTCTCTATTATTAATTATCTCTATTATTAACTATTAATCTTCTCATAGTTCCCATCACCAATCTCTTTCCATTTATGACTGTATGACTATAACTTGTTGCTGGCAATCCTTATGATTTATATTGATATATTGACCATCAATTGTGTTGTAAATGTTGTACCTTGATGAACGTATCCTTTCTTTTATGTACATGAAAGCATATGCACCAAGACAAATTCCTTGTGTGTCCAATCACACTTGGCCAATAAAAAATTCTATTCTATTCTATTCTATTCTATTCTATTCTATTCTATTCTATTCTATTCTATTCTATTCTATTCTATTCTATTCTATTCTCTCACTGCAGAAGGAGGCGGGGGGTCGGGGGTCGAGGGATTGTGGAGGGTACTGCCTTGAGACAAAACTGTTTGTTCTTTTATTCTGCTCTGCAATAGAAAGGAGGGGAGCTGCACAGTTGTAGCAAGACAGAAGTTAGCACCTTACCTGTTAGAAAACCACCAGCCAGGATATTAGACACAAGAATAGCGAGCGCGCTTATAAGAAAACCCCCAAAACCCACATAGCTGGCAAGGAAGCCCGTGACCTGGGTGAACAACAGGTGATGCGATTTTAGCTATTAGCATAAGAAGCGTAGGACTTTTAGGGGGTTGTAAACCAATTAACCAATCAGTATTATGTGCTATGCATGCATGACTAGGGGAAGGCAGGGGTGGGATTCAGCCGGTTCGCACCACTTCGGGAGAACCGGTTGTTAACTTTCTGAGCAGTTTGGCAAACTGGTTGTTGGAAGAAATCACGAGGGCAGAGAACCGGTTGTTAAATTACTTGAATCCCACCACTGGGGGAAGGGCAAAGGGGTGCCTGGGACCACCCTTCGACTCTAAGAATGGTTGTTTGACCTTGCTCAAGGCCCTTGGTTAGCTTTTCGAGCCAGGGTCCTTATATCTTGGTACCAAAATAAAAATATAAGTTTGTATCACACCTTCTGTCCGGTGACTTATCGGCTTCGACACCAAGCAGGAGCCCAGTTTTGGGGACAACACTAATACTTCACGGATCCAGCAAATCTATTGAATCTGGAATGATTCTACAATACGTACAAGTTGTCCTTGGCTTATGACCACAATGGAGCCCAGTGCTTAGTGTGACGTTAAGTGAATCCCTCCCCCCATTTTACGACCTTTCTTTGACACCGTTATTAATTGAATCACTGCTGTTGCTAAGTCAGTTACATGGTTCTTAAACGAATCTGGCTTCTCCATTGACTTTGCTGAGCAGAAGGTCGCAAAAAGGAATTAAGTAAGCAGTGAAATCCAGGCGGATCTATCCGACTAATGCGAACAGGTGGGGCCGGCAGCAGGGGATGCATTACATCCTTTTTTGACCCTCTGCGCATGCGCAGAAGAGGCGCGCACACTCACATTTTCAAACCGGTAGCGAAGGTAAGTGCATTTCACTGCTGGATCATGTGACCCTGAGGCACTGCAACAGTCATACGTACACGCCAGTTGCCAAGCGTCTGAATTTTGATCATGTGACCATGGGGATGTGGCAACTTTCGTAAGTGTGAAAACTGTCATCAGTCACTTTTTAATGCAAATGGTCACTAAATAAATTGGACATAAACTGGACATAAATTGTTTCAACTCCTACCCTCAAAACGACGCTATAGAGCACTGCACACCAGAACAACTAGACACAAGAACAGTTTTTCCCCGAAGGCCATCACTCTGCTAAACAAATAATTCCATCAACACTGTCATACTATTTACTGAATCTGCACTACTATTAATCTTCTCATAGTTCCCATCACCAATCTCTTTCCATTTATGACTGTATGACTGTAACTTGTTGCTGGCAATCCTTATGATTTATATTGATATATTGACCATCAATTGTGTTGTAAATGTTGTACCTTGATGAACGTATCTTTTCTTTTATGTACACTGAGAGCATATGCACCAAGACAAATTCCTTGTGTGTCCAATCACACTTGGCCAATAAAATTCTATTCTATTCTATTCTATTCTATTCTATTCTATTCTATTCTATTCTATTCTATTCTATTCTATTCTATTCTATTCTATTCTATTCTAAATGAACGGGCCTCTGTGGCTCAGACTGCTAATGCAGTCTGTTATTAACAGCAGCTGCTTGCAATTACTGCAAGTTCAAGTCCCACCAGGCCCAAGGTTGACTCAGCCTTCCATCCTTTATAAGGTAGGTAAAATGAGGACCCAGATTGTTGGGGGCAATAAGTTGACTTTGTATATAATATACAAATGGATGAAGACTATTGCTAACATAGTGTAAGCCGCCCTGAGTCTTCGGAGAAGGGCGGGATATAAATGCAAATAAAAAAAAAAGGCAAGGACTAGTAGTTTCTTGGCTTAATCGTAAGTAATAGCCCAGCTCCATTTAAAGTTAGATTGTAGCTTGCTAGAAATTCAAAAGGAACATATTCCCCTTTATAATTTCTTCACTAGCATGTAGCAAAAATATATACCTGACCTGGAGAAATATTTTCCATGGCAGATGACTGGTGAACCATTGTGGCAAGGATCTCTATCAAAAAAAGGTTCATATGGTGCATTGATTATGATTGTCATAGCCACTATCTGGAATTTTATGGATAGGCTGTGCTAAAGAATCATTTCCCCCACCGCTCAAAAAAAAAAGGTGTAATATCAGAACATGAAAGAAAATTACTTTCTCCTGAGCAAATGGTTCTTATCAACCACAAATTGCCTAGCAGATAAGAGAAACATCTTTTTGCTGAGGAACAATTTTCAATTTCTGGGAAGTGTTGTGCTAATTTACTGAGTTATTTAAAAGCCTCAAAAAAAAATATCTATCAGCAGAAAGAAGTTTCTGGTAGAAGGTCTTTAATTTCTAAAAGCTTTTGACTGCCCCTCTCAGCAAAGTTCTTGGATAAACGTTACAGTTATGGAAGAAAGAAATGAAAAATTCTACTTGGATGAATGGGCCCCAAACCATATTTTTTTAAAGAATTTCTTTAAATATATCTGTGCTGTCTTCCTTAGATTCAGTGAAGGGAAAGATTTAAGTTGGATGAGGAAAAAAATATGAATCTGAAAAGGTTAAAATGGAAGCTGATATAGAGCTCTGGACAAATGATGATCCCTATTATTACTAAACTTTTTATTGAAAATGGAAACAGAAGGTGAACAGCTTACATTTTGCATGATAAAAGGGGCAAAATATTTCAGATATAAATTATACAGTTGGATCACTGAGATTCTCCTTTTATTCTTTCCTGAGACTTTTAACATTCTTTTCTATTTCTCTTTGTATTTTTGAAAATCAGTAAAGTTAGATTAGATTATAGGTAGGTAGGTAGGTAGGTAGGTAGATGATAATAGATGGAGAGAGAGAGAGAGAGATAATAATAATAATAATAATATTTTAATTTTAATATTTTAATTTGTATACCTATGTATTATAGGTAGTTTATTATTGTATACCTATGTATTATAGGTAGTTTCTATTTAAAACAGTCGCTTTGTGATCATTCAAAGATACAACAGCACTGAAAACAGGGACTTACGGCCGTTTTTCACATTTACGACCGTTGCCACATCCCCATGATCACAGGATCAAAATTGAGATGCTAGGCCAGTGACTCATACTTATGACGGTTGCGGTGTCCTGAGGTCACGTGACCTTTCTGTCCAGCAAAGTCAATGAGGAAGCCCGATTCACTTAACGGCCGTGTGACTAACTGCCGTGATTCACTTAACAACAGTGGCAAGAGAGGCTGTAAAATGGGGCAAAACTGACTTAAATGTCTCACTTAGCAACAGAAATTTGGGGATCAGTTGTGGCTGTAAGGCGAGGACCATCTATATAGATATGGTAGGTAGGCAGGGAGAGAGAGAGAGAAGAGAGAGAGAGAAGATAGATAGATAGATAGATGGATGGATGGATGGATGGATGGATGGATGGATGGATGGATAGATGGATGGATGGATGGATGAACTTCAACTCCCAGAATTCCCCAGCCAACTGGGAATTGAAGTTGACACATCTATATATATACTATATGTACCTTGATGAAGGTATCTTTTCTTTTATGTGCACTGAGAGCATATGCACCAAGACAAATTCCTTGTGTGTCCAATCACACTTGGCCAATAAAGAATTCTATTCTATTCTATTCTACTATAACAACAGAGTCAAATCTGATGGGGTTATTATCCAGGGGAAAAAAAGGTAGCGTTATGATAACTTTCTCAAAACTGGAGTTTGCTTAAGGCTTAGCGAGACATATGTGAACCCAGGTACTGCGTCTTCTTCAACCGCCCTTTGTTTAAAAAAACCAGAAATCCAAGATTCTGCAGCCGCTGTGCGGTCAGCAGGAAAGAGGCGAACTGACTTCGCTCGGAGTCGCTTTCAAGTAAACCGGATTGGAACTGCGGTTTCTGCTTCTCCAATCTGGCCAGGGTTGAGATCACCCAAATCTGTTTCAGCCGGCGCTAGCCGGTCCTTTCGATCTGTCTTTCTTGCATTTTGCAGATTTGGTTGTACGGAGGCAACTATAGGAACAGCCCCAATGAGTCACGCATGGACGATAGAAGCTCAGCAAAACTTGTGCAACTCCACAACTTCGGGGCACTTGAACGGGTGACTCATGATGTGGTGGTTTTCCTGCTCGCTCCTGGGGCGATTTGTCAGCACAACACCTTGCAGTTGTGTCACACACTAATTTGAGCTAAAGTTGAACGGGTCCAAGCCCACGAAGGGAAGGCCCATGGATATTCAGCTGGTGTTGAGTCAGACGTAAATGGTAGGGTTTTTTTTTCAAGGCGGCCTCCTAAAAACGTCGATGTGACATGTAGTTTTCCTCCATCTTTGATTCATGGGTGAATTTTTTACTTCCACTCTCAAGTGACATCACATCAGCGTTTTAGCCAATGACTAATGTTGTAGGACAGCTGAAATTTGGGATGTCTGCAGGTGAGGTCAAGATGATGGCTGGGGCCAGGCAGTCCAGATTTGCTTCCTTTTAATGTGCATCGCAAAATCTGGTGGACATGGTCGCCGTCTTGACTTCATTCCTTCTGAGATGTCTATCAATGCTGTTCAAATTATGTTCTCTGAAAAGTACAATTGATTTACAGCAGGGGTGTCCAACTTCGGTCACTTCAAGACCCATGGACTTCAACTCCCAGAATTCTGAGAGTTGAAGTCCACAAGTCTTAAAGTAGCCAAGGTTGGATACCCTTGTCCAATTACAGAATTATGGGCTAGGCAGAAATTAACAGATTAACAGAGTTGGAAGGGACCTTGTAGATCATCTAGTCCAACCCTCCGCCCAAGCAGGAGACCTTACACCATTTCTGACAGATGGCAGTCCAGCCTCTTCTTGAAAGCTTCCAGTGATGAAGCTCCCACAACTTCTGAAGGCAACTTCTGTTCGGTTGGTTGATTGTTCTCACTGTCAGAAAATTCCTCCTTATTTCCAAGGTTGAATCTCTCCTTGATCAGTTTCCAACCATTATTCCTTGTCTGGCCTTCAGGTGCTTTGGAAAATAGCTTGACCCCCTCCTCTCTGTGGCAGCCCATCAAATATTGGAAGACTGCTCTCGTGTCTCCCCTGGTCCTTCTCTTCACTAGACAAGCCAGGCCCAGTTCCTGCAAATGTTTATTGTATGTTTTAGCCTCCAGTCCCCCAATCATCCTGGTTGCCCTTCTCTGCACTCTTTCTAGAGTCTCAACATCTTTTTTTAATAGTGTGGTAACCAAAACTGGATGCAGGACTCTAGGTGTGGTCTTATTAAGGCTTTATAGAGTGGTATTAGTACCTCCCTTGATCTTGATTGTATCCCTCTGTGAATGCAGTTTAGGATTGCGTTGGCTTTTTCGGCTGCCGCCACACACTGCTGGCTCAGTGGAAGCGTGTTACTTGCCAGGAGACTTCACGGTACACGTGAAATCAGACACTCAAGGCCCCACACAAGCTACCTTACCACATCATAGGGTGGTGGCTACCAGGACTGGAAGTTCTCCACAGAAAGAAGCAACTTTAACTGCAGAGATAACACCTCCATGTTTAGGTATAAAATATCTGGGCACACGAGGCACTACTGCTGTGGTCCGCCAGCAGCCTGCGGAGCTGGCAAAAGAGTCGGACAGCGATGAGGCTGAGGTGAGGCCAGGGCCGTCGGGGAGTGAGGTGCCTCCAGAGCCTCCAGAGACTGATAGTAGTGAGGCAGAGGATCAGGAGGAGCCTGTTCCTAATGCACACATGAGAAGAGCTGCCAGAAGGCAAGAGCAGCTCAAGCAGAGAGGACAACTTAGGAGTAGGGCCAAGAGATGATTGATCCCTCCCATAAGGCTTAAAAGACCAGCAATGGCGTTTGGGTTTTGCTGGAAAACAACGTTGGTAGCTTCGTCTTCTTGCATTTATTTTGTATTGGTGTCTTCTGAATGTTTGCCAAGAAAGGCCTATGGCAGTTTACCTAATTGGACCAAGGTTTGCGATAGGACTGAAGAATTTGTATTGGGAGGAATTTGCTTTAATTTAGTTTAACTACGCTGGGAATGAAGTAATTCTCAGCTGTTCGAATAAAGTTTAATAATAATAATAACAACAGAGTTGGAAGGGACCTTGGAGGCCTTCTAGTCCAACCCCCTGCCCAGGCAGGAAATCCTACACCATCTCAGACAGATAGTTATCCAACATTTGGTTTGTTTTTTCACTGATTGAGTTTCCTACTACCTACTTGGGGCCTGGGTCACAACAACTACAGCCAAACCACACAATAACGATGTACTGATTTTGCAGGTACTGGTTTGTGTTGGCAACTGGAGAGAACTGGAGGTGGGAATATTAATAAGCTCCAGATGTTAAGGAGACCTTCCCAAGCCACGAGAGAGGCCAGTGAAGTGCACAGCTTGACATGTTAAATACTAGGATGGCTGTTCAGCCCAATTTACTTCTCTTTTGAGGGTTTGATTCAGCTTTGCGCCGTCTGGATTTGGCATAACAGGTAAGCTTCGACGTACGATCACAACTGACCCCAAAATTTGCATTGCTGAGCAAAGATAAACACCAATGTAGTGAATTGGTTTAAAAACGCACAATACAAATGATGAATAAAATTGAATTACGTGTGGGCAGTTATTAGCGTGGCTAAACGTATGGGGTGTTTTCCTGTGAATTTGATGCACGAATGCTGCCTTCTTTTTAGGCCGTGAGAAATAATAAAATAAATTGCTAAGCCAGACCGCCGTTGAGTGAGTTTTGCCTCAGTTTGTGACCTTTCTTGCCACCGTTGTTAAGTGAACCGTTGCCATTGTTAGTAACCCGGTTGTTAAGTGAATCGGGCTTCCCCATCGACTTTGCTTGTCCAAAGGCCGCAGTAGGGGTTTACCGGATCCTGGGATGAGGTAACCGTCGTAAGTTTGAAACCATTTGCCAATCGTCTGAATTTTGGTCACAGGACCATGAGGATGCTGCAACGGTCGTAAGTGTGAAAACAGGTCGTAAGTCAGGGCCGTTGTAACTTTGAACGGTCACTGAACGAATAGTTGTAAGCTGGACTTGTGATGGAGTTGCAGTTCTTGGGCTAAATCATTTTTTTCCCTCCTTTTTTTTAGGATTGGACTTAACTCCCCAAATTGCAAAGTTGCAAAGATTGAGAAACACGGAATTGATCAAATTCCTCAGAACTGTTAAGGCCTTCTTCTCCAGAATTCTTGGCTTTCCTTTCTTCTTTCGTGGCATTCGACGGGCAGGAAACAAAATGAGAAGTGGGCTTCTCACCCTTGACTTACGACCACAATCGAACCCCCTAGGTTGCTAAGCGAGACATTAGTTAAATAAGTCTGGCCCTCTTTTATGACTTTCCTTGCCACGTGTGATGACCCAGGGTGCCGCACAGAGATAACACAAACAGCTGGCAGTTCAAACCGCCCGGTTTATTGCTCCAAAGCTTCCCAAACGCTCCCATGTTTCTTGCAAGTCCCAGAGCAGAGTGAGAACAAACCCCCACACAAACCTCAAGCAGCCTCTGGCTGCAATTAATCCAGCCCAGCTGATGTCTGCACGGCAATAAATCCCAAATGTGAGCCCAGCTGTCACTGTTGTAAACCATGGTCAACATCCTTATGATATGGAAGAAGTCAACCAGGGGTGAAATGCTCCCGGTTCAGACCGGATCGGCCAGATCCGGTAGCGATGGCGGCGGGTAGTTCGGAGAACCGATAGCAAAAATCCCTGCCCACCCCCATCCATACCCACCCAATCGCCCGCTTGCCGCTTCTTTTAAAAAAATGCTTTTAAAAGGTTAAAAAAAAAAAAAGGCTCTGACGGTCACAGCTGAGCTGCGCGACCGTCAGAGCCTTTTTTTTAACTTTTAAAAGCATTTTTCTACAACCTATTCGACCAAACAGGTTGTAAAAAAAAATGCTTTTAAAAGTTAAAAAAAAAAGATCGCGTGCCACAGCTGATCACTCCCCCCACCGTCCGCTGTTCTACTTCCTCCATGCCTACTTTTGGTGTGCACTTTGCGTGCGAGCGCACCTTGCATTTGGTGCGTGGTGAACCCTGGGTTTACACGCAGACAGCGTGCATGCACAGCCAGCCAACCGGTAGTAAACCGGTTCAGATTTCACCACTGAGGTCAACCATCCTAGTTCGTAACTAAGAACCGATGGCTTTGTGTGATGGGTGAACTCAGGCATCCTGGCTTACAAACAGTGGTTTACGGAGCCGTGTGAAATTGATGAAGACTTCTGGACTAAAAGAGGGACTCAACCTCTCCTCCAAAGCACCTGGAGGCAAGGACAAGAAGCAACGGATGGAAACTAACCAAGGAGAGAAGCAACCTGGAACTAAGGAGGAATTTCCTGACAATGAGAACAATGAATCGGTGGAACAGCTTGCCACCAGAAGTTGCGGGTGCTCCAAAACTGGAAGTTTTGAAGATTGCACAATCACTTGTCTGAAATGGCATAGGGTTTCCTGCCTGAGCAGGGGATTGGACTGGAAGAACTCCAAGGTCCCTTCCAACTTTCCTTCTTTCTTTCTTTCTTTCTTTCTTTCTTTCTTTCTTTCTTTCTTTCTTTCTTTCTTTCTTTCTTTCTTTCTTTCTTTATTTTGTCACAACAATATATATAAGCATCGTAAGAAAGGTTATATAATATATAAACATATATATGAGTAAATATTAGGAGGTATATGCATATATATATATATAGGAAGAAGAAAAGAAAAACAATAGGACAGGAACGGTAGGCACATTTGTGCACTTATGCACGCCCCTTATAGTCCTTTTAGGAATGGGGTGAGGTCAATAGTAGAGAGTTTTTGATTAAAGCTTTGGGGATTTTGGGAAGAGACCACAGAGTCAGGTAAAGTGTTCCAAGCACTGATGATTCTGTTACAGAAGTCATATTTTCTGCAATCTAGATTAAAGCGGTTGACATTAAGTTTAAATCTATTGGTTGCTCTAGTATTATTATTAAAGCTGAAGTAGTCTTTAACAGGAAGGACATTACAATAGATGATTCTGTGAGTTAAACTTAGATCTTGTCAAAGGCGACGGAGTTCCAAGTTTTCTAAGCCTAGGATTGGAAGTCTGGTGGGATAACGTATTTTGTTGTTTACAGAGGAATGGAGAACTCTTCTTGTAAAATATTTCTGGACACGTTCAACTCTGTCATTCTCAGCAAATTTTCTTTCACGCCCTAAGGTTTAGGTGGGTCTGTGTGAGAGGGTGAACACGAATGTCCCAAGCCTTGCAGAGAGATGGTTCCCTCATCATTTCATCTTCGACAGCCCCCTCCTCAAAAAAAAGAGCCCTCTAATCCAGGGGTCTCCAACCTTGGTCCCTTTAAGACTTGTGGACTTCAACTCCCAGAGTGCCTCAGCCAGCAAAGCTGCATTTAGGTGCTTTGGGGCAGGGGTCTCCAACCTTGGTCCCTTTAAGACTTGTGAACTTCAACTCCCAGAGTCCCTCAGCCAGACTCTGGGAGTTGACGTTCACAAGTCTTAAAGGGACCAAGGTTGGAGACCCCTGCTCTAGTCCACTCTTGCCCTGTTTCCGTAGCTACTCCAGCCCTTGATCACACCAGCCCACCTTGGAAGTCCAGCTCCCAAACCGTCTCCCCTACAAGTCAGGAGAGGCACATCCTCAAGGGAACGATTTCCAAAGAAACGTCCATAACTCATAACGAACACAGTTGGGAAAAGGTTGTTTTCCTTCCTGGCTGAGAGATCCCTCGATCTTCACATCTGATCAGTCAGCATAACAACCTGCTGTTTCGATCCTCCGGGAGCAGAAGGTGGTGGCTGGAGCAATGTTCCTTCAGGCATATTCAGATGTTTCTCCTGGGGAAAAAAAACACATGGTTCCTAGCGTGGAACATCTTCATAACAGAATAACATTGGGCTTTTGAGGTCTTCTAGTCCAACCCCCTGGTCAAGCAGGAGACCTTATATTATTTTAGATAAATGGTTGTCCAATTTCTTCTTAAAAATCTCCAGTGATGGAGCACCCACAACTTCTGCAGGCAAGTCGTTCCACTGATGAATTGTTCTCACTGTCAGGAAATTTCTCCTTAGTTCTAAGTTGCTTCTCTCCTTGATCAGTTTCCACCCATTGCTTCTTGTCCTGCCCTCGGGTGCTTTGGAGAATAGCCCGACTCCCTCTTCTTTGTGGCAGCCCCTGAGATATTGGAACACAGCTATCATGTCTCCCCTAGTCCTTCTTTTCATTCAACTAGACATACCCAGTTCCTGCAACCGTTCTTTATAGGTTTTAGCCTCCGGTCCCCTAATCCTCTTGGTTGTTGTTCTCTGCACTCTTTCCAGAGTCTCAACATCTTTTTTTAATATTGTGGTGACCAAAACTGGATGCAATATTCCATGCGCGGTCTTCCCCCGAGGAATTATGAAGATTTCACATGATCTTGATTCTATCCCTTTGTTCATGCAACCTAGGACTGCTTTGTCAACCTCCAGCGAAAATGAATTCCACGGTTGAACTCTGAGCTGCCCCCCCCCAAATTATTTCTCCTTCCGATCCTGAGAAATTGCCTGAGGAAAGCTGAACCCTTCCTGTGATCCTGATTGCTGTTAAGGTGGGTTGAGTTTATCGTAGGCGATCCTGGGTTATCCTGGATCTGAGACCTTCGAACCAGCCTGGGAAGGTTGGGAATTAAATTTGGCAACAGTCCAAACACCCTGCTTGAACCGGGCAGTGACTTCAGTGTGTGTGTGTATGTGTGTGTATGACGTAGCTGACAAGGAGAAAAGGAAGGGAGAAAACCACACACTCTGTGCAAGGCTGTGCAGTGGGTGTGTCAGGGCGTGGGTGTACACAAGCGGCAGCCACGGGGCAGAGGAGGACCTGGGGCGGATCCAGGATCTCTCCAACCTGCTTATAAGCTGGGGAAGGTTTGTATTCTGAACATGAGCTCCAGAGTGCTGTGGCTGACAAGGTCCGAGCCAGGCATCTTCTAGGCTTCTTCCACACCTGTATTGTGATCTCCAGGAGCCATGGGGAGGCAGAAGGAAATGTTGACGGCCGTCGGACGGAGGCTGCAGATCAGGAATAAGTTGCTCCGGCAGGCCCTGGCTGAATGCCTGGGCACCCTGATCTTGGTGGTACGTAAGTGGATGGGGACTGGGGTGGGGAAGAAGGGAGGAGAAGGAGGAAGAGAAGCGAGAAGGAGAAAAGGAAGAGAAGAGGAGGAGAAGGAGAAGGAGAAAAAGAAAAGGAGGAGGAGGAGGAGGAGAGGGAGATGGAGAAACAGAAGAGAAGGACAAGGAGGAGAAATGATGGTAGTGGTGCAGAATGAGGAGGAGAAGAAGGAGAGGGAAAGAAGAAGGAGAAATGAGGGTGCTGGTGGAAGATAAGAAAAAGGAGGAAGAGAAGCGAGAAGGAGGAAAAGGAGAGAGAGGGAGAAGGAGGAGGAAGAGAACAAGAAGGAGAAAAAGAAGAGAAAAGGAGGAGGAGGAGGAGAATGAGAAAAAGAAAAGGAGAAGGAGGAGAAAAAGAAGAGAAAAGGAGAGGAGGAGAAATGATGGTAGTGGTGGAGAATCAGGAGGAGGAGGAGAATGAAGAGGAGAGGGGAGAAAGAGAAGGAGAAGAAAGTGGGAAAGGAGAAGGCGAGGAAGAAAGGAGAAGGAGAAAAGAAGATTTGTGGTGGAGGATGAAGAGGAGGAGGAGAGGAGGAGAAAGAAGAGAAGGAGGGAGGGAGAAGGAGAAGGTGAGGGAGAAGGAGAAATGAGGGTGGATGAGGAGGAGAATGAGGAGAAAGAGAAGGAGAAAAATGAGAGGGAAAGGAGGAGAAGGAGAACAAGGGGAGAAAGAGAAGGGGAGAAAGGAGGGTGGTATTGGAGGAGGAGGAGAAGAAGAACAAGGAAGAGGAGAAGAGAAAGAGAAGAATGGGAGGGGAAGGAAAAGAAAGAAGAAAGAAGGAGAAAGTTGTAGAAGAAGAAGGAGAAGAATGGGAAGGGGAGGAGGAGGAGGAGGAGGAGGAGGAGGAGGAAGGCTTTACTCTTTCTTGGCACAATGAAATGCGCTGATGGTCTATAGTAAAAGTACCCTGGTGTAATTCACTAAAGATCTACCTGCTCTGTTCACACAAGGCAAGAACCTTGGTTAATGTTAATCTTGGTCTGTTTTTACTCTGGTTGAATATCTGTCCTAGTGAGGTCCAAACTCTGTGATGAACATTGGGTGGAAAGTACTGTTCTAACCTAGGAAAGGGGCTTGTTTAGAGACCAGGTTAAGACTGTTGTGTGAATGGAGCCAGTGACTGAAAATCACGGCTGAGTTTTTTTTCCACTAGATGCGCCCATTACGGATTTCCTTCCAGAAGGGAGGAAGAATTGAAAATCCTTTCTAAAACTGAATATTTTGGGGTTTCACGGGGTTCAGTTAAAGCACTATTGAAGCGTTCTGTCTAATAGGAAAGTTTGCACATTGGGTGTCAAAAACTTTGAATTTCTTGGAAGCACTCTTCCAACCTCTACCAGAATTCAGAGGGGGATTGCTTTGTATAGGTATAGGTCATATTTAGAGCAGGGGTCTCCAACCCTGACAACTTTAAGACCTTTGGACTTCAACTCCCAGAATTCTGGGAGTTGAAGTCCTCAGGTTTTGTGAGTTCAAGTCCCGCCTTAGCCACGACTTTGGCCGAGTTGGGTGGGTGAGTTTGGCCCTGTTATTCTCTCTCTCTCTCTCTCAACCCAACCAACCTCACAGGGTTGTTGCTGTTGACAATGCTCTTGAAAACTCAGAGGTTCTCAACCTTGGCCACTTGAGATGTGTGGGCTTCAACTCCTTGGGAATTGAGTTGAAGTTACCTTCGGAATTCTGGGTGTTGAAGTCCACACATTTTATAGTTAGTAAGCTTGAGAAAGGGAGGGAGGGAGGGAGGGAGGCAGGAATGGGAGGACAGAAGGGAAGGAAAGAGAGAGAGAAGGGGAAGGGAAGGAGATAGAAGAAGGGAAGGAAGAAGAAGAAGAAGAAGGAGAGAGAGAGAGAAGAACAAGGAAAAGGAAGGAAAGGAAGGGGAGCGAGCAAAGGAAGGGACGAGAGAGCGAGGGAAGGGAGGAGAGAGAGCAAGGGAAGGGAAGGGAGGAGAGAGAGAGAGAAAGAAAGGAAAGGAGGAGGAGAAAGAGAAGAATGGGAGGGAAGGAAGGAGAGAAAGAGAGAAAGAAGAAGGGAAATGAAGGGAAGGAAGAAGAGAGAGCAAGGGAAGGGAGGAGAGAGAGAGAGAGAAAGGGAAGGAGAGAGAAGAATGGAAAGAAGAAGAAGAAGAGAGAGGAGAACAAGGGGAAGGAAGGAAAGGGAGGGGAGAGAGCAAGGGAAGGGAGGAGAGAGAGTGAAAGGGAAGGGAAGGGAAGGAAGAAGAGAGAGAGAGAAAGGAAAGGGAACGGAGAGGAAAGAGCAAGGAAGGGAAGGAAGGCGAAAGAGGGAGGGAAGAAGGGAAATGAAGAGAAGGAAGGAGAGAGAAGGGCAGGGAAAGGAAAGGAGAGAGCAAAAGGGAAGGGAGAGGAAAGAGAGAGAGAGAGAGAGAGAGGAAGGGAACGGAAGGAAAGTAAGAGAGAGGAAGAGGAGATTGAAAGGAAAGGGAAGAGAAACACTGCTAAGAAGTTAATTCCCGCAAATAAATCGGGGCTCTTCTGTTGAAGTTTTGGTAGAGAGCAATCACCTTGGTACCACCGCAGGTTCTCCAAACATCTCATTCGTCATCGGTTGGCAAACCTGCACCACATTTTGCGCCGCTCCAGCCCTCTTTATCTTACTCCCGATCCCTTCCGGAGGTTGTAACTGAAGCGGTGCTTACGGACAGTTTAGGGTGAGCCTCCTGCCTGACACTAGCTAAACTGTTGTCCACCCCATAACCTTACTTAAAGGATACCCCATCGTGCAGTTTTCCCAAAGTAGCGTTCATTTAATGAACTAACCAAGGAGAGAAGCAACTTAGAACTAAGGAGAAATTTCCTGACAATTAGAACAATTAATCAGTGGAACAACTTGCCTCCAGAAGTTGTGAATGCTCCAACACTGGAAATTTTTAAGAAAATGTTGGATAGCCATTTGTCTGAAGTGGTGTAGGGTTTCCTGCCTGGGCAGGGGGTTGGACTAGAAGACCTCCGAGGTCCCTTCCAACTCTGTTATTATTATTATTATTATTATTATTATTATTATTATTATTATTATTATTATTATTATTATTATTATTATTATTATTATTATTATTATTATCTCGCCTCTCTCCACGGCAAAGTAGAGTTTGCCGAAGTCATTCAATGGCTTCAATTCACGAAACCGATGATCAGCCACACGCTACAGGGAGTCCTCGACTTACGACCACAACCGAGCCCGGCATTTCCGTCGCTAAGCGAGACGAGCGGGTTTCGCCCCCTTTTACGAACCTCTCCTTGCCACGGTTCTTAAGCGAATCGCCGCAGTAGTTAGGTTAGCAACCCGGTTGTTAAGCGAATCTGGCTCCCCCATTGACTTTGAAGGTCGCAAAAGCGGATCGCGTGTGACCCCGGGACACGGCAGCCGTCATAAATGCAAGTCAGTTGGCAAGCAGCTGAATTTTGATCACGTGACCATGGGGACGCTGCCGCGGCTGTGTGAAAAACAACCGTGAGTCCCTTTTTTCAGGGCTGTTGTAACTTCGAATGGTCACTAAACGAACTGTCGTAAGTGGAGGACTACCTATGGGGTTTGAGTCTCGTTGGTCAAAGTCAACCCACCTTCTCTAGCAAAGGATCTGGGAACCTGTGAGTATTTTAACCCCTCCCTGCAGCATGAGTGGGGTGACGAAAGGAAGGATAATTCTTTGTTTTTCTATCCTAAGTAAACTTTTGTGAGAACCTTTGGAGGAGAGGCGCAGCAATATGTACACAACGACAACCATTTGAATTTGCTTTTCTCAAGGGTTTGGGATCACAACTCCCTAGCGCCGTTGGGAGAAGAAGGTGGGGAGGGGGACGTCTCCCCCTCCTCTACTCAAGCAGCTGCTTTTTGGCAAAAAAAAGGCGAAAAAGCAACCGCAAGGAGGAAACAGCAGGGCGTTGCAATCCCAGCCATGCCCGTTTGCACCGATGTACCCGCACCGTTAATGCATCGTTTCTTTCATCCGCCTGCTGCTCCCTGGTGCAGAGCCATTCCTGGAAATTAATGGAGCCGAAGCCCCATTATTGCGATCCTATTGGGAGCCGCCCAGAGTCTGGCATAAATCCCTGTAGATAAATGGACGTGAAGATTTGTAACTGCGGGGCCCTTGGTGCTCTCGTTGAGCTGGGTGCTTGGCTTGCAGATGTTTCCTGACCCAATGGGGGAACATCATCAGGGCTAGGAAGGAGTGGGGTTTGCAGAGAAGGGGAGGAGGAGGAGGAGGAAGAAAACTGTGGGCTCCTTGGTGCTTTCAGAGTTGGTGGTTTTCTTGCAGATATTTCATAACCCGACTAGATAACATCATCAGTGCTAGAAGGGAGTGCGGTTTGCAGAGAAGGAGATGAGGAGGAGGAGGAGGAGGAGGAGGAGGGAGAGGAAGAGAAGGAGGAGGAGGAGGAGGACTATGGGGTCCTTGGCGCTCTCTGAGCTTGGTGGTTTTCTCACCAACGTTTCATTACCCAACTAGGGAACATCATCAATGCTAGAAGGGAGTGAGGTTTGCAGAGCGTGGTTCTTTTCTTGCAGGTGTTTCATTACCCAACTAGGCAACTTCATCAATGCTGGAAGAGCTGGGTGGGTTGCTCTCTGTTTATATACTAGTGGCTCCCCCTCTCAGTGTTGGTGTGAATGTTTGTGGCAAGCTGTTCCACTGGTTAATTGTTCTCACTGTTAGGGAATTTCTCCTTCGTTCCAGGTTGCTTCTCTCCTTGATTACTTTCCATCCGTTGTTTCTCATCTTGCCTTTTGGTACTTTGGAAAATAGTTTGACTCCTTCAATCCTTTGTAGGAGCCCCTCAAATATTGTATAATTATTATATAACAACTATTCATAAATAAGCATTATTATCATTGCATAATAAATATAGTTGTACAGTACAATATAGCATAACATAATTGGCTCATGTGTGCAAGAAAATAATTGCACACAGAGAGCATCAAATACCCCCCCAATAAAGTAATAAATAAATTTGAGTCCCACTTATCCCTAAGACCCAAAATGGGAATTGTCAGCATAAAATTTGGTCCCAAAGTAGACAATGCTACTGCCTGCTATTTTTGCAGACAGCTGCTCTTCTCTTAGTAGAACTGATCGCAGGTACGTGCCTGGTAACTTCCTTTCTCTAAGCGTGAGCTTCTACAAAGCTAAAAGTGTGCATTGAACTGGGTGGAAGCATTGCTACAAAGACAGTTCCATAAAATCGCCACATTTTCCATTTCTGGATTTTTAAATCCGATTTCGAACCATTTCAAGCACTGAAATGGGGAAAGAAAGTTCGAAAGAAAGAAAGTTTGAAAGAGAGAGAGAGAGAGAGAGAGAGAGAGAGAGAAAGAAAGAAAGAAAGAAAGAAAGAAAGAAAGAAAGAACGAAAAAGTTCTGAAAAACTGAAGTGTAAACTTTAGAGGGTTGCGGGTTTTTTTGGGGTGTGTGTGTGTGTGTTGTTTGCGGGAGACACAGCTCTGCAGATTGAGGCATTTTGCACATGGGCTGGAAGAATTCTCACCCAGCCCTGAGGAACATATCGTGTGCAATTCTGGGGAAGAGATGCTCAGCCCCTTTGATATATGCCCCTGACATAATTCAGAAGTTGATTTGATGAATACCGTAGCTGTCCTGAGCTTTCACCCTGGATAATTAACTGGCAATCTGATAAAGAAAGAAATATTTGGCCAGCAACAGTGGTAATAAAATTATCTCCTATCTTCCCCGAGGCCAAATTCCTAAAGGGTAATAGGATTGTTCCATGGGTTACAGCCAAACAAATTTCTTAGGTCTTTGGAAGACAGCAGGTTGACAGCGTGTTCTCTTGTTGAAGCCCTCAGCATGCTTCTGGGTTCATTTTTTTGAACCCCTTTTGGTCTTCAGCTAGGTCAGTTCTGTGGTTTTTGCGGGTCTGTGTAGGTTAAAATATCCATTAGGGGACTGGAAGCTAAAACATATGAAGAACGGTTGCTGGAAATGGGAATGCCTAGTCCAGGGGTCAGCAACCTGCAACTCTGGAGCCGCATGTGGCTCTTTCACCCCTCTACTGCGGCTCCCTATCACTCAAAATATGCATCCCAACCGCCAATGCGCGACACCCACCAGCATGCAATTTATTGAGCTTTTCAACCCCCGGTAGGCCAACCATGGATAAATCCAAGAAAAGAAAAGTTTCACAAGAAAACAGAACGTTTAATTCAACTACATAGGCTGGTTTTGTGGCCGCTCAAGAAATAGTCAGGCACGGGAAGGGTTTTGTGACTCCCGGTTGTTTTCTTTTCTGTGCGAACGGGTCCAAACGGCTCTTTGAGTGTTTAAAGTTGCAGACCCCTGGTATACTCTGGGAGTTGAAGTGCACAAGTCTTAAAAGAGCCCAGTTTGCAGACCCCTGGACTAGAAGACCTCTAATTTCTCTCCCACCCCTATGATTTTATGTTCTAAGTTGCCTTTTAAAAAATGTTTTCAAGTAGTTTTGAGAACCTGCGGGTGTCAGCTTTGGTAGCCATACTATTAGCAGGAGAATTTTGGTGGTAGGAAAGGAAAACGAGATAGGTTCCTTATAGAGTTTGGTATTCAATTGGGTGTGTTGGACCGCAAGAAGATATTTCAAGGAAGAAAAAGAAGGAAGGATAAATAGTTGTTGTTTTTTTAAAAAAAGGGAAGAGCAAAGAGTTTAAATTGAACGAATGAACGCTGGACTTATAACCGTTCATTTAGTGACCATTCAAAATTACGACAACACTGAAAAAAGTATTCCTTTAACAACTGCCCTGACCGACTTAACAAACGTAGCAAGAAAAGTCGTAAAACAGGGTCAGAGTTCACTTACCAAATTTCCTGCTTGGCGACATCAATTCTGGGCTCAGTTGTGGTTGTAAGTCAAGGACGATCTGACCTGCTTGTATAAAAGAACAAGAAGTGCGAATTGCAACAAGTAAGGACAGGGAAATTAAAATGCAAAGATAAAGGAAATCGTAGCTGAGATTTCAACAGGCCTTGAGCGTCTCTGTCAACAGCAACAACGCTGGTTTGAGCCCAAGAAGGTTTTAAAAAAGTTAATCAACTCGGGGAAGGATTAGGTTTGAGATTTTAATCAACCGGTTGATTGAACCAATCGATCCATAAAAGCACAATTTAATTGAAAAGGTTTTGCAATGCGTTGGGGCAACCTGTTTGTGTCTGTGACACGTAGACTATAAAAATATTAATTGGATGGCTCTACGTGGAAAGAGACTTCAAAAAGGATTGGATTCTGAGTCTACTCAGAAGCAAGCTATGTTGAATCCATTAGGGCAGGGTTTCTCAAACTCTTTTAAGTTGCGTGGACTTCGACTCCCAGAATTCCCCAGCCAGTTGGCTGGGGAATTCTGGGAGTCGAAGTCCACACAGCTTAAAGACGCTATGGTTAAGAAGTACCAAGTTAGAACTTAACGTTCCTGTAAGTTTGCACTTTTTTTTTTTTTTGCAAAATCAGATTTTTTTGCATCCTCATTATGCTTATTTGACGCAAACCGAGCTTCTTTTCGCAGCCTATACGCGTGGTGCTGTGTTGGAAAACACAACGCTACGAAAGCCCTAGAGAACGCCCGCTTTCTTGCCCAACCCTGGCACAATTATCCTGTCTCTAAGAAAGATTTCCCCGGTGCCAAGTTTAATTAACGAAGCTGCACACGGGAAGATCCCTATCGCACCCCCAGGAGAACAAAAGAAACTCTTGAACGCTTGGAGGGGGATGTGGGGGGGGGCGGGGAGAAAGAAAAAACAGAAATTTTGGGGGAGTGCCTGACTTGCTAGACTTGAAAAGGACCCCTCCCTGCTGCGCCTCTTGGAACAGAGGAGGCAAAATCTATTAACGACTTTAATGAATTTGGGAGAGCTGGAATACAGTAATTAATTTTGGGAGGAACCCAACCGGGCTTCTCCAGTTTTTAAGATCTATTCCCCAAGGCAGGGAACACAAGCTGAATTCTGCAGGTGTTTTCGTCTGCGTTCCCCACTGCAAGGTGGGGCAGCTGTTGGAAGGGGAGCTGGAAACAAACAAAAGATGATTTAATGGGGGGTGTTGCAAGCAAGGCTCCCGGGGTTCATGTGGGTACATGCTCCCCTCTTTCTTTGCCTCTTATTTATTCCTAGTTTTTGGGAAGGGTGGTGTCAGCAGGATGAGTTCAACCTGGATCAGGACGAGGGTGGGACCCAAAGTTGGCTTTGTCCCTTGGCTTAGCAAACTTTGCTTTTGATGTTACTTCGTTTTGGAGCCTGCAGAACAACAGCAGCAGCGAGACCTGATGGGTGGAGAACATGCTGGAGAATCCGGATTGGGTTGGGCTTCCAACTCCACAGGTTAAAATCTTAAAAGTTGCAAAGGTTGGATACCCCTGGGCTAAAGCCTTGAGGGATCTGCTGGGATCTTGACTTTGAATCTCCCTTTTCTAGAACTGTTTTACATACATTATAGCAGGAGTCTCCAACCATGGCAACTTTAAGCCTGGCGGACTTCAATTCCCAGAATTCCCCAGCCAGCTTAGCTTAGCTGGCTGGGGAATTCTGGGAGTTGAAGTCCACCTGGCTTAAAGTTTCCAGGGTTGGAGACCCCTGCATTATACTATATTGAGGGTAGGGTCCCTTGAGGTGGAAAGTTAGAAGGTTAAACTAGATGTCTTCTTGAGATGAAGGATTGAAGGATAACTTTGGAAACCTGCAACTAGCACTCCAAGAAACGTGACGTGTGTGAGTTTTTCAGGACCTCCATGGTAGATCTTCAGAAGTTTGAGTTGTTCAGGACCTCCATGGTAGATCTTCAGAAGATCCCAAGGCTGTTGCTTAGTGAAGTTCAGAAATAAAATAGTTCGGAATAGGAGTATTTGAAGCACCTGATTGGAGAATTCTGGGAGTTGAAAATCCACACATCTTAAAGTTGTTGAAGTTGAGAATCACAATGAGGTGGTTGTGTCCATGGCAGTGACTTTTTGTCAATCTTCAAACAGGGCAACCCCATGTGAAAAATCACATGTGTGTTATCTGCAATAATAATGTCCCACGGCACGGCAAATCTTGGAAATGTTGAACCAGTGTTGTACACTACAAAACTGAGTCTTTGGGGTAGATGGGTTCAGAGGAAGTCACACCAACGAAGATGGCTGTCTCAGATGATGGATAATGGATACTGTGAAAGTTTCCATGCTGGGAGACGAAGAAATTGGAGTCAAGAAGCCACGATCCACTGAGGAGGGCAGAAATTACGTTCTTTCCTAGCCTTTTCCTGGGAGCTGCGCAAATTGATTTAGTATAACTTTGTTTCTACCCAGGATCTACACTTTCTTTTAATTGCTCTCTAAAGACCACCTGAGCGCAAAACTAACACAGAGATGAGACCAGAAGAAGCAGGACTGATTTCAATTTTCCTGCCACGGGCCAGCTATTTCTTTTAAAAACCCTTTGGTCCTTTTAATGATGCAAAATCAGAATATTGAACCTAGCAGTGACTTCACAAGAATGTTCTGCTTCTTATGTTGTCAAAAGGCCCTGAAAAGATTTCCAGGTGAAGATGGCACAGAAAAACGGAAGAGACTGTCTTCCCACACTCTTGGGCCAAACCTACTACCACCAAAAACCTCCTACTAGCAAAACTTGGTGACAATACAGAATGTTGGGTATTGATGTGCATTTTGCAAAGCAGGAAATCAAGAGGAAAAGCAATGAATTAATTAGGGTAGGCAGAAATGAATTATGGGCCAAGAACCAGTTTTGGTTTCCACATTGTAAGAAAGATGTTGAGACTTTGGAAAAAAAAGTGCAGAGAAGAACAACTAAGATGATTAGGGGACTGGAGGCTAAAATATATGACGAACGGTTGCAGGAAGACTAACGAAGAGAAGGATTAGGGTGACATGATAGCAGCCTTCCAGTATTTGAGGGGCTGCCGCAAAAAAAGAGGGAATCAAGCTATTTCCCAAAGTTCCTGAAGGGAGGACAAAAAGCAACAGATGGAAACTAATCAAAGAGAGAAGCAACCTAGAACTAAGGAGAAATTTCCTGACAGCGAGGACAATTAACCTGTGGAACTGCTTGCCACCAGAAATTGTGCGTGCTCCAACAGTGAAGATTTCAAAGAAGAGAGTGGACAGCCATTTGTCTGAAATGACACAGGCTCTCCAGCTTGAGCAGCGGGTTGGACTAGAAGATCTCCAGGGTCCCTTCCAGCTCTTGTTATTCAGTTCTGTTCTATATCAGTCCCGGCCCTCTTCCAGATCTCAAATGGGAGCCACGGTTGATTTATTGCTCAATTTTCCACGCCATTCTTCTTCAGACTTTCTCAGATTACAGCCATTGTTTCTAGACATTCCCAAACACATGGGAGTTATTGAATAACTCAACTCCTTTGGCAGTTTTCGTTCCTGAGCCAAACTTACGGAAGGTTGCCCACGAGAAATCTTATCCTGTCCACGCCTGGTGCAAGATAAAAGATAATAAGATTGTCTGACATAGAGAGTGGCAAAGAATGCCGTTTGTTTAAAGCTCAAGGACAAGCAGCTATTTTTTTTTAATCCTCTGCTACGGAGTGAAATTTAATCAGCTTGCCCGTGGAAGGAGGAAGAAAGTAATCTGAGAGCAAACAAAACTTGATTGCATAAGAACCTGAAATAACATGGAAACTTTTGTTTTGCTTTCCCTCGTTTCTTGGTTACTTGGAAACTCTCCGAAAAATGCTATGCGGGTAGTCCTCGACTTACGACCACAAGGGAGCCCAATATCTCTGTTGCTAAGTGAGACATGGGTTCAGTGAATTTTGCCCCATTGCACGACCTTTCGTGACGCCGTTGTTAAGTGAATCACGGCGGCTGTTCAATTAGTACGACGGTTGTTAAGCGAATCCGGCTTCGCCATTGACTTGACTCATCAGAAGGTCGCAAAAGGGGATCACGTGACCCTGGGGCAACCGTCATAAATATGAATCAGTTGCCAAGTGTCAGAAATGTTGTTCGCGTGACCATGGGGGATGCTGGAAATAGCGTAACTCTGAAAAACGGTCATAAGTCGCTTTTTCAGGGCAGTTGTACCTTTAAATGGTCACTAAATGAACTGTCGTACATTGAGGACTTTCTGCATATGTACTACTGCTTGCTTTAAAGTAAATATCAGATATTTGCACCATGTAATGATATTCTTCAGCAAGGACTATACAATCCTCTGATCTGCGAACAAAAATTCAACTGTTCTTCCATTGTTTTTCAACTTCAGGTAATCCTCAACTTATGACCATAACGGAGCCTGCTTATTACAGTTGTAAATCATGACCATCATGAGGCAGGTCGCCCCTGCGACCGACCTGATTTTATGACCTTTTTTTACACTGGTTGTTAAGCGAATCACCAAGGTCGCTAAGTGAATCAGTGGTCGTTAAATGAACCCATCGTTTGCCCCCGGGGAGTTTTTGCCGGTTTTCAGGCAAAAACTTTGTAAATTGCAGTCACGTGACAACAGGTCTCTGCCAACAATTGTAATTCAGTGGAAATGTGGCCACATGACCGGGGGGGGGGAGGGGCAGCCGTCGTAACTTCAGAACCGGATCACAAGCACCGTTCAAGCGATCTGTTGTAAGTTTCAACGGTGGCGTAAGGGGGTTGGTCGTAAGTCAAGGACTACCTGTAGGAACGTACGCGGCACACTTCGCAATAAGAAGGCCATAACTGGAACCCACGACTTGCGCAAAATTGACATCCTTATTTTAGCTAGTTAGAATCGAATAGAGCGGGAAGGGACCTTGGAGGTCTTCTAGTCCAGCCCCCCCTGAGAACCTGTTATGATAGAGAGATGAATAAGGGAATTAACGGCAAAGAGATCCAGCTTGAAGATATCATATCCAGTGGGGCGGAGGAGAGTTTTGTAAACGAGACAGTCGATCTTAAGAAGATCTGCCCAATCTGAGTTCTACTAAGCGGGTTCTTTGCCTCCTATTGATTGCAAAAACTCATCCGTCTCCTTTCCTGATGCTTCACCGAGTCTCTTCTTTCTTGTCAGATGTTCGGTTGTGGTTCGGTGGCCCAGTTGGTGCTCAGCAGAGGGAGCCACGCCCGCTTCCTGACGGTCAACTTGGCCTTCGGGTTTGCTGTGACCCTTGGAATTCTGATTGCTGGACAGATCTCAGGTATGGCGGCTTTAATTGATCTCAAAGACACAGATGGCGCCCCCCCCCCAACATTTTATGTGCCATAAGACTGGCAGCTCACATCCGCAGCAATGCAGACTTTCCTTTTTCCCTTTCCTTCCCTTCTTCTTTCTATCTTCCTTTCCTTTCCTTTCCTTTCCTTTCCTTTCCTTTCCTTTCCTTTCCTTTCCTTCCCTTCCCTTCCCTTCTCTTCTCTTCCCTCCCCTCCTCTCCTCTCCTCTCCTCTCCTCTCCTTTCCTTTCCTCTCCAGTTCTTCAACCTTTCCTTTCCTTTCCTTTCCTTTCCTTCCTTCTTCCTCTCCTCTCCTCTCACTTCTTTCCTTTCCTTCCTTCTTCCTTTCCTTTCCTGTCCTGTCCTGTCCTGTCCTGTCCTGTCCTGTCCTTTCCTTTCCTTTCCTTTCCTTTCCTTTCCTTTCCTTTCCTTTCCTTTCCTTTCCTTTCCTTTCCTTTCCTTTCCTTTCCTCACCTTCTTCCTCCTTCCTTTCCTTCTCTTTCCTACCATACCTCTTCTCTTCTCTTCTCTTCTCTTTTCTCTCTTCTTCCTCCTTCTCTCCTTCCTTTCCTTTCTCCTCCCCTCCCCTTCTTCCTCCTTCCCTTCCCTTCCCTTCCCCTCTCCTTCTTCCTCCTTCCCTTCCCTTTCCTTTCCTTCCTTTCCCTCTTTCCTTTTGTTGTTTCTAGTTTCCTCTTCTTCCACAGGCAACACAGAAACAAACCACCCACCTCCGTTTAAAATGCAACAATTAAAAATGTATTAACTGCTCGTCCACGCCTAACCCCTTTGAACCCCATTCTTAGTCTGGTTCTCAAAGGGGGGGCTCAGACAAACGTCTCCTTTTAGCAGGCAGCGAAAGTGCCGTGTTTGCAAAGGGGAGGCTTGAGAGCATCCAGACAATGGGCTCATTCACAAATCCAGTTCAGGGTGTTGAAAAAATGAAGTTCCTTGTTGCCTGTTTTGCTTGGGTGGCTGACTTGGGATGTATCTTGACGTTCACAGCAAACCACCCTGACACCAAAACATGGGTGCAAGGGTTATGCCAAAGTTTGTGCTTTCATCCTTGTGTCCCAGAGTCTGACGTGAGTTCAGTAGTCCTCAAATTACGACCTTAACAGAGTCCCTGCCCGTTACGGTCGTAAGTCACGCAGTTGCAAAGGGGCTCACCAAGTGATTGAATTGATTCTACGACCTTTAGTGCCAACAGCCGTTAAGCAAACACGGGTGCCAGAGAGTGCATATTGTGTTTGTTTAGTGAACACAGTCGTTAAGCGAACTTGTTGTGCCTCGCTCGCCCCCCCCTCCGCAGCCGGGCCCCTCTCATCTCCTGCCAGATAGTACAAAAGAATGTCCTGGCATGCCTCCAGCCTCCAGCCCTGGCACCATGCCCGGACAAACCGAGCAAACAAACCTCCCCCCGATAGCATGTGCGCCTGAAGCCAGCCACGAAATGATGCAGTGGATAGATCCACGCTTCCGGAGAATGGAAAGGTGACGTCAGCAAAAGGAAGGGAGGGGCAGGCCTGGATAAGTGCTGAGTCATGGAGCCACACCCCATGGCCTATATAAAGGATCTGCTTTCTGGCATTCTCAGAGTCAGGCAAAGTCTAACTTGGATTGCTGAAGTCACATCCTGGTCTCCTGCCTGCCCTGAGGACTCTGACAGAACTTTGGCAAAACTGCAGAGGCTTTGCGGCCACGCTTGATACGGACTTCCCCGACCCGGCCGTCAGAGGAGGAGTGGGACACGACAGAACTCCTTGCTTGCTACGGGTGCATTTTTACCGAAAACCGGACGTCAAAGTCATTTTCGGCAAAAATGTTGTTAATTGGGGTTATGTGACTGAGGGTGCTGCACATGGCTTTACAGATAGTCCTTGACTTATGACCACAACGGAGCCCAAAATTTCCATTGCTAAGCAGGACAGTTGTTAAGTAAGTTTTGTCATGCTTTACGACCTTCCTAGCCACAATTGTTAAGTGAATCTTTGCAGTTGATAAATTGTTAGGTGAATCTGGTTTCCCCCTCGACTTCGTTTGTCAGAAAGTCGCAAAAGGGGATCCCGTGACCCGGGGATGTTACAACCGTCATAAATGTGAGTCAGTTACCAAGTATCTCAGTTTTGATCCTAGAGATGCTGCAACGGTCGTAGGTGTGAAAAACGGTCATAAATCATTTTTCTCGGGGCCGTTTTCATTTTGAACGTCACTAAAAAAAAAACGGTCGTAAATCGAGGACTACCTGCAAGTGTGGGCCAGTTGCAAGTGCCCGAAATGCATTACACAAGATTGTGGGGAAGGGAGGGGCAGCTGTGGGCCAGTTGCTGAGTGCCTAAAATGCATTCACAGGGGAATTCCCAAGGGAAGAGGCAGGGCGGCGGCTGTCGTAAATACCATTTTTTAGGCGGGTGGTGGTGGTGGATTTGTCGTAACTTTGACTGGTCGCTAAGTGAGTGTTGTAAGCCGAGGTCTCCCTGAACATCCGCTGCAACTTTTGCGTGATTATGTCATCATGCAAACTTCCTCCTGTGTCCTGAACAATGTGCTGCACATAATTAATAATAATAATAATAATAATAATAATAATAATAATAATAATAATAATAATAATAATAATAATAATAATAATATTTTAATTTGTATACCGTCCTTCTCCCGAAGGACTCAGGCGGTGCACAGCCAAAATTTTTTTTTTTTTTTTATTTACATTTATATCCCGCCCTTCTCCGAAGACTCAGGGCGGCTTACAGTGTGTAAGGCAATAGTCTCATTCTATTTGTATATTTACAAAGTCAACTTATTGCCCCCCCAACAATCTGGGTCCTCATTTTACCTACCTTATAAAGGATGGAAGGCTGAGTCAACCTTGGGCCTGGTGGGACTAGAACCTGCAGTAATTGCAGGCAGCTGTGTTTTAATAACAGGCTTCTTACAGCCTGAGCCACACCGCTGTACTGTACAAAAAGAACAGTACATATAATATTAAGAACAACCCCTTAAAAACCCCTTAAGAACAACCCCTTAAAAAACTTATTCGATTGGCCAAAAATTTAACACCCTATAAAAATTTACAAAAATTTAAAACCCATAAAAGCAAATTAAAAATTTTAAAATCAAGCCAATTGACTCTGTGCAGAGCTGTGAAAACTTCCCTGGGGGCTCCTGATGCAAACCTACTCATCAGGAAAGTCTTAATGAGACAGCGCATTCCTTAATTAGCGCAAACTTAATCAAGAGACCGTGTTGCCAACACCTCCATGTCTAATGACTTCGCTTAAGCAAATTCCCATCGGGTTCCCTAAAGGAGTCATAAATAAATGACAGTTACTAATTGCCCAAATTTTGATCTGGTGACGTCACAACCGGGGATGTCGTAAGTGTGAAAAACGGTCATAAGTCCCTTTTTTTTTTAGGGCTGCTGTAACTTTGAACTGTCGTTCAATAAATAGTTGGAGGCCTACTTATATTTTACTTTTATGATTATTATTTATTTATACATTTTTAAAATCAACATAAGTGTTTAATGAACAGTGCATTGTCTGAGTCGTTTTGCTTATACAAGCTAATATTAATAACAATAATGATAATAAAAATAATAATAGTAATAATATATTGTTCACTTATATATAATAATAGTCTTTCCTCATTTACCTGTACATAGTAATAATCCTTTATCTTCTAATTTCTACTTCTATTTTCTAACCACTGATAAAACAAATCCTATATTTGTCCTTTATTTTTAATGTCAATCTATCTGCACGGTCTAATATCTTTCTGATTATATTCTTATCTACAGGAGTATCTTCATTCTTCCAATATTGTGCAAATACAATTCTTGCCGGTCAACACATGTAATATTAAATATGTATCCCCTTTTTTTATAGTTTTCTGGTATGATACCTAACAAAAATATTTCTGGTTTTAGATCTAAAACCACACATATTTTACTTTTTGATATATGTGACTCTAACCCATGGGATCTTTTTTTGATAGGTGGTCATTTGAACCCGGCGGTCACTTTTGCGATGTGCTTCATGGCGCGGGAACCTTGGATCAAACTTCCGATTTATGCTCTCGCGCAAACCATTGGAGCTTTTCTTGGAGCGGGCATCGTGTTCGGCTTATATTTTGGTGAGTCAATTACGTCTTTCTTCCTCAGTCCATGGGCTGGCCTTCTCCTTCAACCTCCATCTTCACTAAGGCGGCCACAATTTCCTTTCCTCCAAAGGTCTATGGAGATTCTCAAGTCATCCAGGTTGTCTCAAAGGGGCTTTTTTTTCAAGTGGCAACTGGACTTTCTGGTTTTTCTTTGAAGATGTTTCGCTTTTCATCCAAGAAGCTTCTTCAGCTCTGACTAGATGGAGGGGAAGGGAAGGATTTATGCTCCTTGCAGACAGCTGGTCATTTGCATCCTTCTTAGAGAGAGCCATTGAGGCCACTTGGAGGTTTTTCTGTGTCCTCAAGGTCACCTGAGCGGTGCAAATGGTTTCTGTAGTCATTTCTAGAACAGATTTCCAGAAACCATTTGTTCTACTCAAGTGACCCTGAGGACACATAGGAACCATGAGGATCTTGCCTCCAAATTCCTGAAAACCATTTAGGTAGTTCATGTCATCATCCGAAGACGAGGAGGTCTATCTTAATGAGATACATCTCCCCATAAAAATGGAGAGCGAGGATTCTGCAACACGTCTGCAATAATTATGAACTGACCCCCCCCTGGTTTCAGTCCCTTTCTCCTGCTGGCTGGATCTACTGAGAATGAGCATCAGATCCAGATGAGCTCAAAAATTCAAACAAACAAACAAACAAATAAATAGAGAGCACAATTTACTCCCTTCTAGCACTGATGATGTTACTTAGTTGGGTTATGAAATGTCCGTAAGAAAACAACAAAGATTAGAGAGCACTAAGGACCCCACAGTTCTCCTCCTCCTCCTCTCCATAAACCCCACTCCGTTCTAGAACTGATAATGTTATCTAGTTGGGTCATGAAATGTCTGCAAGAAAACAACCAAGCTTAGGGAGCACCAAGGATCCCACCCTGAGCTATAAATATTCCCTTCTATTGAAACAAGACCATTTTGTTTTGCAAAGTCCCTCCTATCTTATCTGTGTGAGCTTGGAGAAAGAAATGTTGAATTCATATTGGATTGGGACCAATGAAGCTGTTAATTGCGGACCAATTAAGTGTCATGGAACTATCAGCTTTATAATAGACTGATCTTGGTGGATATCAAAGGACACCTTTGTTTAGCAGGGCAAGGTTCAAAACTCCTCATTGTGATTGGAACCATAAAAAAAGCGGAATTATCTTCAGGGGTATTCCCTGCCCAGGCGTGTCTGATAGTTAAAAAGATCAGATGAGGACTACAACCGCATGATCAAAGATCTCTCTCACTTTTACCCGTGTTGCACACGTGATACTTGCAAAAAGACTTAGAATAACTTTATTGTCACTTTAAACGTATACTAATCGGCAGACATTAAAATGAAATTTTGTTGCATCCAGCACTCAAAAAGGTCATAAAAAAGAGGGCTTTGAAGAAGCTTCTTTTGGGGTGATTGGTGAAGAATAGGTGAAGAACTTGGAACTCCGTCGCCTTCGACAAGACCTAAGTTTAACTCACAGAATCATCTATTGTAATGTCCTTCCTGTTAAAGACTACTTCAGCTTTAATTGCAATAATACTAGAGCAACCAATAGATTTAAACTCAATGTTAACCACTTTAATCTAGATTGCAGAAAATATGACTTCTGTAACACAATTATCAGTGCTTGGACCACTTTACCTGACTCTGTGGTCTCTTCCCATAATCCTAAAAGTTTTATCCAAAAACTTTCTACTATTGACCTCATCCCATTCCTAAGAATAAGGGGCGTGCATAAGCGCACAAATGTGCCTACCGTTCCTGTCCTACTGTTTTTCTTTTCTTCTTCCTATATATATATATATGCTTATACCTCCTAATATTTACTCATATATGTGTTTATATACTATATAATCTTTTTGTATGATACCTACATATATTGTTGTGACAAAATAAATAAATAAATAAATAAATTCTGGATGGTTTCCTTCAATTCTCTGTTTTGATCCTTTTTTCTAGATGCTATCTGGGCATTTGGTGAAAATCAACTCTTCGTAGTGGGCCCCAATGGGACAGCGGGCATCTTTGCCACCTATCCATCCGACCACTTGAATTCCGTCAACGGATTTTTTGACCAGGTAAGGCACAAATATCCAGGCTCAACAAGATGATATTCGGGGCACATTAAGCAAAGCCTAGTTTAATGAAAAGAAGAATTAGGGATGACATGATAGGGGCGTTCCAACACCGATGGGGTTGCCACAAAGAAGAAGAGGGGGTCAACCTATTCTCCAAAGCTCCTGAAGGCAGGACGAGAAGCAACGGATGGAAACTCATCAAGAAGGGAAACAACATGGAACTGAGGAGAACTTTCTTGATGATTAGAACAATTAATCTATGGAACAACTTGCCTCCAGAAATTGTGGGGGCTCCCTCCCTGGAGGTCTTTAAGACAAGGTTGGACAAACATTTGTCTGGAAAGGTATAGGACAGACAGGGGTCTGCAAACTTGGCTCCTTTAAGACTTGTGGACTTCAGCTCCCAACTTTGCTGGCTGAGAAACTCTGGGAGTTGAAGTCCACAAGTCTTAAAAGAGCCAAGTTTGCAGACCCCTGGTATAGCGTTTCCAGCTTTCCTTCAGAAGTTGTAGGTGCTCCATCCCTGGATGTTTTTCAGATTATCTAAATGGGTACAATGGTGGCAAATATCTGTAGCACAGGTGTAGGATGAGGGTGGAGGTTCGTTCTCCGAGATTGTGGGTTGGTTTCCAAACCTTTTGTTCTTCCAAACTGAAAAACAGTTTTTTCCAAACTGAGCTAGGTAACATCTTCAGTGGTGTTTAGGAGAAACTAAATGAATTTACATTAATTCTGTTAATTAATCAGTGCAATGGCTTCCTTCCAGAAGGTGCTCCATCCCTTCTCCCATTCTGGAGAAGGTCTAGCTGTGTGGTATAAGGTCTCCTGCCAGTAGGTTGGACTAGAAGACCTCCAGGGTCCCTTTCCAACCCTGTGATTCTGGGATTGCATAGCTCAACAGTAGCTTCCCAGGAGGAGATGTTAAGCCCAGTTAGGTTTTTTTTAGCATTTTGAGGCAAACTTCCAAGGCTGCAGACTAGTCGGGGAAGTCAAAAACAAGGACTCCCCAAAAAAGGGAATGGCAAACTGCTTTTGTGTCATTGTCAAGACACCCACAGGAGTTGTGAAGACACTCTCAGAATACCTTCCTATTTCTTTTTTTTTCTTTTTTTCTTTGAATTTATATCCCGCCCTTCTCCGAAGACTCAGGGCGGCTTACACAGTGTTAAGCAATAGTCTTCATCCATTTGTATATTATATACAAAGTCAACTTATTGCCCCCAACAATCTGGGTCCTCATTTTATCTACCTTATAAAGGATGGAAGGCTGAGTCAATCTTGGGCCTGGTGGGACTTGAACTTGCAGTAATTGCAAGCAGCTGCTGTGAATAACAGACTGTCTTAGCAGTCTGAGCCACCAGAGGCCCCTTTGAGGAACCCACATTTGACTCTTCTTTCTTCTCAGTTCATCGGCACGGCGGCGTTGATCGTTTGTGTGCTGGCCATTGTGGATCCGTACAACAACCCTGTGCCAAGAGGTTTGGAGGCCTTCACGGTTGGCTTCGTCATCCTGGTCATTGGGACCTCCATGGGCTTCAATTCCGGTTATGCCGTCAACCCAGCCCGAGACTTTGGGCCCCGTCTCTTCACCGCCATTGCTGGCTGGGGTACTGAAGTTTTCACGTAAGTGGCTTTTGTGTCTGTGGCTGAATTTTGAGCAGGGGGTTGGACTAGAATAGGGGTCTCCAACCTTGGCAACTTTAAGACTTGTGGACTTCAACTCCCAGAATTCCTCCGCCAGCTGCTGGCGGAGGAATTCTGGGAGTTGAAGTCCACAAGTCTTAAAGTTGCCAAGGTTGGAGACCCCTGGACTAGAAAACTTCCAAGGTCCCTTTCATCTCTTCTGTTCTTCATTAAAAGATATGAAAAATGGTTGCAGGGATTGGTTTTGGCTAGTCTAATGAACAGGAGGACTAGGGGGGGTGGACATGATAGCAGGGTTCCGGGATTTTAGGGGCTGCCACAAAGAAGAACAGGGGGTCTAATTATTCTCATAATTTGACAAGGAACAATGGATGGAAACTACTAAAAGAGAGAAGCAACCTGGAATTAAGGAGAAACTTCCTAACAGTGAGGACAGTTAACCACTGGAACAGCTTGCCACCAGAAGTTGTAAATGCTCCAACACTGGAAGCTTTTAAGAAGAGACTGGACAACCATTTGTCTTACATGGTATAGGGTTTCCTGCCTAAGCAGGGGGTTGGACTAGAAGACCTCCAAGGCCCCTTCCAACCCATTCTATTCTATTCTATTCTATTCTATTCTATTCTATTCTATTCTATTCTATTCTATTCTATTCTATTCTATTCTATTCTATTCTATTCCACTCCATTCCATTCCATATTTCTCTTCTCTTCTCTTCTCTTCTCTTCTCTTCTCTTCTCTTCTCTTCTCTTCTCTTCTCTTCTCTTCTCTTCTCTTCTACTCTACTCTACTCTACTCTACTCTACTCTACTCTACTCTACTCTACTCTACTCTACTCTACTCTACAAAGCACCTGAAGGCAGGACAAGAAGCAATGGGTGGAAACTACTCAAGGAGAGAAGCAACCTAGAACTAAGGAGAAATTTCCTGACAATTAACAATTAATTAGTGAAACAACTTGTAGTCCACAAGTTGTGGGCGCTCCATCACTGGAGGACACGTCTAAGAAGAGATTGGCCAGCCCTTTGTCTGAAATGGTATAGGGTCTCCTGCCTGAGCAGGGGGTTGGACTAGAAGACCTCCAAGGTCTCTTCCCGTTCTGTTCAGATTGATTCACATCGATTGATTGATGTTTGGTGCCAAGGAAAATATCTAGAGGGCACAGTCAGTGATATTGGGTGTGGAACTGGGGTGTGGAATCGAGGAACAATTCCATTGTTAATGATCGCCCAATGAATCATAGATCTTTCAGTTTTGCTGGATCCCGGCCAAAAGCGGATAAGCGGGGATCCTAAAATTCAATTTTACTTGTACAGTTCGGCGGAAAGAGGAGATGGTCCAAAGACAAGAAGAAAAGAGGGAAAGTTGACACCCCCCCTATGATCTTGAAAAGCAGGAAGAGAAATTCAGCCATTGAGGGAGTTCGGAAGAGAGGAGACAAACCTGTGAATTCCTTGGTGCTCTCTAACCTTCTTCCTCCTCCTCCTCCTCCTCCTCCTCCTCCTCCTCTCCACAAACCCCATTCCCTTCTAGCACTGATGATGTTACCTAGTTGGGTCATGAAACATCTGCAAGAAAACAGCCATGCTCAGAGACCACCAGGGATCTCACAGTCTTCCTCCTCCTCCTCCTCCTCCTCCTCCTCCTCCTCCTCCTCCTCTCCACAAACCCCACTCCCTTCTAGCACTGATGATGTTACCTAGTTGGGTCATGAAACATCTGCAAGAAAACAGCCATGCTCAGAGACCACCAGGGACCTCACAGTCTTCCTCCTCCTCCTCCTCTTCCTCCTCCTCCTCCTCCTCCTCCTCCTCCTCCTCCTCCTCCTCTCCACAAACCCCACTCCCTTCTAGCACTGATGATGTTACCTAGTTGGGTCATGAAACGTCTGCAAGAAAAATAACCAAGCTTAGAGAGCACCCAGGACCTTACAAGTCAACCCTGAGCTATCGATATTCTCTCCTCTTGACCCAGCCAACTGCATATCTTCACTGCTTCTTCTGCTTGTATCTTACAGGACTGCTGGCCACTGGTGGTGGATCCCTATCGTTGCCCCTTTCCTGGGTGCCATCGCAGGTGTTCTGGTCTACCAGCTGATGATAGGTTGCCATGATGAGCCACCTCCCGAATCCAACGACGAGGAGAGTGTCAAGCTGTCCCACGTGAAGCAGAGGGACAATGTCTGAAGCTACGCACTTGCTCCCTGGACAATTTTTTTTAAAGAAAAAAGATAAAAATTTTAAAAAAAAACCAAAGAAGAAAGCAAAATGTTCACACAACAGGATTTTGGAGTCTTCTCCACACTTGCTTCTTTGTCTACCCTTGATGTTTTTTTTTTGTTTTGTTAAGGCAGCTTTCTCTCATCAGGTTCCCTCCAGATGTTTTGGAACTAGAATTCCCAGGTTCCTCTTTCAACATGCTGGTTGGGGATGATGGGAATTGGAGGCCCATCGAATCTGGAGGCCATCAGATGGAGGGAACTGCAGGGGGAATGTCCATGTCTACCTTTCCTAAGGCAGCTTTTCCCCATCATGTTCTTTCTGGAACTAGAATTCCCAGGTTCCTTTTTGATCATGTTGGCTGGGGAGAATGGAAATTGCAGATCTGGAGGTTACAAGGTGAAGGGAATTTGCCTGCGAATACACATGTCGATGTTTCTATTAAGGTAGCATTCCCCTATCAAGTTCCCTCCAGATGCAAGAGAACTAGAATTCCCAGGTTTCTCTTTGACCATGTTGGTTGGGAAGAATGAGAATTGCAGTCCCAATAGATCTGGAGGTCACCAGAGGGAGGAAACTGCCTGTGTATATGTATATCTTGTATCTTGTTGGGGGATTACGATCTAACTTGGCTTGTTTTGAAGGACCACCTGTCCCATAGCTCTGCTCCCAGGAGGGATATTTTGACTACTTGGGCCCCCCCTTTCACTAAGTCCTCTCTGTTGCTTCTTCTGGCATGAGATGGGTTTGGAGGGTATGGATTCATCGTTGTAAATAAATTTGGGGCCCTGGGGTTGAGAGAAAGATGGGAAAAAGCTATTACAGCTGCTGTGCATAGCTGGATAGCCCCAATCCTCTCATTTATATTTTCTGCAAGACATTTTGGGTGAAAGTCAATGTTACAGAATAAGAGAGTTGGAAGGGACCTTGGAGGTCTTCTAGTCCAACCCCCTGCTCAAGCAAGGAGACCCTACACCATTCCAGAAAGAAAAAATGGTTATCCAATATCTTGTTGAAAACCTCCTGTGATGAAGCCACCACAACTTCTGGAGGCAACCCAGGGTGAAGAAGACCTAAATCTGGCCAACTTTTCTCACTTCGTTAGTTGCAAGAAAAGGAAACTTCTGACCATATTAATTGAATTCAAGAGTATGGATAGACAGGGAGAAATCAAGGGGAAAATGGTGATCGACCTTAAGCCAAACATTGTAGAAAAAGTTGGGTTGGAAGGTCTCATTCTGAATTTCTAGACCAACTAGTAATTTGTCTAGATTATTCCAGACCAATAACCTTCATCCCAATTATTTACGCCTTCTGCTTTCTGAAAAACCACTGCGTGCATTTAATTCTTGCTTTAACTTGTATTTCTTCATTGTTTTAAACATGCATTTATGAAAAGATCTTCAGATGGTTATTGCAACCATGTGTCCTTCACACCCAAGGGCTTGAGGTCTTAGGCAGACCCTGGTGTGGCAGAATTGAGTGTTGAATTTTGGCCCAGGTCTTTTACATACACTAGGCTATTTTTAATGCCTACTGGGTAGAGCTGGGAAGAAAACCAAGCACAGATTACTAATATTATGCAATACCCCTAGTTATTTGAGAGCCAGTTTAGTCTAGAGGTTAAGGCACCAGGCTAGAAACCAGGAGATGGTGAATTCTAGTCTGGCCTTAGCCATGAAAGTCACGTGGGTGACTGTGGGCCAATCACCAGGAGATGGTGAGTTCTAGTTCCACCTTAGCCATGAAAGCCAGCTGGGTGACTTTGGGCCAATCACTAGGAGATGGTGAGTTCTAGTCCGGCCTTAGGCATGAAATTCGAGTGGGTGATTTTGGGCCAATCACCAGGAGACGGTGAGTTCTAGTTTCCACTTTAGATACAAAAGTTGGTTGAGTGACCTGGGCCAGTCATTCTGTCTCGGCCCAACCCACTTCAGAGGGTTGTTGTGGGGAAAGTAGGAGGAGGAAGGAGTATTAGTCTTATATTCGCTAACTTGAATTGTTTGTAAAAATAATAAAAGCAGGATACAAATAAAATGAGTAAACATTCATCTGGACCCATCCTTTCAAAAAAAGCACTTCCACTGCTTACAAACACAGAATATTGAAATCTGAATATTGCCAATGTGATGCCAGCTTCCTTAAATTATGGATTTCCTGAACAATCTGTAAAGTTTAACATTTGTACTGTATTTCCAGGTATTTTTTTTTTAAAAAATGAAATTAATACACCTCTTGTATAATTGCTATTATTGTTTTGCAGTATTTGTAAACTGGATGGTAATAAATAGGCTGGCATTGCAAATGCCACTGTTTGATATGAATGAATTAAACGGAATCCTTTGTATTTCTATTTTTGTGGAGTTCTTGGTGCTCTCTGAGCTTGGGGGGTTTTCTTGCAAACATTTTATGATCAAGCTAGGTAATACCATCAGTGCTAGAAGGAAGTGGGATTTGTGAAGGAGAAGGAGAAGGGGGAGGGCGAGGGCGAGGGGAAGGGGAAGGAGAAGGAGGAGGAGGAGGAGGAGGAGAGGAAGAAAAAGAGGAAGAGATAATACTAATACAAATACGGAGGAGCAGGAGAGGAGGAGGAAAGGAGGAGGAGAAGAAGAAGGAGGAGGAGATAGAAGGAGGAGGAGGAGGAGGAGAAGGAGGAGGAGGAGGAGAAGCGACGGCGGAGGAGATAGAAGGATGAAGAGAAGGAGAAGAAGGAGAAGGAGAAGGAGGAGGAGGAGATAGAAGAAGGAGGAGGAGGAGAAGGAGGAGGAGGAGGAGAAGAAGAAGTGTTGGCGGTGAAGATAGAAGGAGGAGGATGATGATAAGGAGAAGGAGAAGGAGGAGGAGATAGAAGAAGGAGAAGAAGAAGAAGAAGAAGAAGAAGAAGAAGAAGAAGAAGAAGAAGAAGAAGAAGAAGAAGAAGAAGAAGAAGAAGAAGAAGGAGGAGGAGAGATAATACTAATAATACGAATACAGAGGAGGAGGAGGAGGAGGAGAAGGAGGAGGAGGAGAGAAGAAGAAGCAGTGGTGGAGGAGCTAGAAGAAGAAGAAGAAGAAGAAGAAGAAGAAGAAGAAGAAGAAGAAGAAGAAGAAGAAGGAGAAGGAGAAGAAGGAGAAGGAGAAGGAGGAGGAGGAGATAGAAGAAGGAGGAGGAGGAGAAGGAGGAGGAGGAGGAGAAGAAGAAGTGTTGGCGGTGAAGATAGAAGGAGGAGGATGATGATAAGGAGAAGGAGAAGGAGGAGGATGAGGAAGGAGGAAGAGGAGGAGCAGGAGCAAGAGCAGGAGGACGAGGAAAAGAAGCAGCAGCGGCAGAGGAGATAGAAGAAGAAGAAGAAGAAGAAGAAGAAGAAGAAGAAGAAGAAGAAGAAGAAGAAGAAGAAGAAGAAGAAGAAGAAGAAGAAGAAGAAGGAGGAGGAGGAGAGATAATACTAATAATACGAATACAGAGGAGGAGGAGGAGGAGGAGAAGGAGGAGGAGGAGAAGAAGAAGAAGCAGTGGTGGAGGAGCTAGAAGAAGAAGAAGAAGAAGAAGAAGAAGAAGAAGAAGAAGAAGAAGAAGAAGAAGAAGAAGAAGAAGAAGAAGAAGAAGAAGAAGAAGAGATAATACTAATAATACGAATACAGAGGAGGAGGAGGAGGAGAAGGAGGAGGAGGAGGAGGAGGAAGACAATGACGACTATGGGGCCCTTAATGTTTTTTTTCCTGCAGACCTTTCATCACCCCACTAGATAACTTTATCAGTACACTAATGTAGCTCTCCAGGTTGATAATGAAAGCTCTGCAAGAAAACCACCAAACTCAGTTGTGCATCAATTGATTAAGCACCACTTTGCAACTCCACAGATGGGTGACTGGCTTTGCCTTTTCCTACTTCTGAGTCAACCCTGGCGGTGTTTCCACAACCTACTTGACTTGATAAGGGAATTAACTTTTTCTCTGGGTAGAAACAAAACACATCCACGAACACCAGCTAGCAGTCAGAAGACATGATGAAACCTCTTCCATTGCACAACACAACGACAGGCTTCCCCATAGTTTCAACTGGGAAACTATGAGCATCCTAGACCTAGCCAAGTCCAAGCATGCCAGAAGATTCCTGGAAGCCTGGCACTGACAAATCGGCCATTGACAGGCAAATTGAGATAAACAACATCTACATACCATTCGAAAATCAAATCAAAAAAGATAAAAGATCAAAACACCTCCTCCCCAGCAAACAACACCCAGAGAAGCACAAATGAACACCAAGATTCAATCTAAACCAGCAATCAAGAACTAAATTAAACCCCAATAAAGGAACTACCAAGACCATTCTCAGCAACGACGACAGTTTCTATATAAGCAGAAGCAAATCTCATTTCAGTTGTGCCCCTTCATAGACCGGGATGCCCTGTGCACGGTCACTCACGCCCTCGTCACTTCCCGCCTGGACTACTGCAATGCTCTCTACATGGGGCTCCCCTTGAAGGGCACTCGGAGGCTTCAACTGGTCCAGAATGCGGCTGCGTGGGTGATAGAGGGAGCCACTCGTGGCTCCCATATAACACCTCTCCTGCGCAGGCTGCACTGGTTGCCGGTGGTCTTCCGGATGCAATTCAAGGTGTTGGTAACCACCTTTAAAGCGCTCCATGGCTTAGGACCGGGGTATTTACGGGACCGCCTGCTGCCACCGGTAGCCTCCCATCAACCTGTGTGCTCCCACAGGGAGGGCCTCCTCAGGGTGCCATCAGCCAAACAATGTCGGCTGGCGACCCCCAGGGGGAGAGCTTTCTCTGTGGGGGCTCCTACCCTCTGGAACGAGCTTCCTCCGGGGTTACAATCACTCCCCGACCTCCGGACCTTCTGACGCGAGCTCAAGACTCTCTTGTTTCATCGCGCAGGGCTAGCTTAATGTGTTGTGTTTTAACTGGGGTTTTTATTATTTGATTTTAATAACTTAATTTTAATTGTTAGCCAAAATTTAATCAGATTTTTACAGTGCTTTTAATTTATCTATATATATTGTATGAATTCTGTTTTACGTTGGCTGTGAACCGCCCTGAGTCCTTCGGGAGAAGGGCGGTATAGAAATTTAATAAATGAAATAAATGAAATTTCCTTGAAGCACTGATGGCATTACGCAGTTGGGTCATGAAACATCTGCAAGAGAATGACCAAGCTTGGAGAGCACTAAATATCCCACAGTCATTATCCTCCTCCTCTCCTCTTTCCCATCCTCCTTCTCCTCCTGCCCCCTTCCTCCCTTCTAGCACTGATGATGTTACCTAGTTGGGTCATAAAATATCTGCAAGAAAACCACCAAGCTCAGAGAGCACCAAGGACCCCACAGTTCAACCCTGAGTACAAATATTCTCTTCTATTGGTCAAAATGCTTTCCCAACTGGATACCCTCCAGATGTGAGAGGGCGAAATACTTATATATACTTGACCAGGCAAGCCATTAGTATATAAACAGAGAGCAAATCCAACTTCCTTCTTGCACTGAAGACCACTGCTTGGGTCAGGAAATGTCCGCAAGAAAACAGGAAGTATTAAGGACCCCACAGTCCTCCTCTTCCTCCTCCTCCTCCTCTTCGTCCTTCCCCTCCCCCTTCCCCTTCTTTTCCACAACTCAAACCTCACTCCTCTCTACCACTGAAGATGTTATCTAGTTGGGTCATGAAATGTCTGCAAGAAAACAACCAGATTCAGAGAGTAAGGACTACATGGTCCTCTCCCTCCCCCCTCCCTCCCTTCTCCTCTTCCTCCTCCCTCCCTCCTCCTCTTAGAATAGAATAGAATAGAATTTTTTATTGGCCAAGTGTGATTGGACACACAAGGAATTTGTCTTGGCGCATACGCTCTTAGTGTAAAGAATAGAATAGAATAGAATAGAATAGAATAGAATAGAATAGAATAGAATAGAATAGAATAGAATAGAATAGAATTTTTATTGGCCAAGTGTGATTGGACACACAAGGAATTTGTCTTGGTGCACATGCTCTCAGTGTATATAAAAGAAAATATACCTTCATCAAGGTACAACATTTACAATACAATTGATGGTCATAGGGTACAATTTAACCCTTAATGATAGCAGCAAAAAGTTACAGTCATACAGTCATAAGTGGAAAGAGATTGGTGATGGGAACGATGAGAAGATTAATAGTAGTGCAGATTTAGTAAATAGTTTGACAGTGTTGAGGGAATTATTTGTTTAGCAGAGTGATGGCCTTCGGGAAAAAACTGTTCTTGTGTCTAGTTGTTCTGGTGTGCAGTGCTCTGTAGCGTCGGTTTGAGGGGAGGAGTTGAAACAGTTTATATCCAGGATGTGATTCCTCCCGTCCTTCACCTTCTTCTCCACTCTGCAAACCTCACCCCTTTCTACCCCTGAAGATGTTACCTAGTTGAATCACAAAACAGCTGCAAGAAAACCACCCGTTCAGAGAGCAACAAGGACCCCACAGTTCCTTAGTTCGTACCTACCCAGAGCCACCTGGAAGGTAACAATTCATATTCCCCAACCTGCCTTTGAGCTCCGCCATCCCTAACCCTATCTACAGCTCTACACCCCTGCAGGCATTCATCAATTCTGCTCCACAAGGTCAGGCGACTTCATTTATTGACCTATTGCATTCTTTAAGTCCTGCCATTACCTTCCAGTTTTTCTTATCTCCTTTCATTTGTTTTTTCCTTCACACCCTTTACACCTCTTAAATTCCAGGTTGCACTTTTTAATTCGCTATGAATTATCCCCGAATGAGGTCATTGGTGCTGATCTCCGAGCTGCCCATCCTGAATTTAGTCAAACAAAGCTTTCAGACGTACAGGTAGTTCTCAACTTACGACGCCCCAAAGAGCCCAAAATTTCCATTGCTAAGTGAGACAGTTCTTACTTGACTTTTGGCCTGTTGTACAGCCTTCCTTGCGACCATTGTTAAGTGAATCACTGCGGCTGTTCACTTAGCAACACAGTTGTTAAGTGAATCCAGCTTCCCCTTTGACGTTGCTCGTCAGAAGGTTGCAAAAGGGGATCACGTGATCCCGGGACATTGTGACCGTCATAAATACGAGTCAGTTGGCAAACCTCTGGACTTTGATCACGCGACCATGGGGACTCTGCAGCGGCCCAAAGTGTGAAAAACAGTCATAAGTATGACTGTAACTTTGTTGCTGGTAATCCTTATGATTTATATTGATATATTGACCATCATTTGTGTTGTAAGTGTTGTACCTTGATGAACGTATCTTTTCTTTTATGGACACTGAGAGCATCTGCACCAAGACAAATTCCTTGTGTGTCCAATCACACTTGGCCAATAAAAAATTCTCTTCTCTTCTCTTCTCTTCTCTTCTCTTCTCTTCTCTTCTCTTCTCTTCTCTTCTCTTCTATAAGTCACCTTTTTTTCAGTGTAAAAGTAAGTTGTAACTTTGAATGGTCACTAAACGAATGGTTGCAAGTCAAGGACTATCTGTAATGCAGTAGCTATAGGTTAAGCTACTGCGGTCCATCACAGCCATATGTCAGGTAGCTTTCTCGTTAACCGTCAGGAGAAAGTAGAAGCGGTCTTCGACATACATTGGGGACCCAAATTTCCATCGCAAAATCAAGCAGGATGTTAACTGAGTCACGCCCAATTTTATGGCCTTTATCTCCATGGTTGTTAAGCGAAACACTGCCGCTGCTGTGCATCCTGCGGCTGTTAAACGTATCGATTGACTAGAGCCGTGATGGCGAATCTAAGGCACGATTGCCACAGCTGGCATGCAGAGCCCTCTCCGTGAGCACGCGAGCCGTCGCTCAGCCCGGCTCCACCATGCATGTGCATGCCCGCTTCCCGCTGGCAACTGATTTTCAGAATGCCCGTGGGTGGGGGGTGCATGAGGGAGACGCGGGTCAATGCGCAGGGGGTCGCATGTGCATGCATGGGAGACGGGGGAAGCACGCCGCACCCCCCCACGGCCTGTTTTTGGGCCCAGGAGGCTGCAGGGAGGCGTACTAGGCCCAAAACAGGGCATGGGGTGTGTGTGTGGCGTGCCCCCCCAGCCGGTTTTTGGCGAAGAAAAAATGCTTTTAAAAGTTTTTTAAAAAAAGCCTCTGATGATTGCACAGCTCAGTTGGGCATGGTGGGGATGGGGGGGGGGGCAGGGATTTTTGCTACCGGTTCTCCAAACCACCCACCGCCATCGCTACCGGATCGGGCGATCCGGTCCAAACCGGGAGCATTTCACCCCTGGTCCAATTGCCCTGCGGCGAGTTGACCGGTGGTGAGTTGGCCATGGCAAGTTTGACCTGTTCTGACCCCGGACTAACCCAGTTCTTCCATCTCAGAGGGCTTGCCGTTGTGGGAAAATGCTGGAGAAGGGAGTGTGTTGTAAACAACTCCCAAGTTCCTCCAGCGAGATAAATCAAAAGACAGAAAGAAAGTGTGCTCACTCCGCGTCTCCTTCCCCGTTCAATAGTTTTGCCAACAGGCATTAACAGCTCATCTTCGGGTCAGGAGAAGTTTATTTTTGCCAGCAGAGGTCAACTCGGTGGCTTCCTTTGATCTCGGACTCTTATGGGAAGGGAATGTCCGGCTATTGTGCTCCTGCAATTGTGGAGGTTAGATGTCCTCAACAATGGGCGGAGAAATGGGTGAGGAGCCTTCAAGCTCAAGGGGTCTCTCTGGCTCCCTCTTGCCCTAAACCTTCAGCCGTGGGCTGGACGGAAGGAGCGACAGGAATTGGAGGGCAAGAGGCGTATTGGAGGTGGTGACCCTTTGAGAGCTGTAGGCAATTAAAATTAAAATTTCATTTTAATGTATGCCAATTAGTGCACATTCAAAGTGACAATAAAGTTCTATTCTATTCTATTCTATTCTATTCTATTCTATTCTATTCTATTCTATTCTATTCTATTCTATTCTTCCTTCCTCTCATCTTCCTCCCTCCCTTGCCTCCCTCCCTCCTTCTTTCCTTCCTTCCCTCCTCCCTCCCACATTCCTTCCCTCCCTCTCATCTTCTTCTCTCTCTTCCCTCCCTCTCATCTTCTTCCCTCTCTTCCCTCTCTCCTTCCTTCCTTCCTTCCTTCCTTCCTTCCTTCCTTCCTTCCCCTCCCTCCCTCGTTTCTTCCCACCCTCTCATGCTCCTATCTTCCTCCCTCCCTCCTTTCCTCACTCTTTCTCATCTTCCTTCCTTCTTTCCTTCCCTTTTTTCTTTGTTTCTTTTTTCCTCCCTCTCACCCTCTCACCCTTTCTCTGTCTTTCTCATCTTCCTTTCCTTTCTTCCTCCTTCCCTTCCTCCCTCCTTTTCTCCCTTCCTCCCTTGCTCATATCTTCCTCCCTCCTTCCCTTCTTCATTCTTTCTCATCTCCCTTCCTTCCTTCCTTCCTTCCTTCCTTGATTACAATTTTCAGGGTCCATTACTGGCAGTGACGGCGGGGGACGGAGAAGATCGGGGAAGTTGGATCCACACAAAAGCAACGGTTGTAAGTATGAAAAATGATCATGAGTCATTTTTGTCCCCCAATGCCATTGTAATTTTGAACAGTCACTAAATCAATGGTTGTAACATCTCAGCCACAGGAGAAGAACGGCCTGTTTATATAGCCCAAGAAGTCAGCTTAATGATGGCTACCTGATGATGTTCGTCCATCGTGTTCGAAGAGGACCTTGACCTCTAACAGGTTGTGAGCTGTCCACGATGTGTCCGCAGGTGACTGGTAAGGCCTATACGGGCACGAAACGTTCTGCCACATGTCGGGCAGACCTGCGTGGGCACCGTTGTTGCAGTATTTGCAGCTCTGGCTTTGCGGAGGTGTTCGCTTCTCTTGTGCTACGGTTGCTCTTCTGCAGTGGCGGGTTTCAAATTTTTTTACTACCGCTTCTGTGGGTCTGGCTTGGTGGGCGTGGCATGGATTGGTGGGTGTGGCAGGGGAAGGTTACTGCAAAATCTCCATTCCCACCCCTCTCCAAGGGAGGGATACTGCAAAATCCCCATTCCCTCCCGATCAGCTGGGACTCGGGAGGCAGAGAATAGATGGAGGCGGGGCCAATCAGAATTTTTACTACCGGTTCTCCAAACCAGGGGTCTCCAACCTTGACAACTTTAAGACTTGTGGACTTCAACTCCCAGAGTTCCTCAGCCAGCAAAGCTGGCTGATGAACTCTGGGAGTTGAAGTCCACAAGTCTTAAAGTTACCAAGGTTGGAGACCCCCCGCTCTTAACTACTCAAAATTTCCACTACCGGTTCTCTAGAACCGGTCAGAACCTCCTGAAGCCCACCTCTGATCTTCTGTCCTCTGATGTCTGCCAGCCATGTCGATCGATCTTGTGCCAGAGTTTCCCAGGTCCAGCTTAATGATGGCTACTTAAGATGTCCTACTCAATTTATTTATTTATTTATTTATTTTATTTATTTGATTTCTATACCGCCCTTCTCCCGAAGGACTCAGGGCGGTGTACAGGCAAAAATAAAACAGACAGTACAATATATAATTTAAAATGCAATTAAAAAACTTATTTTAAAATTGGCCTGAAAATTAAAATATACAGTGAGCTAAAACCCCATTTAAAATTAGTTAATAAGAATTTTAAAAATGTGATAAAATTCAATTTAAGACAGCCCCGCGCGAATAAAAAGATGCGTCTTCAGTTCGCGACGGAATGTCCGAAGGTCAGGTATTTGGCGTAAACCCGGGGGAAGTTCGTTCCAGAGTGTGGGAGCCCCCACAGAGAAGGACCTTCCCCTGGGGGCCGCCAGCCGACATTGCTTGGCGGACGGCACCCTGAGAAGTCCCTCTCTGTGAGAGCGTACAGGTCGGTGGGAGGCATGTGGTAACAGCAGGCGGTCCCGTAAGTACCCAGGCCCTAAGCCATGGAGCGCTTTAAAGGTCGTAACCAGCACCTTAAAGCACACTCGAAAGGCCACAGGCAGCCAGTGCAGTCTGCGCAGGAGCGGTGTTATATGGGAGCTATGCGGAGCTCCCTCTATCACCCGCGCAGCTGCATTCTGGACTAACTGAAGCCTCCGAGTGCACTTCAAGGGGAGCCCCATGTAGAGAGCATTACAATAATCCAGGCGAGAGATAACGAGCGCATGAGTGACCGTGCACAAGGCATCCCGATCAAGGAAGGGGCGCAACTGCCGAACCAGGCGAACCTGATGGAAGGCCCCCCTGGAGACGGCCGTCAAATGATCTTCAAACGACAGCCGTTCATCCAGGAGGACACCTAAGTTGCGCACCCTATCCTTTGGGGCCAATAACTCGCCTCCAACAGTCAGCCATGGCTGCAGCTGACTGAATCGGGGTGCCGGCATCCACAGCCAATCAATGAACGCAGGCCAAGCAGCTACGCCCATCACAGCTGAATGCATATAGCCAGCCCAGTCCATCCCTCTGTTTAGTATCTGAACATCTTTTATTTATTTATTTATTTATTTATTATTTAGATTTTTATACCGCCCTTCTCCCGAAGGACTCAGGGCGGTGTACAGCCAGATTAAAACAATTCAATATACAATATTAAAACAACAGTTAAAATACATATTCTATAAGTGGCCGAGAATTAAAACCGTCGAATTGACCCATACTAAAATACCCCCGTTAAAATTATTAAAAATTCAAAAATTTTAAAATTTTAAAATCAATTTTGCTGTGTTCTCTTGCGTTGCACCAACACAACTCTCCTCCCAACGCTGAGAAAGTGGCTCCTTCTGTTCTTCTCTCGGCCAGCTGGCCTGACCAAGAGAGCAACCCAAACAGCGTGAGCATTCACGTGGTGAAACATCTCCTTCGTGGTCGTCACTCACGTTCCCAGGAGATGTTTTGCAAGATCAGGCTTGCTTGGAATCGGTTCGGAAATAGGGCAATCTGGACGTGACAGGTGTTTTGACATCAGTAATCGCGTGGACACCGCCCAGAGTCATGTACTGTGAGATGGGCGGCTCTATCAATTTGATTAATAAGTAAAATAAATATATACGGGCTGTCAAGAGAGGCGGAGGACTAAGAGAGGGCATGTTGACGCCCTTCAAGCCTAAGTCTTGGACCAGAATAGACTGTAGAAGGGTTGATTTATGTTTGAGTTACTAAAGCAGTGTTTCTCAGGCTTGAGTATGTGAAGACCTCTCGACTTCAACTGCCAGAATTCCCCAGCCACCACCAGTGGACTTCAACTGCCAGAATTCCCCAGCCAGCATTTGTGGACTTCAACTCCCAGAATTCCCCAGCCAGCATTCGTGGACTTCAACTGCCAGAATTCCCCAGCCAGCATTTGTGGACTTCAACTGCCAGAATTCCCCAGCCAGCATTCGTGGACTTCAACTGCCAGAATTCCCCAGACAGCATTTGTGGACTTCAACTCCCAGAATTCCCCAGCCAGCATTCGTGGACTTCAACTGCCAGAATTCCCCAGACAGCATTTGTGGACTTCAACTGCCAGAATTCCCCAGACAGCATTCGTGGACCAACTCCCAGAATCCCCCAGCTAGCATTCGTGGACTTCAACTGCCAGAATCCCCCAGCCAGCATTCGTGGACTTCAACTGCCAGAATTCCCCCGCCAGCATTCGTGGACTTCAACTGCCAGAATTCCCCCGCCAGCATTCGTGGACTTCAACTGCCAGAATTCCCCAGCCAGCATGGCTAAATAGGGAATTTTGGGAGTTGAAGTCCAGAGGACTTCAAGTGCCCCTGGTTGAGAAAAATTGTACATTTATGCAGAGCAATTGACAGATTAATTCTACACTAGAGTCAGATTGTAGCAGTAACCTCATTATCACAGCCCTAACCTTTCATAGGGGTGACATCCAGCAGGTTCTGGAGAACCGGTAGCGGAAATTTTGATCAGTTCGGAGAACTGGCATGTTATGTCCTGCACCGGCAGTGGCGGCCCCTAGTGGTGGAGATGGTTTCTTGTTCTGTTCTGATTGGCTCCTGCTTTTGGAGCTGAATATAAAGAGGGCTGTCAAAGCAGGCCTGGTCTGCTGGTTGTTGCTGGTCTCTGTGAGTTAAAATAAACGTTATGTGTGAACATCTGGGGAGCCTCAATTATTACGGAACCCACAGAATATAATACTGGCGACGAGGATGGGATGTTGTGGGCTGCGAGTTTGTATGCTCAAACCTATATAGCTATCATAACTAAGATACAGATAGTCCTCGATTTATGCCTAGTCGCTTAGCAACCAAAGTTCTGACAGACTGAGGGGTACTTACAACCCAGATTTCAAATTCTAACAGTTGGGGCTGTCCCGCAGTCATGTGACTACCCAACGGGTCGGAAGCCCCGATTGCATTCTTTTCTCGAACCTTGGCTGCCGCGGAACGCAACTACTCACAGTTGGATAAAGAAGCATTGGCGTTGGTTGCGGGGGTCAAGCGGTTCCATGAGTATCTCTACGGTCGCCCGTTTGAACTTGTTACAGATCACAAGCCGCTGTTGGGGATTTTGGCTGGGGATAGACAGACTCCGCAAGTACTATCACCAAGAATGACCAGATGGTCGGTGTTCCTGGCAGCTTATTCCTATTCCCTGGTCTATAGGCCTGGGAAACATTTGGGCCATGCTGACGCGCTGAGCCGTTGCCCATTGATGACCAAGGTGGAAGACCCGGCTCCAGCGTCCCATGTTTTTCTGATTGACGGTTCCGCCTTTCCCGTTACTGCTTGTGACATTGCTAGAATGTCTGGCTTGGACAGAGTCATCTCAAAAGTTCTTGATTGGGTTCTCCGTGGATGGCCCCAGGGTCCTGTCAACCCTGAATTGCAGCCTTATAAGCGAAGGCAGCACGAGCTCTCTACCCAACAGGGTTGCCTCCTCTGGGGGCATAGGATTGTAGTTCCGCCCCCCCTCCGACAGTCCATTCTAGGGACACTTCACCGGGGTCACCCGGGCATTGTTAGGATGAAGGCCCTGGGTAGGAGCTACCTGTGGTGGCCAGGACTAGATAAAGACATAGAGGCCTGTGTGTCGGCCTGTCACCGGTGTCAGGAGACAAGACCGCTGCCGCCTAAGTCTCCCCCTAGAGAGTGGGAGGAGCGTAGGGGTCCTTGGTCCCGCATCCATATAGATTTTGCAGGGCCGTACCAGGGGCAAGTATTCTTAGTGGTCGTCGATGCTTTCTCGAAGTGGGTGGAAATCGCACTAATGCATTCCACCACTTCAGAAGCCGTCATTAGAACTTTGCGACAGTTGTTTGTAACCCATGGGTTACCCGACCTTGTGGTCTCGGACAACGGGCCACAGCTAACGTCCGCCCACTTTGAGTCATTCTTAGCGGGCCTAGGAATACGCCATGCTCTCATTTCCCCGTTTCATCCGGCCAGTAATGGCCGGGCAGAACGAGCAGTCCGGTCAGTGAAAGAGGCATTGGCCAGGTCGGGCCCAGGGGGCTGGCAGGAGAGGTTGGATGAGTACCTCCTGGGGCAGCATTCCACACCGTGCCCACTTACGAATAAGAGCCCAGCAGAGTTACTCATGGGCAGGCGTTTGAGGACCACACTTGATAGATTGCACCCCCAATACTCACCTAGTCAGCCATTGGACTCCATGGGGGCAAACAGGAGATTTGATTTGGGGGAGGCGGTGTATGCCCGGAATTACAGCGGCTACCCCCTATGGTTCCCAGGAAAGATCGTGGGAATCACCGGCCCGTGCTCATACAGGGTCGAGTTAGATGAGGGTAGAGTGTGGCGCAGACATTGTGATCAGCTCAGGGCCCGGCGTCAGGTTGGGGATGGGCAGCTGCCAGAGTGGGGCACTCAGGAAGAGCCAGGAGGTAGCCCAACCCAATCATCCCGGGCAGAGGAGCTAAGCTACAAGGGAATAAGACGCCCAGCCCCTGTACCTGATAACCGAGAGGAAGCCTTGTCTGCTCTGCCGGTGGAGGGGCTAGGGGTCCCTGGGCCGGAGACGTCCCCCACAGAAGAGGCTGAGGAGTTGGGTCAGCCAGTGACCATGGCTACAACGGAGCCACGAAGGTCCAGCCGAATCAAGCGGCACCCAGCGTATCTCCAGGATTACGATTGTGCAAGCTAGGGGGAAAGAAGTGTTATGTCCTGCACCGGCAGTGGCGGCCCCTAGTGGTGGAGATGGTTTCTTGTTCTGTTCTGATTGGCTCCTGCTTTTGGAGCTGAATATAAAGAGGGCTGTCAAAGCAGGCCTGGTCTGCTGGTTGTTGCTGGTCTCTGTGAGTTAAAATAAACGTTATGTGTGAACATCTGGGGAGCCTCAATTATTACGGAACCCACAGAATATAATATGGCAAATATCATCTCTTGCTGGCCCCAGAGTCGGGTGGTAATGGGGATTTTGCAGTATCCTTCCCCTGGAGTGGGGTGGGAATGGGGTTTTTGCAGTATCCTTCCTCTACCATGCCAAGCCACGCTCACAGAACCGGTAATAAAAAAAAATTGGATTTCACTACTGGGTGACAAGTCCACTTCCGTGGTTGTTCTCTTGACTGTTCCCTGCCCTGTAGGTGTAATTTCCTCAGCTCCCTTGCTCCTGGGTGTTGCCGTTCTGGACCTCTATAACATATAACTTTGCAAAATAAACAAAAAAAAAAATTCCATTTAATTCATCAACAACAGATTTGTGTTTTAAGAATTTCAGGAGATTTAAAAAGCAAAACAAAAAAACCAAGGGATGTGTTTGCTATACTTTTATACCAGCCTGTAAAAGGAACTCTCTCTCTCTGCATTGTGCAATCCAGTAAATGTATATTCCAGGACGTGGAACCGTATAAAAGTCATTCAAACGAACCTGTTCAACTTGACTCTCCTGGAAGCCTTCCATGGATTCTTGGCAGTGTTTCAACACAGCTTTCTTCCTTCTTCCTGAATAGCTTTACGCGGACAACAAGCCTGGGAGATCCGGGTTCTCTCCCAACCCACTTTCCAGATAGTTTCAATCTGGCTTAGCTTTATCCAAACTCAACGGAGCATGCAAAAATGGAGCTCACCAATTAAATGGCTACACTAATTGCTAATGGTTTCTCTCCATCTCTCTCTCTCTCTTCTTTCTCTCTTTCTCTCTCTGTTGGGAGGGAGAGGAGATAGATAGATATATATTTGATAGAAATATTTGATAGAGATGATAGAGATGATGTAGGTGATTGGACATGATAGATAGATAGATAGATAGATAGATAGATAGATAGATAGATAGATAGATAGATAGACAGACAGACAGACAGACAGAGACAGACAGACAGACAGTAGATGATTAGACAGATTAAAGATGGTAGATAGATGAGAGAGACAGACAGAGAGAGAGTAATTAGATAGACAGATAGACAGATATGATAGACAGATATGATAGATAGATAGATGGTAGATAGGTAGGTAGATAGATAGATAAATAGATAGGTCGATAGATAGATAGATAGATAGATAGATAGATAGATAGATAGATAGATAGATAGATAGACAGATTGATAGACAGACAGATATGATAGACAGAGGGTAGACGATTAGACAGATTAAAGATGGTAGATAGATGAGAGAGACAGACAAAGAGAGAGAGAGTAGATAGATAGACAGATAGATAGACAGATATGATAGATAGATGGTAGATAGATAGATAGATAAATAGATAGATAGATAGACAGATTAGATTGATAGACAGACAGATATGATAGACAGAGGGTAGACGATTAGACAGATTAAAGATGGTAGATAGATGAGAGAGACAGACAGAGAGAGAGTAGATAGAGAGAGAGAGAGAGAGAGAGAGAGAGAGAGAGATACAGGCAGACAGATATATGAGAGAGAGAGAGAATAAATAGATAGATAAAGTATGCTTTCAGATTTGTGGGGCCCTTGTGCTCTCTGATCTTTATTATTTTCTTGCAGACACAGACATTTCATGACCCCACTAGGTAGCATCATCAGTGCTTAGAAGGTAGTGGGATGCGGCACCTGGAGGCTGCAGGCAAGGAGGTGTTTTGGTCTTCTTTTTTTAAAAATCCCCTTTTGGCTTTTGGATCATCAGTTTTGAAAGGTATGTAGGCGTTCTTTATCTCTCTATGCTGGTTGATGTCAGGACAGGATAGCCCCTGGGCTCAGCTCTATGGAAGAAGGAAGGGAGTTTTTTTGCCTTGGGACGGGCAGGTGAGGTTTGGGTGCTTCCGTATGTCAAGATGCTTTTTGTAGATAAAGAGAAAAATGTAACATAATAAAATTAAGTATTTGCGACATGCAGATGCATGACTGGACTGCCATTTGTCAGAAATGGTGTAGGGTCTCCTGCTTGGATGGGAGTGGGGTGGGTGGGTTGGACTAGATGACCTACCAGGTCCCTTCTAACTCTGTTAATCTGTTAAAAGACCTCCCTGTAATTTTGGAGGGCTAAACTGACGATGCCCTTCATTAGACGCAGAAGGTGGAATGATTAAGGAGAGACCCAGGCTAGAACGAAGGAGAAGTTTTATGAAAGTGAAAACAATTAATCAGAGGAACGGCTTGCCTCCAGATGTTGTGATGCTCCATCACTGGATGTTGTCAAGAAAAGATTGGACAACCATTTGTCTGGGATGGGATAGGATCTGCTGCTTGAGCGGAGGGTTGGACTAGACCAGCGGTCACCAACCTTTCGGACCTCAGGGACCACTAAATTCATAATTTTAAATCCCTCGGACCGCTAATATGATCTGCCTAATGACCAGCTGGGTGGCTGTGGCTAGGTGGTCATGTGAAATGGGAAATGCCTGTGCAAAGACTTAGAGTAGAATGAGCTGGAAGGGACCTTGGAGGTCTTCTAGTCCAACCCGCTTTTTAAGCAAGAGACCCTCTACCATTTCAGACAAATAGGTATCCAGTCTCTTCTTAAAAGCCTCCAGTGTTGGAGCACATACAACTTCCGTAAGCAAGCTGTTCCATTGATTAATTAACAGAATAACAGAGTTGAAAGGGACCTTGGAGATCTTCTAGTCCAGTCCCCTGCCCAAGCAGGAGTCCATCTCCCATTTTGGATAAGTGACTGTCTAGTCCAGAAGTCTGCAAACTTGGCTCTTTTAAGACTTGTGGACTTCAATTCCCAGAGTTCCTCAGCCAGTAAAGCTCTGGGAGTTGAAGTCCGCAAGTCTTAAAAGAGCCAAGTTTGCAGACCCCTGGGCTAGTCTCTTCTTAAAGATACACAACTTTTCCCCCAAAATGGTTGTGTCAGAGCTGTACAGGCACCACCCACCCACTATGGCCTGAAGGCAAGAACGTGTCAAGTTGTCCTCAATGCACCCCTGGCCAGATGTTCACCCAACCTCTGCCTGTCTTTTCCCTCTCGACATTAACGGAGGCGTTTTCTGTCTTACACCATCTCAAGTCTTCCAGTCGGTTCCTTGCAAGGAAACGTCTCAATCACAATTACTCCCTTCACCCTTCCAGGCCCTGGGCTAGATTGCCATGTTTAGGCCATTCATTAAATAACGGGGAGTCCTCGACTTAATGACAGTTCACTGAGTGACCGTTCGAAGTTACAACGGACACTGAAAAAGGGGACCGACGACCGTTTTTCACACTTACGACCGCTGCAGAATCCCTGTGGTCACGTGATTTGCATTTGGATGCTTGGCAGCGAGTTCGTATTTAGGACGGTCGCAGGGTCACGTGATCCCCTTTTGCGACCTTCTGACAAAGTCAATGGGGAAGCCAGATTCATTTAACAACCAGGGTTACTAACTGAACAACTGCAGGGATTCACTTAGCAAATGTGGCAAGAAAAGTTGTAAGATATGATAAAAAGGTCATTCCCATGTCCTCCCTCTCCCTCCACCTTCCTTCCTTCCTTCCTTCCTTCCTTCCTTCCTTCCTTCCTTCCTTCCTTCCTTCCTTCCTTCCTTCCTTCCTTCCTTCCTCCCTCCCTCCTTCCCTCCCTCCCTTTTTTCCTTCCTTCCCTTCTTCCCATCTCCTTCCTCCTCCCTCCCTTCTCTCATTTCCATCTCCTTCCTCCATCCCTCCCTCCCTTCTTTCCTTCCTTCCCTCCTTCCCTCCCTTTTCTTTCCTCCTCCCACCCTCCCTCCTCTCATTTCCATCTCCTCCCTCCCTTTTTCCTTCCTCCTTCCCTCCCTCCCTTCTTTCCTTCCTTCCCTCCTTCCCTCCCTTTTCTTTCCTCCTCCCTCCCTCCTCACATTTCCATCTCCTTCCTTCTTTCCTTCCTTCCTTCCTTCCTTCCTTCCTCCTCCCTCCTCCCTCCCTCCCTCCCTCCCTCCCTTTTTTCCTTCCTTCCCTCCTTCCCATCTCCTTCCTCCTCCCTCCCTTCTCTAATTTCCATCTCCTTCCTCCTCCTCCCTCCTTCCCATCTCCTTCCTTCCTTCCTTCCTTCCTTCCTCCTTCCTCCTTCCCATCTCCTTCCTCCTCCTCCTTCTCTCATTTCCATCTTCTTCCTCCCTCCCTCCCTTTCTTCCTTCCTCCTTCCCTCCCTTCTTTCCTTCCTTCCCTTGTTCCCTCCCTTTTTCGTCCTCCTCCCTCCCTCCCTCCCTCCTCACATTTCCATCTCCTTCCTCCCTCCCTCCCTCCCTCCCTCCCATAAACCATAAAGCTGCAAAGGGAAGGCTTCTGGACAGGAGTCATGCAACTTGAGTTTCCCAGTGCAGAAAAGACAGAAAGTTGTGTCAGATTTCTCCTCGATTAACCCACTTTCCAAGCACAAGGAATTCTTTTTTTTTTTTTTTTATTCAAAAAGTTTTACAAAATTTTTTCCCCTCCCCTCCCCTCCCTTCGCAACCCCTCCCCCGACTTCCCGGAACGAGCACAAGGTATAGTTAAAAGTAAAACAAACATATGCTAAAAGTTTTCGTCCCAACTTAATTATACCCCTACAATCATCAATTCCTAACTTCCCCAAAAGCAATCAAAATAATACATCATAATCATTCAAAACAGTCTGATAACTCTTAGTCTGATATCTACGTTGAATATAGTCAATCCATTTTTCCATTCCTTTAAGTATCTTTCTTGTATTGTCTTTCAAAAGGCTGATATCTTCGCCATCTCAGCCAAATTGGCAACTTTCAATATCCATTCTTGTATTGTTGGTACTTCTTTTTTCTTCCAATATTGTCCTATTAGTAATCTTGCTGCAGTTATTAGATTTAAAATCAATTTAGTCTCAATTACTGTACAATCCGTAATAATTCCCAACAAGAAAAATTGCGGCAGGAACTTTATCTTCTTTTTCAGAACATTTTGTAAAATCCACCAAATTTTTATCCAAAAGGCCTTTATGTCCTTACAAGTCCACCAAATGTGAAAATATGTAGCGTCATCACAATTACATCTCCAACATTTTGCTTGCATTTCTGGATACATACACGATAATTTTTTAGGATCTAGATGCCATCTATAAAACATTTTATAAAAATTTTCCCTCAGATTCTGTGCCTGCGTGAATTTAACATTTCTAACCCAAATTCTTAAAAGGCAGAACTGGCCCTAACAGCCCGAAGGGAGGGGGGAGGATTATACAGGGGACTTTGTGCCCCCCCCCTCAGAAATGCCTCTTTGCCCCTCCTTGGTCCCCCACCCCACTTCACCCCTCCCCTGCCCTCTGCCCCACTCCCTGGCTGTTTACGGCCACTGGGGAAACTCATCAACCGACAGGCGTGGCCCCCGTTGCCAGGGAGCTGCCCTGCTGGGAAAACACATTAAAACCCCACGGCAAACAAAAGGAGATGAGGAGACGGCGGCCACCTTCTCTGAGGACTGTCTTGGCTGGGGATGATGGGCGTTGTAGTCCAGCCCGGGGGGGGGGAGGAGAGTTCCAGGCTCTAAAAGGAAGGAGGATGGAGGAAGTCAAATCTTCTCTCTTCTCTTCCTGGTTCCATCCAAGGGACCGGCTCCTCAGCCTCGTTTTGGCATCATTTCTCACACTTTTTCCCCCATCCGTCCTGCCCCTGACTTACGACGGACGTTGTAACTGATTACACTCATAAGCTGAAGATTACCTATTGAGTTCGTTTAGTGGCCGTTCAAAGTCACGCCGCCACTAAAAAAGAGTGGCTTACGACCGTTTTTCGCACTCGTGGCCGTTGCCTCCTCCCCATGGTCAGAATTCAGACACCTGGCAACGGATTCGTATTTATGACGGTTGCAGCATCCCGGGGGTCATGTGATCGCCTTTTGTGATCTTCTCACAAGCAATGGGCAGATTCATTGAACAGCCATGTTATTAACTTTTTTTTTTTATAAAAAAGTTTTATTTTTACAATCATATCAAATAATTCATCCAATGTACAATTATATACAATTAGTCGGGCTTGCCCAGTCACCATCCCCCTTTTTAACTCTCTTCCCTCTTCTACCTTCTTCTACCTTCTTTCCAAACCTTCCTCTCCTTCTCTTATCTACATCCTCTCCTCCCTCCACCCTCCACCTTCCTTCTCCCTCTTCTACCCTCTTCCTTCCTCTTCTCCTCTTTCCTACCTCCTACTCTCTCTTTTATCCCTCCCCACCGTTCTAAAATGGTAACTGGGCAGACCCGACCCTGCATTAATTATATTTATACATCTTCAATAATCCCTGTACATTAACCATCACTCCATCCTCTACCCTCAACCCCCCAATTCCCCTCCCCCTTACCCCCCACCCCCCACCCCGACTTCCCAGAACAAAATGCAGGGTATCAAAACTAACAATCATAATCCAAAATAATTCCTAAATTATAATCTCTAGTCTCTCCACACATAATCACACTCTCAATTCCCCTCTCCTTCAGAAATATATCTAATACAAAATATTTCCTAAATTTACTCATATGCTATTCGATATTTTTTTTATCTGATACTTATTTTGAATATAATCAATCCACATTTTCCATTCTAAAATATATTTTTCTTGTGTATAGTCTTTCAAATAAGCAGAGATTTTAGCCATTTTTGCCAGATTTGATACTTTGAGTGGGCCATGTTATTAACTTAACAACTGAAGCGATTCGCTTAACAACTGTGGAAAGAAAGGTCGTAAAATGGAGCCAAACTCGGTTAAGAACTGTCTCGCTTAGCAACAGAAACGTTGGGCTCAAATGTGGTTACAAATTGAGGACAACCCCTTGTCTGGAGTAGTAGAGAGTCTCCTGCTTGAGCAGGGGGTTGGACTAGAAGACCTCCAAGGTCCCTTCCAACTCTGTTATTCTTTTATTCTGATACCTATATAGAGGAGGGAGGGAGGAAGGAAGAAAGGAAGGGGAGAGAGAGAAAGAAAAAAGGAAGGAAAGAAGGAAGGAAAGAAAGAAAGAAGGAGAATGAGAGAGAAACAAAGGAAGGAAGGAAGGGAGGGAGGGAGGGAGGAAGGAAGGAAGGAAAGAAAGAAGGAAGGAGAATGAGAGAGAAACAAAGGAAGGAAGGAAGGGAGGGAGGGAGGGAGGAAGGAAAGAAGGAAGGAAAGAAAGAAAGAAGGAGAATGAGAGAGAAACAAAGGAAGGAAGGAAGGGAGGAGGGAGGGAGGAGGAAGGAAGGAAGGAAAGAAAGAAGGAAGGAGAATGAGAGAGAAACAAAGGAAGGAAGGAAGGGAGGAGGAGGAGGAAGGAAGGAAGGAAAGAAAGAAAGAAGGAGAATGAGAGAAACAAAGGAAGGAAGGAAGGAGGGAGGAGGGAGGAGGAAGGAAGGAAGGAAGGAAAGAAGGAAGGAGAATGAGAGAGAAACAAAGGAAGGAAGGAAGGGAGGAGGAGGAGGAAGGAAGAAAGGAAGGGGAGAGAGAGAAAGAAAAAAGGAAGGAAAGAAGGAAGGAAAGAAGGAAGGAGAATGAGAGAGAAACAAAGGAAGGAAGGGAGGAAGGGAGGGAGGGAGGGAGGAAGGAAGGAAGGAAGGAAGGAAGGAAGGAAGGAAGGAAGGAAGGAAGGAAGGAAGGAAGTGTAGGAAGTTAGCACTCACTCCTCTCCTAGAAGAATGAAATATTTTAGAAAATATTAAAAAGGGCAGAAGATTATTTCCCTGGATAAGAAATGGAGAAACCTGTTTTAAAGAAAGCAGCTTCCTGCCTCCCCACCCCCTTTGTCAATGGGCAATTAAGGCTTCAGCCAAGCTCACTCAATCCCCCCACCTTTGTCAATGAACCATTATTTGCAACACAATAGGACTCATCTAGCAACAGAAACTCACCACATGGCAAGGCTCAAGCAAGCTTGAGAGACAACCTACAACGTTAGCTAAGACCGCTAGACCACCTGGGAGTTTGACAACAAATCGGGGTACATTTCTTATACAGGAACAGGAAACACCAAGGTGGGGCCCTACAGAGAGTATAAACTCAGGCACTCAGCATCCCTTCTGCCCTTCGACCCTTCTACTCACTTCTTCTCTTCTTCTCCTTTCCTCTCTGGTTCTTCACCCAACGCCCTGAACATGTGACCACCATTAAACCATCTTTACAAGCAGCCTCCATGTTTCCAGTGTCTTTGTCCCCACTTGGAACTGAACCCAGTTGGATATTTCTTCCAACAGAAGGAAGGAAGGAAACCAGATTGCAGTAAGAATGTAGTCTTATTCTAGAACAGCAGACTGTAAAAGTATAAACATGAGTAAAAGAATTAAAAGAAAGGACCAGGCAAGGGGGAGATAGCATCCACTTCTTGGTAAGCCCCTGCCCTGCATAATAGTGCTCTGTCTCTCTCTATCCCTCTCTCTCTCTCCCTCCCTCCCTCCCTCCCTCTCTGGTGTCATGGCCAAGAATCAGTGGTGGGTTGCTCCTGGTTCATGGTAGTGGCGGCAGAGGGAGGCTCCGCCCACCCACCCAGACGCCATCAAAAATGATCTGCGCATGCGCAGAAGCACCGTGCGCTTGCAAAGCGAGCCTGCGTGCCCGCGCAGTACCGATAACGAACCGGTAGCGCCGGGATTTGAAACCCACTACTGCCAAGAATGGAGCTTTGATGAGTGACATCGAGCTGGCCACGCCCACCCTGGCCACGCCCCTGGCCACACCCACACCCACCTTGAGGTCAAACACAACCCTGATACATCCCTCAATGAAACTGAATTTGACACAGCGGTGGGCTGCTGCTGCTTCGGACTGGCTCGGGCAAACCGTTAGCTGGACTTGTGGGTGTGCTCGCCCCTGCCAACCCACTTGGGCGCAATCCTGTCCTATATCGCTGTGGCTTTTGATGCATACGTGGACGACATGCGTGAGTGAATCACTGTGTTTTTTGATGCATGTGCGCTCACATTTCCGGTGCTGGGCGAACCGGTCGTTACAGTATGTGACGCCCACCTCTTGCTTGACGTCTCTGTTTTAGAGGCTCTTTGAAGCGCTTGGAGGTTTATCTGTGTCCTCAGGTCTCTTGTCAGAGCTGAAGAAGCTTCTTGGATGAGAAGCGAAACGTCTTCAAAAGAAAAACCGGGAAAGTCCAGTTATGAGCCAGCCGTGTGCAGCAGCTGCCAAAAAAGCCAACACAGTTCTGGGCTGCATAAACAGAGGGATAGAATCAAGATCACGTGAAGTGCTAGTACCACTTTATAATGCCTTGGTAAGGCCACACTTGGAATACTGCATCCAGTTTTGGTCGCCACGATGTAAAAAAGATACTGAGACTCTAGAAAGAGTGCAGAGAAGAGCAACCAAGAGGATTAGGAGACTGGAGACTAAAACATATGAAGAACGGTTGCAGGAACTGGGCATGTCTAGTTTAATAAAAAGAAGGACTGGGGAGACATAATAGCAGTGTTCCAATATCTCAGGGGCTGCCACAAAGAAGAGGGTGTCAACCTATTCTCCAAAGCACCTGAAGGCAAAACAAGAAGCAACGGATGGAAACTAATCAAGGAGAGAAGCAACCTAGAACTAAGGAGAAATTTCCTGACAGTTAAAACAATTAATCAGTGGAACAACTTGCCTGCAGAAGTTGTGAATGCTCCAATACTGGAAATTTTTAAGAAAATATTGGATAGCTATTTGTCTGAAATGGTGTAGGGTTTCCTGCCTGGGCAGGGGGTTGGACTAGAAGACCTCCAAGGTCCCTTCCGCACCTTTGGGACAACCAACCACGACCTGGATGACTTGAGGATCTCTACAGACTTCAAGCATCTGATGACAATTTCAAAAATGACTTCAAACCCTTAAGGGCAGTTGTGGGTGTCCACCATTCCATTCTAATCATCTCACCCTGCCCTATTACGGTAGTATTTCTTCAGTCACAATTGCATTAACCTCCCTCAAGTCACAAAGAGGTCATCACTGTTTGGTGGCCCAAGACCTGGGTGTCTTCTGGCTGACCAACGGCCAACTCCAGAATGGTTTTGTGACTGACTCTTTCCTGGAAAAACCCCTTGCAAAAGTTCACGGAGTTTCTCCAAGAAAACCTTGGGATTAGTGTTGCACACAATACATTGTGCAAGGACCCTGTGTGGCTCACAAGATGATTTTGGTGCTATTTCCCTTTCAGAGCAGAGCATCCTCCCATGGAGACTCATGTGACTGGAGAATGAAGCACACAAACAAACACGCGGAAATACACACCAGTCCTCATGAACTGTTTCTTAGCGGCCTGGAGGCTAAAACATATGAAGTGTGGTTGCAGGAATTGGGTATGTCTAGTAGTCCAATGAAAAGAAGGACCAGGGGTGATACGATAGCAGTCTTCCAGTATTTGAGGGGCTGCCACAAAGAAGAGGCAGTCAAGCTATTCTCCAAAGCCCCAGAAGGCAGGAGAAGAAGCAACGGATGGAAACTAATCAAGGAGAGAAGCAACCTAGAACTAAGGAGGAATTTCCTGTCAGTGAGGACTATTAATCTGTGGAACAACTTGCCTCTAGAAGTTGTGAATTCTCCAACACTGGATGTTTTTAAGAAGAGGTTGGATAACCATTAGTCTGAAATAGTATGGGACTTCCTGACTGAGCAGGGGGTGGACTAGAAGACCTCCAAGGTTCCTTCTGACTCTGTTATTCTGTTAAATGACCGATGGTGACCACATTGCGGCACCTGGAACTTCCTTCTGTAAATCCTCCTCACCCAGCTCCCTAGTCCTTCAGGGGCCTCTCATCTCAACTTGCTTCCAGTCATCTCCTACCCTGGACAGGAGCAGGAAGAGGTCAAGTAACATCTCTAGAATTGCCAAATGATACTCAGCTTGGAAAGGCTGACTAGATTTTTGGAGATGGTTCCATTGGGAGAGAATGGACTCATCCAGAGGTCCTAGCCTTCAACAGATTAACCTTGTAGGTCATCTAGTCCAACCCCCAGCCTAAGCAGGAGACCCTACACCTCTTCTGACAGATGGCAGTCCAGCCTCTTCTTGAAAGTCTCAAGTGATGAAGCTCCCACAACTTCTGAAGGCAACTTCTGTTTCATCGGTTGATGGTTCTCACTGTCAAGAAATTCCTCCTTATTTCCAGGTTGAATCTCTCCTTGATCAGTTTCCATCCATTATTCCTTGTCTGGCCTTTGGGTGCTTTGGAGAAGAGGTTGACTCCCTCTTCTTTGGGCCAACCCCTGAGATATTGGAAGACTGCTATCATGTCTCCCCTGGTCCTTCTTTTCCCTAGACTAGCCATGCCCAGTTCCTGTAACCGTTCTTCATATGTTTTAGCCTCCAGTCCCCTAATCATCCTGGTTGCTCTTCTCTGCCCTTTTTCTAGAGTCTCAACCTCTTTTTTTACATCATGGCAACCAAAACTGAATGCAGTATTCCAAATGTGGCCTTACCAAGGCTTTATAGAGTGCTATTGATCAGTTCTGGTCAATAGAAATCAATCTTGATCAGTTTCCATCCATTATTTTTTGTCTGGCCTTCAGGTGCTTTGGAAAACAGTTTAACCCACTCTGGTCTGTGACAACCCCTTCTATCCGTTGAAGGATTGAAGCCAACTGCACCCAACACAGGCATGTTTCAGATGATGCATTGGAAATGGGACCTCTGGTTTTCAGGATGTGGGGAGAGGAGCTTCCAAATAGAGCTGCATCAACCGAGGGATAGAATCAAGATCACGTGAAGTGTTAATACCACTTTATAATGCCTTGGTAAGGCCACACTTGGAATATTGCATTCAGTTTTGGTCCCCACGATGTAAAAAAGATGTTGAGACTCTAGAAAGAGTGCAGAGAAGAGCAACAAAGATGATTAGGGGACTGGAGGATAAAACATATGAAGAACGCTTGCAGGAACTGGGTATGTCTAGTTTGATGAAAAGAAGGACTAGGGGAGACATGATAGCAGTGTTCCAATATCTCAGGGGCTGCCCCAAAGAAGAGGGAGTCAAACTATTCTCCAATGCACCTGAGGTTAGAACAAGAAGCAATGGGTGGAAACTAATGAATAGAATAGAATAGAATTTTTTATTGGCCAAGTGTGATTGGACACACAAGGAATTTGTCTTGGTGCATATGCTCTCAGTGTACATAAAAGAAAAGATACCTTCATCAAGGTACAACATTTACAACACAAATGATGGTCAATATATCAATATAAATCATAAGGATTACCAGCAACAAAGTTACAGTCATACAGTCATAAGTGGAAAGAGATTGGTGATGGGAACGATGAGAAGATTAATAGTAGTGCAGATTTAGTAAATAGTTTGACAGTGTTGTGGGAATTAATTGTTTAGCAGAGTGATGGCCTTCGGGGAAAAACTGTTCTTGTGTCTAGTTATTCTGGTGTGCAGTGCTCTATAGCCTCGTTTTGAGGGTAGGAGTTGAAACAGTTTATGTCCAGGATGCGAGGGGTCTGTAAATATTTTCATGGCCCTCTTCTTGATTCGTGAACACTTGCCTCTAATCAAAGAGAGAAGCAAGTTAGAACTAAGGGGAAATTTCCTGACAGAACAATTAATAAATGGAACAACTTGCCTGCAGAAGTTGGGAATGCTCCAACACTGAAATTTTTTTAAAAAATGTTGGATAACCATTTGTCTGAAGTGGTGTAGGGTTTCCTGCCTGGGCAGGGGGTTGGACTAGAAGGCCTCCAAGTCCCTTCCAACTCTATTATTCTATTCTATTCTATTCTATTCTATTCTATTCTATTCTATTCTATTCTATTCTATTCTATTCTATTCTATTCTAAATAGTCCCCTCCAGCAAAAAAAATCTGCAGGGAAGGATGAAAGCACAAGAAACATCAAGAGAGAAGAATTGGTTTCAGCTCGTTGTTTCTCTACAGGAACCCATAAATAACTCATCAACCTGTGAATTCTGGAATGTGCCCTGCAGATGTTGCTGGACGAGTTGCATCTTGCAGAGATGCTGGGACAAAACATCACAACTTCTTCAGCAAAAGGGTGCAGCTGTTGCATCGGGACGACCACACACATAGCGGTGTGTGTGTGCATGTGTTTGTGTGTGTGTGTGAAATGAGGACTTGTGACTGCATTCACACACATTCACATGGCTACATTCACAGCCAGCAGTGTGCAGCGGCAGTCAGAAAAGCCAATAGAATCCTAATATGCATTAACAGGGATGCAAGTAAGCTCAAGTGAGGTCCTAATACCACTCTATAAAGCCTTAGTAAGCGCACACCTAGAGTCTTGCATCCAGTTTTGGTCACCACACTACAAAAAAGATGTTGGGACTCTAGAAAGCGTGCAGAGAAGAACAACCAGGGTGATGAGGGGACTGGAGACGAAAACATACGATGAATAGTTGCAGGAACTGTGCATGGCTAGTCTAGTGAAGAGAAGGACCAGGGGAGACAGGATAGCAGTCTTCCAATATTTGAGGGGCTGCCACAGGGAGGAGGGGGTCAAGCTATTTTCCAAGGCAAACAAGGAATAATGGATGGAAACTGACCAAGGAGAGATTCAACCTGGAAATAAGGAGGAATTTTCTGAGAGTGAGACCCATCAACCGATAGAACAGAAGTTGCCTTCGGAAGTTGTGGGAGATTCATCACTGGAGCCTTTCAAGAAGAGACTGGACTGCCATCTGTCAGAAATGGTGTAGGGTCTCCTGCTTGGGCGGAGGGTTGGACTAGATGATCTACAAGGTCCCTTCCAACTCTGTTAATCTGTACCATGCTTAACCTCGCTGATGTTGGTGGTAAATGTAGAGGCTACCATGATACAACATGTTAAGCTCAGTTGGCGTGGATCTTGGTTCAGCATTTTATGGCTTGGCCCCAGGTGGATTTGGTTAGTGAGGAGATTGAGCAAACCGTGGGCTAAGATTGCGGTGCTGTGCGGTCTGGACACAGTAGGAGAACATGCTTGGTTGTCATAGTCATGCAGATGTTACGCGACGTTGCTCCACCAAGTGATTAAGCCACTTGAGACTCGCACTTCTGCAAACTCTTGATGCATTCTTGTGGTTTCAATGGAAAGCGATTTCCTCTTTAAGAAAACTATTGTTCCCAAAGCCGAGAAGCCCTCTCCCACCTTCCACTACACACGTACACAAAAAAACAACGCCTTTCTTTGCACACGGCTTCTCCCCTGCTGAGAGAAGGGATATTTTTGTCTCTTGAGCCCTCCATGTAAGTCCCAAAGGAGAAAGTAACAAATGTAATGGAGAGACAAACCAGCCCTTATCTATCATAAAAGACTCAGCAGCCCCAGAAGAAAAACAGAAAACTGGAGTCCTCTACAACAGGGGTCTCCAACCTTGATCCCTTTAAGACTTGTGGACTTCAAATCCCAGAGTTCCTCAGCCAGCTTTGCTGGCTGAGGGACTCTGGGAGTTGAAGTCCACAAGTCTTAAAGGGACCATGGTCTACAACACACAGTGTGAGGCCTACAGCAGCCACTATGTAGGACAAACGGACAGAAGACTAGCAAAGCACATCCATGAACACCAACTAGCAGGCAGAAGACAAGAGGGAAACTCTTTAATTTCACAACACAGGGACAGATTTCACCATAGCTTCAACTATGAAAATTTGGAAGTATCCTAGACCTTCCCAAAGATGCTTTCTTGAACGTTTTCTTTGAAGACGTTCTAAAAGGATGCGAATGACCAGCTGTCTGCAAGGAATAGAAATCCTTCCCTTCCCCATTCTCCTGTCAGAGCTGAAGAAGCTTCTTGGATGAGAAGCGAAACACCTTCAACAGAAAAACAAAGTAGAAAGTCCAGTTGCCTCCTGAAAAGGCACCTTTGGCACACCAGGGCTGCGGTGTGGCTCAGGCTGTAAGACAGCCTGTTATTAAACACAGCTGCTTGCAATTACTGCAGGCTCGAGCCCCACCAGGCCCAAGGTTGACTCAGCCTTCCATCCTTTATAAGGTAGGTAAAATGAGGACCCAGATTAAATAAATTGACTTTGTATATAAATATACAGATAGGATGAGACTATTGCCTTACACAATGTAAGCTGCCCTGAGTCTTCGGAGAAGGGCAGGATATAAATGTAAATAAAAAAAAAAAGGGCAGGATATAAATTCAAATAAAAAAACAACAACAAACAAACGTGACCTTGAAGACTGAGATTCTCTACAGACGTTTAGCTATAGAATTTGGGACGAACACGCTTGGAATGGTCTGGGAGTAGGAATGGATTTCCAGAGGGAAAAATTGCATAGGAACCATTTGTACAATTCAGGTGACCCTGAGGACACAGATCAACCTCCAAGTGGCCTCAACGACCCTCTAAAAGGATGCAAATGACCAGTTTTCTGCAAGGAATATAAATCCTTCCATTCCTCACCATCCAGCCAAAGCTGAAGAAGCTTCTTGAATGAGAAGCGAAATGGGTTGGGATTTTTTTAAGAAAAGAATTTTTTATTGGCCACGTGTGATTGGACACACAAGGGATTTGTCTTGGTGCATACGCTCTCGGTGTACATAACAGAAAATTTACGTTCGTCAAGGATCATAAGGTACAACACTTAATGATAGTCATAGGGAAACAGTCAATATAAATCTTAAGGATACCAGCAAGAAGGTTACAGTCATACTGTCATAAGTGGGAGGAGATGGGTGATGGGAACGAGGAGAAGATTAATAGTAATAGTTTTCAAAGAAAAAACAAGAAAGTCCAGTTGCCTCTTGGAAAAAGCACCTTTGGGACAACCATGACCCGGATGACTGAGAATCTCTATAGACTTTTATCCTAGACCAGGGGTCTGCAAACTTGGCTCTTTTAAGACTTATGGACTTCAACTCCCAGAGTTCCTCAGCCAGCAAAGCTGGGAGTTGAAGTCCACAAGTCTTAAAAGAGCCAAGTTTGCAGACCCCTGTCCTAGACCTTGTTTAGTTTTGATTTAACGCCCCAGATGTTCAGCTCTGAACCTCTGTTCCGATTATCCACATTGGGAACCTGCTAGGCAGGCAGGGAGGAGGCGTCAAGGAGGGAGCTAGCCTTGAGTCATTATGTAGCCACAAGAGACTTGGATCTGATCATTTCTTCAGTTCCATGGAACTGAATATCTGGTAGCTCTCAAGAGAAGGCAAGCCATCCTGTATTATAGGTAGAATACAATCAAGTAGCTGATCTGAACCATTCATTAATGGCTCTGGTTATTTTGTGCCCGCCAATCCAGTCCTGAACAAGAAACATCCCTCTCTAGGTGATGGTTTGGACCAGGTGATAAGCACATCACTTTTTATCCCTCTGGTTTTGCTGGTTTCTAGATAACTTCTTGCGTCACCTTTTCCAGCGCTTGGCTCATCCAATTCCTGGAAAACCCAATGAGCCATTTCCTTTGCGGATTATTTTTGGATTGCTTTTCCCCCTCCAGCCTTAGACGGCACTTAATTATCTGGTCCCGAGAGCGCAGAAATCCTCAGGATCGTAAAAAGCCTCACATTTTTAAATGGTGGCTTCTCCAAGCGTTTCCCACCCATCAGAACATGGCTTGATGTTTGTGGCCCTTGTACAGGCTTCAAAACAAACTCTTGGTCTGTATCAGGGGTGAAACCCAGCAGGTTCTGACAGGTTATATATATAACAACAGAGTTGGAAGGGACCTTGGAGGCCTTCTAGTCCAACCCCCTGCCCAGGCAGGAAACCCTACACCATCTCAGTCAGATGGTTATCCAACATTTTCTTAAAAATTTCCAGTGTTGGAGCATTCACAACTTCTGCAGGCAAGTCGTTCCACTTATTAATTGTTCTAACTGTCAGGAAATTTCTCCTTAGCTCTAGGTTGCTTCTTTCTTTGATCAGTTTCCACTCAGGAAACACTCCAGGTTCTGGAGAACCTGTAGTGGAAATGTTGAGCAGTTCGGAGAATCAGCAAATACCACCTCTGGCTGGTCCCAGAGTGGGGTGGGAATGGAGATTTTGCAGTATCCTTCACCTGTCATGTCCACCAAGCCACGCCCACCAAGCCACACCACACCAAAGCCACACCACACCAAAGCCACGCTCACAGAACCGGTAGTAAAAAAAAAATGGATTTCACCATTGGTCTATATTTATTTCTTGGGAGATGTTCTAGGTTACCCTCTGTTAGAATAGAATAGAATAGAATAGAATAGAATAGAATAGAATAGAATAGAATAGAATAGAATAGAATTTTTTATTGGCCAAGTGTGATTGGACACACAAGGATTTGTCTTGGTGCATACGCTCTCGGTGTACATAACAGAAAATTTACGTCAAGGATCATAAGGTACAACACTTAATGATAGTCATAGGGAAACAGTCAATATAAATCTTAAGGATACCAGCAAGAAGGTTACAGTCATACTGTCATAAGTGGGAGGAGATGGGTGATGGGAACGAGGAGAAGATTAATAGTAATAGTTTTCAAAGAAAAAACAAGAAAGTCCAGTTGCCTCTTGGAAAAAGCACCTTTGGGACAACCATGACCCGGATGACTGAGAATCTCTATAGACTTTTATCCTAGACCAGGGGTCTGCAAACTTGGCTCTTTTAAGACTTATGGACTTCAACTCCCAGAGTTCCTCAGCCAGCAAAGCTGGGAGTTGAAGTCCACAAGTCTTAAAAGAGCCAAGTTTGCAGACCCCTGTCCTAGACCTTGTTTAGTTTTGATTTAACGCCCCAGATGTTCAGCTCTGAACCTCTGTTCCGATTATCCACATTGGGAACCTGCTAGGCAGGCAGGGAGGAGGCGTCAAGGAGGGAGCTAGCCTTGAGTCATTATGTAGCCACAAGAGACTTGGATCTGATCATTTCTTCAGTTCCATGGAACTGAATATCTGGTAGCTCTCAAGAGAAGGCAAGCCATCCTGTATTATAGGTAGAATACAATCAAGTAGCTGATCTGAACCATTCATTAATGGCTCTGGTTATTTTGTGCCCGCCAATCCAGTCCTGAACAAGAAACATCCCTCTCTAGGTGATGGTTTGGACCAGGTGATAAGCACATCACTTTTTATCCCTCTGGTTTTGCTGGTTTCTAGATAACTTCTTGCGTCACCTTTTCCAGCGCTTGGCTCATCCAATTCCTGGAAAACCCAATGAGCCATTTCCTTTGCGGATTATTTTTGGATTGCTTTTCCCCCTCCAGCCTTAGACGGCACTTAATTATCTGGTCCGAGGCGCAGAAATCCTCAGGATCGTAAAAAGCCTCACATTTTTAAATGGTGGCTTCTCCAAGCGTTTCCCACCCATCAGAACATGGCTTGATGTTTGTGGCCCTTGTACAGGCTTCAAAACAAACTCTTGGTCTGTATCAGGGGTGAAACCCAGCAGGTTCTGACAGGTTATATATATAACAACAGAGTTGGAAGGGACCTTGGAGGCCTTCTAGTCCAACCCCCTGCCCAGGCAGGAAACCCTACACCATCTCAGTCAGATGGTTATCCAACATTTTCTTAAAAATTTCCAGTGTTGGAGCATTCACAACTTCTGCAGGCAAGTCGTTCCACTTATTAATTGTTCTAACTGTCAGGAAATTTCTCCTTAGCTCTAGGTTGCTTCTTTCTTTGATCAGTTTCCACTCAGGAAACACTCCAGGTTCTGGAGAACCTGTAGTGGAAATGTTGAGCAGTTCGGAGAATCAGCAAATACCACCTCTGGCTGGTCCCAGAGTGGGGTGGGAATGGAGATTTTGCAGTATCCTTCACCTGTCATGTCCACCAAGCCACGCCCACCAAGCCACACCACACCAAAGCCACACCACACCAAAGCCACGCTCACAGAACCGGTAGTAAAAAAAAAATGGATTTCACCATTGGTCTATATTTATTTCTTGGGAGATGTTCTAGGTTACCCTCTGTTAGAATAGAATAGAATAGAATAGAATAGAATAGAATAGAATAGAATAGAATAGAATAGAATTTTTTATTGGCCAAGTGTGATTGGACACACAAGGAATTTGTCTTGGTGCATATGCTCTCAGTGTACATAAAAGAAAAGATACGTTCATCAAGGTACAACACTTACAACACAATTGATGATCAATATATCAATATAAATCATAAGGATTGCCAGCAACAAGTTATAGTCATACAATCATAAGTGGAAAGAGATTGGTGATGGGAACTATGAAACGGTTAATAGTAGTGCAGATTCAGTAAATAGTCTGACAGTGTTGATGGAATTATTTGTTTAGCAGAGTGATGGCCTTCGGGAAAAAACTGTTCTTGTGTCTAGTGTTCCGTTCTTGGGAAGTGTTCTTGGGAAGTGACTTATGGGTGGCTACCAAACATCTCAGAACCTTAGAGGTCATTGGGGAAAAGGAACATGGACCCTGATCTGCCTATATTTCTGAAAAACACACGAAATTAAAATTGTATGGCTTGGAGGTCTGGCAGTCAGACCAACCAGCCATCAACAGCCACATAGAGATAAAACAACATTTACATACCATTCAAAACATAGAACATAAAATAATAAGAGTTAGAAAGGATCTGGAAATCTGGCATCAACAGGCACATAGAGATAAAACAATATCTACATACCATTCAAAACACAGAACATAAAATAATAAAGCTGGAAAGGAACTCCGAGGTCTTCTAGTCCAGCCCCCTGCTTGAGAAGGGGACCGCATATCATTACAGTCTCTTTTTGAAAACCTTCAGTGATGTGATTAACGTCCAGATTAATACCAGACCAACAATCACGAAGTAAGCAGAAGATTGTATAAGGCTGTAGTTACAGAAATGGCTTGAAGTCACTAAACACAAAGCAGGAAGCTGTGGCTACAATCTGGCTTCCCCGTCAACTTGGCTTGTCAGAAGGTCGCAAAAGGGGATCCCAGGATACCACAACCGTCATAAATACGGGCCAATTGCCAATCCCCCGAATTTTGATTACGTGACCATAGGGATCATGCAAAAAGGTGAAAAGTGGTCATTTTTTAAAAAAAAATCAGCGCTGTTGTTACTTCAAACGGTCACTATGCAAGCGGTTGTAAGTCGAGGATGTCCTGTACTGCACATCATTTGCTGTGATATATCAAGGGGCGGGTTCCCACCTCATAGAGAGGGTCTCCTCAGGGTGCCGTCCGCCAAACAGTGTCGGCTGGCGGCCCCCAGGGGTAGGGCCTTCTCTGTGGGAGCATCGACGCTCTGGAATGAACTCCCCCCTGGCCTACGTCAAGTGCCTGATCTTCGGACCTTCCGTCGTGAGCTAAAAACATACTTATTTATCCAAGCGGGACTGGCATAATAATTTTGCTTTTAAATTGGGGTTTTATTAACATTTTTAAATATTTTAAATTTAATTTTAATCATTAGCCGTTTTGTAATTTTGCTATGTCTTAATTTGTTTTTAATTGTATATATTTTGTATTTTATCTCCGGCTGTACACCGCCCTGAGTCCTTCGGGAGAAGGGCGGTATAAAAATTCAATAAATAATAAATCTTCCTTCTTCCTTTCCAGCTCAGACACCCATCGTGGCAAGGCGGATTCCTTCCCCCAATCAATTAATAAAGATCGTATTAGCCAAATCCCCCCCCCCCCGAAGAGATCCAGTTTGACTTATTTGCAAGTTGTGACTCACTTCCTTTGTGTCGGTTTCTCAGGTGGCTGCTGAGCTATTTCCCTGGAGCGAAGAGGATGGGAAATAGCTGGGTGGCTGGGTGGACCGTTCAGGGGAGAAGCCGACGAGTCGGATCAAGTATCTCACATGGATTAAAGTAAATTTAATTTCCCAGCATCCAGGAGCGCCATGAAGTCACGGGCTCAGAATTGACAGAAGCCATTCCTTCCACCTCTTAATCTCCTGTTCTTTCTCTCAGTGGGCGTGATTTTGGCAGGACGAGGTGTTGGGAAAAGTTGCAACTTGTGGCAAAAACGGGTCCTTCGGAGGGCATCATTTGAAGCCGAAGTAAGGGGCCTCCGCCCCTCCCTTAGCTGCCTTTGCACCAGGATGGAGACCCATCTAGTATTCAAGTGCTGGCAAGTGAATTGCTTACGTGGATCGTGTCCAAGATATTGATGGAATTAAGTGTTCCCTTCTGAGGTGGCTTCTCGTCTTCTTGTTGAAAGCCTGTGCCTGTCGATCTCCAAAGCAACAGAGGGCAGGACAGGAAACAATGGTTGGAAACTCACCAAAGAGAGAAGCAATCTGGAATTATGGAGAAGCTTCCTAACAGGGAGGACAATTAACCAGTGGAACAGAAGTTGCAGGGGCTTCATCACTGGAGGTTTTTAGGAAGAGACTGGACAGTCACTTGTCTGAAATGGTATACAATCTCCTGCTTGAGCAGGGGGTTGGTCTAGAAGACCTCCAAGGTCCCTTCTATTCTATTCTATTCTATTCTATTCTATTCTATTCTATTCTATTCTATTCTATTCTATTCTATTCTCTCTCTTTGTATACACACACACACACACACACACACACACACACACACACAGAGGGAGAGAGGGAATAAACAGACATTGTAGGTGATTAGATAGATCTACAATCTCCTACTTTATCTGTCTATTTATTATCTCTCTCTTATCATCTATCTATCTATCTATCTAACTATCTATCTGTCTGTCTATCTATCTATCTATCTATCTATCTATCTATCTATCTATCTATCTATCTATCTATCATCCATCTATCATCTATCTATCTATCTATCTATCTATCTATCTATCTATCTATCTATCTATCTATCTATCTATCTATCTATCTATCTATCTATTCTAGTAATAACAACAACAACAACAACAACAGAGTTGGAAGAGACCTTGGAGGCCTTCTAGTCCAACCCCCTGCCCAGGCAGGAAACCCTACACCATCTCAGTCAGATGGTTATCCAACATTTTCTTAAAAATTTCCAGTGTTGGAGCATTCACAACTTCTGCAGGCAAGTCTATCTATCTATCTATCTATCTATCTATCTATCTATCTATCTATCTATCTATCTATCTATCTATCTATCCATCCATCCATCCATCCATCCATCCATCCATCCATCCAGGGGTGAAATTCAGCAGGTTCTGAAAGGTTCTGGAGAACTGGTAGCGGAAATTTTGAGTAGGTCAGTGAATTGGCAAATACCACCTCTGGCTGGCCCCAGAGTGGGATGGGAATGGAGATTTTGCAATATCCTTTCCCTGGAGTGGGGAGGGGAATGGAGATTTTGCAGTATCCTTCCCATGACAAACCCACCAAGCCACGCCCAATAAGCTACACCTTGCCCACCAAGGCATGCCCACAAAACCAGTAGTAAATTTTTTTGACTTCCACCACTCACTCACTCACTCACTCACTCACTCACTCACTCACTCACTCACTCACTCTATCTATCTATCTATCTATCTATCTATCTATCTATCTATCTATCTATCTATCTATCTATCTACCTACCTACCTATCTCTACCTCTACCTCTACCCCTCCCTCCCTCTCTATCATCTATCTATCTATCTATCTATCTATCTATCTATCTATCTATCTATCTATCTATCTATCTATCTATCTATCTATCTATCTATCTACCTACCTACCTACCTACCTACCTACCTACCTACCTATCTATCATCTATCTATCTATCTATCTACCTACCTACCTACCTACCTACCTACCTACCTACCTACCTATCATCTAGTTAATTAGAGGGCAGGACAAGAAGTGGTGGGTGGAAGCTACTCAGAGGGAGATCCAACGTAGAACGAGGAATTTCCTGACAGTAAAAACAATTAACCAATGGTATAGTTTGTCTCCCAGAATTGTGGATGCTCTATCACCGGAAGTTTTCAAAAATAGACTGGACATGCATTTGACCAGGATAGTATGAGCTCTCCTGCTTGAGCAGGGGGTCAGATTAGAAGACCTCCAAGGTCACTTTCTCAACCACACCAGCAACAAAAACCAAGAAACCCTACTTGATGTTGGGCCGACTTGATTTAAGGGATGGGAAATCCACAGAGAACTCTCTGAAATGTCATTTGATGGATGAGGAGACTTCAACCTTCTCTTTTCTTCTCTTCTCTTGGAATATCTGGTCGTGACCATTTGAGTTGAGCGATGATTCTTCCAACCACAGAGGTCACTGACCTTTGTGGGTGTCATCAGGATGTTCCTGTTTTGACCATACCATGATTGAAACTCTAACCTCAGGGAATGCCAGAAACCTGTCGGAATGATGGATTCAAGATTTGCTTCACTGCCTGGTACATCTTGGAATCTGTCTTAATACTTTGCACAAACAGATGCTGTCATTCTATGTCATTTTCAAAGACCTCAGTGGTTCCACCCTTCAAGGCCTGGCTGTTAACTCATTCGATCCTGCATTATACAATAATGTTTCCATGTGTGAGGTTTTATCTCAGGTATTGAGAGTTTACGTGGTCCAAAAAGTGCTGGATAGAAGCAAAGAAAACTGGAGTCAAGTCTCCCCTCAGCCAGGGATGCGACTTGTGGGACTTTGTGCCGGACTCCCTGTTTTTTGGCAAGACCCACGTCCCATCAGGCCCCCATAGGTCGATGGGATGATTCTCTGCAGTTATTTATTTATTTATTCATTTATTTAGTTTAGTTTACTTTATTGTCATTGCGCTTCATGTAACGAAATTAAATGCCATCTTCAGTGTACATTATAACCAACGTTTTCTTTTTATGTGCCTAGGCTGCTGCGCGCAATACATGAAACCGGATGTGGTGACTTCCAAACAAATCGAAGAAGTTTTCCTCGGTGAGTTTCAGAGTTTAACATAACATAATAACAGAGTTGGAAGGGACCTTGGAGGTCTTCTAGTCCAACCCCCTGCCCAATTCCCTCGCTTGAAGCAAAGTTTCAGGCTGACTCAATGGAAGAAATCTTTCGGCAGTGTGGCCATCGGATCAAGCTGGGTTTTATTAGGAGTCAACTCCTCTCCAAAGTCATCAGGAGGATCTCCGAGGCCAAGTAATAACAACAACAACAACAACAACAACAACAATAATAATATCAGAGTTGGAAGGGACCTTGGAGGCCTTCTAGTCCAACCCCCTGCCCAGGCAGGAAACCCTACACCATTTCAGACAAATGGCTATCCAACATTTTCTTAAAATTTCCAGAGTTGGAGCATTTACAACTTCTGCAGGCAAGTTGTTCCACTGATTAATTGTTCTAACTGTCAGGAAATTTCTCCTTAATTCTAAATTGCTTCTCTCCTTGATTAGTTTCCATCCGTTGCTTCTTGTTCTACTCTCAGGTGCTTTGGAGAACAGCCCAACTCTCTCTTCTTTGTGGCAACCCCTGAGATATTGGAACACTGCTATCATGTCTCCCCTAGTCCTTCTTTTCATTAAACTAGACATGCCCAGTTCTTGCAGCCGTTCTTCATATGTTTTCGCCTCCAGTCCCCTCATCATCTTTGTTGCTCTTCTCTGCACTCTTTCTAGAGTCTCAACATCCTATATGCAATAATAGTTGCATAATTTCCTTTATTGTCATGGTACTTCATGCAATAAAATTAAGTGCCATCTTCACTGTATATTATACCCTTAAAAAAACCCTATAAAATACTGTAAAACAAAAATACACCTCCTTCACATTGTATTGCAATTGAATTGAAAACCCCTGATATTGCATTAATGTTGCACTTTATAGTAGAATGAACATATCTTTTCTTTTATGTACACTGAGAGCATATGCACCAAGACAAATTCCTTGTGTGTCCAATCACACTTGGCCAATAAAAATTCTATTCTATTCTATTCTATTCTAGAATTCAGTATAGTTACTGTTCTGGGATAGAAGCTGCTTTTCAGCCTGTTTGTCCTTGTTTTTATTGTCCTGTACCGTCTGCCAGATGGTAATAGTTCAAAAAAAAGGATGAGATGGATCTCTAAGGATGTTTTGAACTCTCTTAAGGCAGCGGGAGTTATCAAGCTCTTCCAAAGCGGGGAGGGGGCAACCAATGACCCTCTGGGCAATGAGGTTGACCCTCTGGAGTGCTGTCCCACCTGCCCCTGTGCAATTGGCAAACCAGACACAGGTGCAGTCAGTTCAAATACTCTCTATGGGGCAGCCAGAGAAGGTCACCAGCAGTTTCTCATTCAGTTGTTGTTTCCTGAGAAGCCTCAGGTCGTATCATCTCTGCTGGGCCCTTTTGACCAGGGCTGCAATGTGGAAGTAGCCCCAGGCCAGGTCCTCTTTTAGGATAAGACTCCGAAACTTCAAACTGTCCCCTTGCTCCACTCGGTCTCCATTGATAAGCAAGGGCCGGATGTCTGATCTGTTCCTTCTATCGTCCACTATAAGCTCTTTGGTCTTATTGGCGTTAAAAACCAAGTTATTGTCTCCGCACCACCATGATGACGAGAATACTGGGATTAAGAGTCTCCAGTTCAAGTAGCAGCTCTATGTAGCAACTTTTCGATGTTGGGGTAGAGAGATCTGGGTTCAAGTGCCCTCAGCCTCTTTCAGCTTTATCTTCAGGGTTGTTCTGGGAAAAAAACAGGAGGAAAGAGTGCTGTGAGCTGAAGAACAGTGGGAAAGGAGAAGGAAGGAAGGAAGAAAGAAAGAAAGAAAGAAAGAAAGAAAGGAAGGAAGGAAGGAAGGAAGGAAGGAAGGAAGGAAGGAAGGAAGGAGATAAGAATGAGAGAAGGAAGAAAGGAAGAAAAAGGGAAGAGAAGGGAAGAGAAGGAAGGAAGGAAAAAGGAAGGGAGGAGAAAGGAAAGGAAAAAGAAAGACAGACAGAAAGAGAGAAAGAGAGAGAGAGAAGAGAGAGAGAGAGAAAGAAAGAGAGAGAAAGGAAGGAAGGAAGGAAGAAAAAAGAAAGGAAGGGAAGAGGAGGATGGAGGAAGAGAAAGAAAGAGGAGAGAGAAGAGAGAGAGAGAGAAAGAAAGTGAAAGGGAGGGAGGGAGAGAGGAGGAGGGAGGAAAAAGAAAGAAAGGAAGAGGAGGGAGGAAAAGGAAGAAAGAAAGAAAGAAAGAAAGAAAGAAAGAAAGAAAGAAAGGAAGGAAGGAAGGAAGGAGATAAGAATGAGAGAAGGAAGAAAGAAAGAAAGAAAAGGAAGAGAAGGAAGGAAGGAAGGAAGGAAAAGGAAGGAGGAAAAAGAAAGGAAAAGAAAGACAGAAAGAGAGAGAGAAGAGAGAGAGAGAAAGAAAGAGAGAAAGGAAGGAAGGAAGGAAGAAAAAGAAAGGAAGGGAAGAGGAGGATGGAGGAAGAGAAAGAAAGAGAGAGAGAGAGAGAGAGAGAGAGAGAGAGAGGGAGGGAGGGAGAGAGGGAGGAAGGGAGGAAAAAAGAAAGAAAGGGAAGAGGAGGAGGGAGGAAAAGGAAGAAAGAAAGATAGAAAGAAAGAAAGACAGAGAAAGAAAGAGAGAGAAAGGAAGGAAGGAAGGAAGAAAAAAAGAAAGGGAAGGGAAGAGGAGGATGGAGGAAGAGAAAGAAAGAGAGAGAGAGAGAGAGAGAATGAAAGCGAAAGAGAGGGAGGGAGAGAGGGAGGAAGGGAGGAAAAAAGAAAGAAAGGGAAGAGGAGGAGGGAGGAAAAGGAAGAAAGAAAGATAGAAAGAAAGGAAGCGAAAGAAAGGAAGAGAGAAAGAAAGAAAGACAGAAAGAAAGATCTAACCAGATAGCCACGAGGAAGTTCCCCAGTCAAGCTAAAAGATGTAGAGGAAGAAACTCAGAAGGAAAGAAAGAATGATGCAACTGCTGAATTCCCACAAACAAACAAACAAATAAACAAAACCAACCAACCATGGATGCAACAGTTGAATTTCCCCTCCCTTCTCTTCAGGAGTTCCTTCAGTGGGAACCCTTGGATCAACCGCCATCCTTTTGTAGGAATTTAGCACCCACCCCCCTCCTAGAAGAATGAAATATTTTAGAAAATATTTAAAAGGCAGAATATATTTCCCTGGATGAGAAATGGAGAAACATGTTTTAAAGACAAAGCAACTCCCCCCCACCTTTGTCAATGGGCCATTAAGGCCTGAGCCAGTCCATTGTCTACATGACAAAAATAGGATTAGCCCCTACCCATCTAGCAACAGAATCTCACCACATGGCAAGGCTCAGGCAAGCTTGAGGGACAACCTACAAGGCTAGCTAAGACCCCCACCCCCTGGGAGTCTGACAGCCAATCAGGGTACTCTTCCTGTGCCCCAGAAAGTTCAAAGCTCAGAAAAAGCATAAAACCAGGGAGCACACAGGATCTCATCCCTTTTTCTGTTCAGGATCTCAAGCCATGTGATCCTGGTCACCATTAAACCATCTTTCCAAGCAGCCTCCATGTTTCCAGTGTCTTTGTCCCCACTTGGAACTGAACCCAGATGGATATTTTTTCCAACACTTTCCAGCAGCAGATTCAGCCTGCCGCCCCTCCCCCACTCCCAGCCAGTTATCTTGGGAGCCGCCATCAAGCCACCATCTCCCAAAGCCCGGCTTCTCCTCCCTGCCAAGCTAGGAGAAGGAATTCAATGCCGGCTTGTTTCCATCACACGTCTAGGATGGAGGAAGCTTCTCTTCCTGGTTCAACCAGGGTGTTTTCCAATAAACTGCCCATATTCATAACCACTCTGAGCACCTTCCCGAAGCGAATAATTCCTAACTTCACTCAAAAACTAATTGATATTTTTTAATCTGATACTTATTTTGAATATAATCAATCCACTTCCTCCATTCCAAAATATATTTTTCTTGTGTACAGTCTTTCAAGTAGGCAGAAATTTTTGCCATTTCTGCTAAATTTGATACTTTACTAATCCATTCTCCAATTATAGGTAAGTCTTCTTTCTTCCAATATTGTGCAATCAATAATCTTGCAGCAGTTATTAAATTCAAAATCAATTTTGTCTCTATAACAGTGCAATCTGAGATTATTCCTAATAAAAAGAACTGTGGAACAAACTTGATCTTCTTTTTCAAAATGTTCTGCATAATCCACCATATTTTAATCCAAAAGGCTTTAACTTTTTTGCAAGTCCACCATATATGATAATAGGTAGCATCCTCACAATCACATCTCCAACATTTTGCTTTCACATTTGGATACATACATGACAGTTTTTTAGGATCTAAATGCCATCTATAAAACATTTTATAAAAATTTTCTCTTAAATTTTGTGCTTGCGTGAATTTAACATTCCTCACCCAAATTTTTTCCCATGTTTCTAACATTATAGGTTGTTGAAAATTTTGTGCCCATTTTACCATACAATCTTTAACCAACTCCATTTCTGAATCAATTTTAACCAATACATTATATAATCTCTTTATATGCTGTTGACCTTGATCTTTTATTTGTTTTACCAGATTATATCCAAATTTTATCCAAAATGATTTACAGTACTACGATCACTCAAGCATTTAAATTATAAATTCAAACAATACCATTTAATCCAGATTCTTCCCCGTATTTCCATCACTATCAAACTTTCAAATTATAAATTCAAACAATACCATTTACATTTAATCCTAATTATTCCCCCTATTTCCATCACTATATATTACCAAATATTTTATAGCCATTTTTCATACATTCCCTAATAAAATCCATTTCTTTTTCTATTTTTATCAAGGCATTCCCAGATCAGATAATACAGTTATTAACAATTCAACCATATATAAACAAATAATGGCTGAGGAATTCTGGGAGTTGAAGTCCACAAGTCTTAAAGTTGTCAAGGTTGAAGAGCCCCGTTTAAAGAGCTGATCATGAATGAATCAAAGCACTGTTAGTGGGAAGTATGAGGGAAGTATGCAGTGGAGTACCCCAAGGCTCTGTTTTAGGCCCAGTACTCTTCAACATCTTCATCAATGACTTGGACGAGGGGATAGATGGGGAACTCATCAAATTTGCAGATGACACCAAGCTGGCAGGAATAGCCAAGACTCCAGAAGATAGGCTCAAGTTACAGAAAGATCTTGACAGACTTGAACATTGGGCGCTATCTAACAAAATGAAATTCAACAGTGAAAAAAGTAAGGTTCTACATTTAGGCCAAAAAAACAAAATGCACCAGTACCGTATATGTGGTACCTTGCTCAATAGTAGTACCTGTGAGAGGGATCTTGGAGTCCTAGTGGATAACCATTTAGATATGAGCCAGCAGTGTGCAGCAGCTGTTAAAAAAGCCAACACAGTTCTGGGCTGCATAAACAGAGGGATAGAATCAAGATCACGTGAAGTGCTAGTACCACTTTATAATGCCTTGGTAAGGCCACACTTGGAATATTGCATCCAGTTTTGGTCGCCACGATGTAAAAAAGATGTTGAGACTCTAGAAAGAGTGCAGAGAAGAGCAACAAAGATGATTAGGGGACTGGAGGCTAAAACATATGAAGAACGGTTGCAGGAACTGGGTATGTCTAGTTTAATAAAAAGAAGGACTAGGGGAGACATGATAGCTGTGTTCCAATATCTCAGGGGTTGCCACAAAGAAGAGGGACTCAAACTATTCTCCAAAGCACCTGAGGGTAGAACAAGAAGCAATGGATGGTAACTGATCAAAGAAAGAAGCAACTTAGAACTAAGGAGAAATTTCCTGACAGTTAGAACAATTAATAAGTGGAACGACTTGCCTGCAGAAGTTGTGAATGCTCCAACACTGGAAATTTTTAAGAAAATGTCGGATAACCATCTGACTGAGATGGTGTAGGGTTTCCTGCCTGGGCAGGGGGTTGGACTAGAAGGCCTCCAAGGTCCCTTCCAACCCTGTTGTTATATATATTATATTAGTGGCTGTAGCCAAGGTGCTGACCACAACCAGATGCTGCATGTGAAAATGGGTGGAGCTTCGGTCACGCGGGTTTGGCTGCCATCTTTTACTTTTAGCATTTTCATTTTTCTACTGTATAAAATACAAAGAAGAAAAGAAAATAGGAAATTAAGGGAGGGAAAGGGAAAGGAGGAAGGGGAGGGGATGTGAGATACAAGGGGGAAGAGAGGCCAGAGAATGTGAGCGAATACAATAAATTTTGTCAATTAAACTGGTGATATCTCACAAAGGTTACTAGGTGCAATAGAAATACACCTGAAGCAGGAACTTGATTACTTTGAAGAGGAAAATATGTTCTTATATGGATATCACTTCTGGAATTTGTGCTTGTGAAGAAAAAGAAAATGAAACTTCGATCTTTGTTTTGTGTATTAGAAAGATTGGGTGTTATAGAAATGGCTACAGGTAAAGGTTCCCCTCACACATATGTGCTAGTCGTTCCCGACTCATCTCATCTCCGTTTCAAAGCCGAAGAGCCAGCGCTGTCCGAAGACGTCTCCATGGTCACGTGGCCGGCATGACTCAATGCCAAAGGCGCACGGAACGCTGTTACCTTCCCACCAAAGGTGGTCCCTATTTTTTCTACTTGCATTTTTTACCTGCTTACGAACTGCTAGGTTGGCAGAAGCTGGGACAAATAATGGGAGCTCACCCTGTTACGCAGCACTATGGATTTGAACCGCTGAACTGCCGACCTTTCAATCGACAAGCTCAGCGTCTTGGCCACTGAGCCATCTATTAATGTGTAAAAACAAAAAGTTGAGGTTGGAGTGTGTTTATCTTGCACTGTGCTAGGAAGAGTTGGAAGTCAAGGTTTTGGCTGCCGTCTTGACTTACTTTTGACTGCCCAACCAACTTCCTGAGTCCTTAGGGAGAAGGGCGGTATACAAATTAAAATATTCTATTCTATTCTATTCTATTCCTGAAACCAGGAAAGAGTTACGGTCCACTTGGCCTCGAAACATCGGATGTGAGATAACCTCTTGTGGAAGGGAGTTCCTCAGGCAACATTCTTGCTCTGTAGGTAGTCCTCAACTTACAGCTGAACCCAACATTTCTGTGGCTAAGAGAGACCTTGGTTAAGTGAATTTTATGACCTTTCTTGCCGCAATGGTTAAGTGAATCAGCAGTTCTTAAGTTCGTCATGCCGTAGTTGAGCAAATCCGGCTTCCCAGTTGACTTTGCTTGTGAGAGATCACAGCAAGGGTAGTATTCATCTACCGTCCTTGAGTGGCTCAGGCTGCTAAGACAGTCTGTTATTAACAGCAGCTGCTTGCAATTACTGCAGGTTCAAATCCCACCAGGCCCAAGGTTGACTCAGCCTTCCATCCTTTATAAGGTAGGGAAAATGAGGACCCAGATTGTTGGGGGCAATAAATTGACTTTGTATATAATATATAAATGGATGAAGACTATTGCTTGACATAGTGTAAGTCTGAGTCTTCGGAGAAAGGCGGGATATAAATGCAAATTTATGCAAAGGGACGTGGTAGCTCAGGCTGGTAAGAAGCCTGTTATTAGAACACAGCAACCTGCAATTACTGCAAGTTCAAGCCCGGCCCAAGGTTGACTCAGCCTTCCATCCTTTATAAGGTAGGTAAAATGAGGACCCAGATTGTTGTGGGGGCAATAAGTTGACTTTGTAAAATATACAAATAGAATGAGACTATTGCCTTATACACTGTAAGCCGCCCTGAGTCTTCGGAGAAGGGCAGGATATAAATGTAAATTAAAAAAAAAAGTCACTACTGGTTCACAAATGTTAGTGTGCGTGCGTGTTTGCTTTGTTCGCACACACGACCTCCGCGCCTGTGCAGAGCGTCAAAAACGGTACATGATAACATCAAGGCGGGCTTGGGTTTGCCCGAACCGGATATAACCGGTTGAACACCACCACTGGATCACAGGACCTCAGGGACACAACGACGGTCATAAATATGAGTCACTTGCCAAGGCTCTGAATCTTGATCCCGTGACCATGGGAACGATACAACGGTCGTAAGTGTGACAAACGGTCATAAGTCACTTTTGTCTGTGCCGTCATAACTTTGAACGGTCACCAAGCAAACTGTTGCAGGGCAAGGACTCCTTCTATTTTGTCCTTGCATCAGAGGCAAAGGAATTTGGAAAGGACCCAAATTAATTTTTTTTTGATTTTCTGGCTTCTCCAGTTCTGGGAACTGACTCTCTTTTTTCTTCTTTTCACTCCAGGGCTGTTCCCATGATAAATTCTTGGCCAACTCTTCCAGCAAGATAAGCTTTGTGAGTTTACTGTGCTTTAATTTCCCTTTTGCAAATGACGGGAGTCATCGAGGTACAGATCTCTTGAAATTCAAAGCACGGGGCAGGAGTTACTCACAGACGTAAAATCTGAGTGCCAAGCTGAGATTGGCACTGTCTAGGGAGAAAAGCTGAATGCTTGAAAAATGGATGGGTTTCTGCGGACCAAAGGGGAGAGGTCGTCTTGACCTACGACCAACAACAGCGCCCCAAAATGAGACCTTTGTTAAATGAATTTTGCTCCATTTTATGACGACGTAAGTTTGTCACACGGTTGCTATGCGAACCCGGCTTCCCCACTGACTTGTCAGAAGGTCTCAAAAGGGGATCGCGTGACCTCAGGATATTGTGACCATCATAAATATGAGTTAGTTGCCAACCCGACCTCGGAAGGATGGAAGGCTGAGTCAACCTTGAGCCGGTTAGGATCGAACTGCTGGCAGTCAGCAGAATTAGCTTGCAATACTGCATTTTGACCACTGCACTACCATGACTCAGAGATAGAGATAGGTAGGTGGGTAGGTAGGTAGGTAGATAGCTGGAAGGATAGATAGGTAGGTAGCAGCGGTGGGTTTCAAATTTTTTTACTACCGGTTCTGTGGGCGTGGCTTAGTGGGCATGGCATGGCTTGGTGGGTGTGGCTTGGTGGGCATGGTATGGTTTGGTGGGTGTGGCTTGGTGGGCGTGGCAGGGGAAGGATAATGTAAAATCTCCATTCCCACCCCAATCCAGGGGAAGGTTATTGCAAAATCCCCATTTCCTCCTGATCAGCTGGGACTTGAAGGGCAGAGAATAGATGTGGGTGGGGCCAGTCAGACTTTTTACTACCGGTTCTCTGAACTACTCAAAATTTTTGCTACTGGTTCTCCAGAACTGGTCAGAACCTGCTGAAACCCACCTCTGGTAGGTAGGTAGGTAGGTAGGTAGGTAGGTAGGTAGGTAGGTAGGTAGGTAGATAGATGGATAGATGGATGAATGGATGGATAGATAGATGGATAGATAGATGATAGATGGATAGCTAGATAGATGGATAGATGGATTGATGGATTGATGGATTGATGGATTGATGGATTGATGGATAGCTAGATAGCTAGATAGATAGATTGATGGATAGATAGATGGATAGATGGATAGATGGATAGATGGATAGATAGATGGATAGATAGATGGATAGATAGATGATAGATGGATAGATAGAAGGATGGATGGATAGATAGATGGATAGGTGGATACATAGATGATAGATGGATAGATAGATAAATAGATGGATGGATGGATAGATGGATAGATTGATAGATGGATAGATAGATGATACATAGATAGATAGATGGATGGATAGATGGATTGATGGATAGATGGATTGATGGATTGATGGATAGATGGATAGATAAGTAGATAGATATAGATAGTTGATAGATAAATGAATGGGTGGATGGATGGGTGAGTGGATGATAGACAGACTGAATTTAGCAATAGCCCTTAGACTTCATAGTGCTTTTACAGCCCTCTCTCTAAAAGTGGATTTACTTTTAGTAAATCCTAAAATCAGCCTATTGCCTCCTAAAATCTGGGTCCTCATTTTACCGACCTCGAAAGGATGGAAGGCTGAGTCAAACTTGAGCCTGGTGAGATTCGAACTGCCAAATTGCAGGCAGCCGGCATTCAGCAGAAGTCGCCTCCAGTCCTCTACTCTAACCACCACGCCACTGTGTGAAAACTAGTCCTAAATCACTTCTTTCAGTGCGGTTGTAATTTTGAACGGCCGTTACAAGAATAGCTGAGGACTAGCGGTAAACCACTTTGAATCGGCGGTGATTGGAAGCAGCTTAAGAGCCGAAGAACATGAATACCATATGTATCGGGAAATTCCCAAATTGCAGAATCAAATTCTGATTTGTTTTTTGTTTACAGAACTTGTATAACTGTCTGGTTCGGTTCTGCAACCCAACAAGAAAAACACAGACTTCAGAGGATCATTAGAACTGCAGAAAAAATAATTGCTACCAACCTGCCTTCCATTGAGGACCTGTATACTGCACGAATCAAGAAGAGGGCTGTGAAAATATTTACAGATCCCTCACATCCTGGACATAAACTGTTTCAACTCCTACCCTCAAAACGACGCTATAGAGCACTGCACACCAGAACAACTAGACACAAGAACAGTTTTTTCCGGAAGGCCATCACTCTGCTAAACAAATAATTCCCTCAACACTGTCAGACTATTTACTGAATCTGCACTACTATTAATCTTTTCATCGTTCCCATCACAATCTCTTTCCACTTATGACTGCATGACTGTAACTTTTTGTTGCTATCATTAAGAGTTAAATTGCAACCTATGACCATCATTTGTGTTGTAAATGTTGTACCTTTGATGAAGGTATTTTTTTTCTTTTATGTACACTGAGAGCTTATGCACCAAGACAAATTCCTTGTGTGTCCAATCACACTTGGCCAATAAAAAATTCTATTCTATTCTAACTGAGGGAAGATTCGTAAGACTGGGTGCTGCCACCATCTGCTGGAAAAATTTGGAAAGAGTTGGCAGAAAATGGAAAACGAAAAGAAAGGAAACCCAGGCTTGCATGCACTCTTTCCAGAGTCTCAACATCTTTTTATATGGTGGTCTCTCTCTCCCTCCCCCCCCCTCTCTCTCTCTGTCTCCCTCCCTCCCTCTCCTCTCTCTCTCTCTCTCTCTCTCATCTATCTAATCTACTAGATCAGACCACCAGAAACACTCCCACCAAGACTAAGGCAAGCCATGAATTTGAGTTTAAAGTGAGAGCAAACCCCGCTTCCTTCTAGCCCTGATGATGTTACCTAGTTGGGTCATGAAATGTCTGCAAGAAAACCACCACGCTGAGAGAAAACCCAGGACCCCTCACATCTAAAGAAGCATGCTCACCTACTTTCCCAGATCTGAACTGCCCAGATTGCCAGCGTGCAAATTCTTCACCCTTCCAAATTCTGGGGCTGACCTGCTAACTCAATGCATGCTGTACAGCAGGGGCATCAAACTCAATGCCCCTGGCATGGATGTGGCGCGCGATGTGGTCGGATCTAGCCCATGGGGACATCCTGGTCTACCCAATGCGAAGAGGAAAGATCGGGACAGTGTGGCTTCTGATCAGTCTACCCAATGCGAAGAGGAAACATGCCAGCAGTTTGGGGAGTGGCATCAAGCTGGCCACACCCACATAGTTGGCCACACCCACTCATTCGGCCACATCCACTCAATCGGCCACCTCCACCCACCCACCCCCGAGGTCAACCACAGCTCTGATGCGGCCCTCAATGAAATTGAGTTTGATGCGCCTGCTTTAGAGCGTGGGGACTTGGCATGGAAATCCCATCACTGTGTCCAACTTCAAGTTCCTACCTAGCTGGTGAGAAGGGGAGGGCGGAGCAGGTACGTACCTCATGCAGGTGATCGTGACGATCGCTTGATGGAGATTTACGATGGATAAGGGTCTTGCGGGCTCATCTTCAATGACTTCCTGAAAGGAGAAGGAAACACATCTAAGAAAGCTCCTGAGATATGGACACCATCCAGCTGGCCCTATTCCCAGCCCTATGCTTTTTCTGGTTGACCAGGAAGTCCCCAACTTACACCCGGTCACTTAGCCACCATTTAAAGTCATGACGGATCTCTCCAGGACTATTTATGACCCAGATGCGAAGTTCCGAGAGGCGTCCCTTCCTCAACGATCATTGGTTTACGCCAAGTGCCTGATCTTCGGACTTTTCGCCGTGAGCTGAAAACGCATTTATTTATCCAAGCGGGACTGGATTAAAAGTTTTTACTTAATTTTAACTGGGGTTGATTATTTTTAAGAAATGGGGTTTTATTATTTTAACTGTAATTTTAAACTATGGCCTATTTAAATATTTAGTTTTTTACCTTGTATGATATTTGTATTTTATTGGCCTGTAAACCGCCCTGAGTCCTTCGGGAGATAGGGCGGTATAAAAATTTGATTAAATAAATAAATAAATAAATAAATAAATAAATTTGACCATATTTTGGTCACTTGGGAACCAGCTTGCATTTATGGCAGTTTGCAGTGTCCCGTGACCAAGATTTAAGTCAGGGATGGGCAACTGTGGCCTCTTTATGACCGATATAAAATTGGGAAGCCAGATTCACTTAACAACCGTGGGAATAATTTCAGGAAAATGATTCAGCTAACAACGGTGGCAAGACAGGTTGTACAATGAGCAGAATTCACTTAACAAATGTCCCATTTAGCAACAAAAACCTTTTAGGCTCAATTGATTGGTATTCAATTTGATTCAAATTTACTTTCAAAAATAAATACGCCCAGGAGCCCCTGCCTCCCTTCCCTCTCCCCCACTTACAATGATGTTTGTGACTAGGTCCTCTTTATAGGGCAAAGGGACGTCTTGTCTCCAGCTGTAGGAAACAGCTTTCGTTATCATGCAGATGGCCCTCATGAAGGCTTTCTTCAGCCCGTCGTCCTGGAAAACCCCAGTGGGAATTGGGTGGGGTGAAAAGAAACCAGAAGGAAGAGGAAATAAAGCATTTCTTTATTTAAACCTTTACGTAGCCGTTTGTCTTTGGTTGAACCCTGGGGGGCTCCCAATCAAAACATCACTGGACAATCTGGGTTTGAGTCCTGCCTTAGGTGTGAAAGCTGGATTGGTAACCTTGGGCCAATCACCGGGAGACGGTGAGTTCTAGTCCCGCGTTAGGATGAAAGCCAGCTGAGAGACTTTGGGCCAATCACCAGGAGATGGTGAGTTCTAGTTCCGCCTTAGGTATGAGAGCCAGCAGGGTGAGTTTGGGCGCTCACTCTCAATCCTCACTCACAACATCACACAGTTGTTGTTGTATGGAAAGGCAGAAAGAGTATAATGCACATGCGCTGCCTTGAGTATCATAAATGCAGCATGACCATCGATCCTCCTCCTCCTCCTCCTCCTCCTCCTCCTCCTCCTCCTCCTCCTCCTCCTCCTCCTCCTCCTCCTCCTCCTCCTCCTTCTCCTTTCCTACAACATGCTAATTGGGTCATGAAATGTCTGTAAGGAAGCCACCAAGCTAAGGACTCCAGATTATAATTGTTCTTGTAATTAACCTCAGCATTACGAGAAGTCTAGGGTGGAAACCAGCCTACCTTGTTCATGGTGCCATACTGCCCAAGAATTTCAGAGACAATGTTGTCCAGGAGAGGCACCATCTCATTTGCTTGCGATCCCAGGACTGCTTGGCCGTAACACAGTATTAACATTGTCCGAATCCGTCTTTCGGAGAGAGTCTTTAAGTCCTGTCAGTACAAAGACGAGGGGGGTCAAACTATTTCCCAAAGCACCAGAAGACAAGACAAGAAGCAATGGATGGAAACTGATGGAGCTTCTTTGTCACCCAGGTCATGGTTGTCCCAAAGGTGCTTTTTCCAAAGGCAACCGGGCTTTGTTTTTCCTCGAATAGGTTTTGCTTCTCATCCAAGAAGCTTCTTCAGTTCTGATCTGAAGCTTCTTCAGTTCTGACTTCGGTCAAAACAGAAGAAGCTTTTTGGATGAGAAGCGAAATGTCTTCAGGGGAAAACAAAGACCAGGCCTTTTGAAAAAGCACCTTCAGGTCTACTTGAGATGTTTGTTGGGGCAACTCATCATCTTCTCTAGCCTTATAAAATAGTTCCCCAGAAGATGGAGATGGAGGATTTCCAGCACCACCTACATCCTGAGGTCTTCGAGATCTATATAAGTCCTTCTAAGCACGTGGGACTTTCCTTCCCAGAATCCCCCAGCCTCCTCCTTTCAGACCTTGCAACCCCATCCCTGGTCTTACCTCAATCGGGACTTCAAGGTCAAAAGGTCCCTTTGGCTGCGGGAAGTGACCAGCCTCTTTTAGGGCCACCAGGATTTCTGGCAGGTGGCAAAAAGCAGCTATGCCAATACTCTCCGAGATTCCCTAGGCCAGTGGTTCTCAACCTTTATAGTGCTGCGACCCCTTTAATACAATTCCCCACGATGTGGCGACCCCCAACTAAAATTATTTTCGTTTTGAATTTATCGCGCCTGAAGCCGTATTGGCTAGTGATCTGAACTGCTTGCGATTGCCTTGAGGACGGAGGCATTAAAGCGGAGACTCCTCCCCTTTTACGTTTATCGCGCCTGAAGCCAGATTAGGCTAGCGATTGGGAGTGATTGCAGCTGGCTTGAGAGGGAGACATCAGAGCAAAGATTTCTCTCTTTTTTAATTCATCGCGCCTGAAGCCGAATTCGGCTAGCGATTTGAAGAGCCTGCAGCTGGCTTGTGGAGTCAACCATTGGAGCGCGATTCTTTGACTGGCAAGTATACTTCCCATATTTCCGATGGTCTTAGGCGACCCCTGGCAAATCGTCATTCGACCCCCAACGGGGTCCCGACCCACAGGTTGAGAACCGCTGCCCTAGGCAAAGCGATGTTTGTGAATTAGGACATTTGCACATTTCCTCTTTCTTTATCTTCCGCTTTTTCCTCCCCTTCTCCACCTCCTCCTGATTCTCCTCCTCTCTGCAAACCCCAGGCCCTTCTAGCACTGATGAAATTACCTAGCTGGGTAATGAAATGTCTGCAACAAAACAACCGAGCACAGAGAGCAGAAAGGACCCCACAGTCCTCCTCCTCCTCTCTGTAACCCCCATTCTTTTCTAGCACTGATGATGTTACCTAGTTGGGTCATGAAACATCTACAAGAAAACAACCGAGTTAAGAGAGCTCCAAAGACCCCCACAGTTCTTCTCCTCCTCTCCTCTCCTCCTCCTCCCCTGTTCACCTCCACTCTGCAAAACCTGTTCTCTTCTAGCACTGATGACGTGACCTATTTGGGTCACTAAATGTCTGCAAGAAAACATCCAAGCTCAGAAAACACTAAGGACCCCACAAAGATCGAAGTCTCAGCCCCCGCAGGCATCCCACTCCCACTCACCTCTCGGTCTGTTTCTTCCTGTAAGGAATAGAATAGAATAGAATAGAATAGAATAGAATAGAATAGAATAGAATAGAATAGAATTTTTTATTGGCCAACTGTGATTGGACACACAAGGAATTTGTCTTGGTGCATATGCTCTCAGTGTACATAAAAGAAAAGATACATTCATCAAGGTACAACATTTACAACACAATTGATGGTCAATATATCAATATAAATCATAAGGATTGCCAGCAACAAGTTATAGTCATACAGTCATAAGTGGAAAGAGATTGGTGGTGGGAACTACGAAACGATTAGTAGTAGTGCAGATTCAGTAAATAGTCGGACAGTGTTGATGGAATTATTTGTTTAGCAGAGTGATGGCCTTTGGGAAAAAACTGTTCTTGTGTCTAGTTGTTCTGGTGTGCAGTGCTCTATAGCGTCGTTTTGAGGTAGGAGTTGAAACAGTTTATGTCCAGGATGTGAGGGATCTGCAAATATTTTCACGGCCCTCTTCTTGATTCGTGCAGTATACAGGTCCTCAATGGAAGGCAGGTTGGTAGCAATTATTTTTTCTGCAGTTCTAATTATCCTCTGAAGTCTGTGTCTTTCTTGTTGGGTTGCAGAACCGAACCAGACAGTTATAGAGGTGCAAATGACAGACTCAATAATTCCTGTGTAATAACAATACCTTGTGATTGACCAAGCAAAGGAGGGAATTTTGGGAGGAGGAAAAAGGGGAAAAATGTTTTTGTTTTTTAAAACTCTTTCAATAAAAAAATAATAATAATAATTCCTGTGTAGAACTGAACCAGCAGCTCCTTGGGCAGTTTGAGCTTACTGAGTTGGTGCAGAAAGAACAGTCTTTGTTGTCCTTTTTTGATGATGTTTTTGATGTTAGCTGTCCATTTTAGATCTTGCGATATGATAGAACCTAGAAATTTGAAGGTTTCTACTGTTGATACTGTGTTGTCAAGTATTGTGAGAGGTGAAATTATGGAAGGGTTTCTCCTAAAGTCTACCACCATTTCTACGGTTTTGAGTGTGTTCAGTTCCAGATTGTTTTGTTTGCACCACAAGGCTAGTCGTTCGACCTCTCGTCTATATGCGGATTCATCATTGTCTCGAATGAGACCTAGGAGGCTTCTTAGCTGTTCCGTCACTAGGTCTTTCTGCTTTGAATTGCGGAGTTTCACCCCATAGTATTTGTAGAGGGTAATCTGAAGGTGGGAAAAAGAGTCGGTGAGTCCTAGGGAGCTCCACCAATCAGCCAGGAAAAGGAAATATAGGACAAATTATGATCAGAAATGGACTCCCTGTGGTCAAGCACAGGGAAAGTGGTTCCGGGTTCCGGGGAGATGAGCAGTATATAAATCTAAGAAGTCAATAATGGACATTTTGACTTTTGTTCTTCTTCTTCTTAAAAAGCTATTTGAACACCCCCATCCCCATAGGTACCCTTGCTAATTCTCTGTTTGGGGGTCCTGATATGCTTTATGGTTTCTGTGGAGATCTGGCAGCTTCATCTTTTGAAATGCATTAGCTCTCCTTGGTGGATTGGGACAACTTGCCAGGTCCTTCTTGGCATGGCCAACTAACCATGGGGCCAATTAGCCGTGGCCTCCTTGCCCTGGCCAACTCACCAGGGAACAAGAGTTACACTAATAGCAGGGTTCCAATATCTCAAGGGCTGCCACAAAGAAGAGGGGGTCAACCTACTCTCCAAAGCACCTGAAGGCAAGACAAGAAACAATGGATGGAAACTTATGAAGGAGAGAACCAATCTAGAACCAAGGACAAACTTCCAAAGAGTGAGAGCAATTAACCAGTGGAACAGGTTGCCTCCAGAAGTTGTGGCTGCCCCATCACTGGAAGCTTTTAAGAAGAGATTGGACAACCATTTGCCTGAAATGGTAAAGGGTTTCCTCCTTGAATAGGGGGTTGGACTAGAAGACCTCCAAGGCCCCCTTCCAAGTCTGTAATTCTATTATTCATTTGCCTGTCTAATATCAAAGAAATGGTGGAACAGAAGCGTCAAAGAAAGGACGCCAAAGGAGGGACAAAATGAAACATAAATGACAAACGTTAAGATGATTTTTAACATTCTTGGAAAGAACAGAATTGTTGAATTAACCCGCGGGGAGTCTGCTGTGGCTCATGGGCACCGGTGAGTGGCCACGGCAAGCTGTCTTCTTCTGACGTTGCGTCTAAGACAACTGCGGCCCTAAAAGCATAAAACCTCAGCCTATTTACCTTGTCTTTAGGCCAGAACTGGGAGGTGCTTTCTTGCATTCCACGCTTCCGGTTGATGGGTGGCAAGTCGCTTGTTTTCCCCTGGGCCGGTTTGTGCTCTGCAGGAATCTGCTTGGCCAACAACAGCAAGAACAACAAAAATGAAGCTGTGAGAAAGTGAAGGAGCAGAGGAAGGAAGAGCTTTTTGTGCGTTTCCAAGGGGAGGGTTGGTTTCCCTTCTGGGTCAGGATGCAAATTATAATTTCTTTGACTTTTCTAGCTGGGACAGACACGAAGCACATAAGAAGGACCATCCGGATTGTATCGGCTGTCCTGCTCAGCAACATAAACTTTGGGCTCAGTTGAGGTTGTAAATTAAGGACCACCTGTACAACTCCCAGTCTCCCTCACTATTGGCCGGTTGGCTGGGCTTGCAAGAACTCTAGTTCAGCAAATGGAAAAGAATATTTGTAGCTCAGGGTTGAACTGTGGGTTCCTCTGAGCTTGGTTCTATTCTTGCAGACGTTTCATGATCCAAAGTTGGTAACATCATGAGTGCTAGAAGAGAGTGTTATTTGTTGGGAGGAGGAGGAGGAGGAGGAGGAGAGCCGTTGGTGCTCTCTGAGCGTGGTTCTTTTCTTGCAGGCATTTCATGATCCAATTAGGGAACTTCATCAGTGTTATAAGGGAGTGGGTTTACAGAGTGAAGGAGAGGAAGGGGAGGAGGAAGGAGGGAGGAAAAAGAAGGGAGGAGGGTGGTGGGAAAATGAGGAGGACTGTGGGATCCTTGGTGCTCTTGGAGCTTGGTTGCTTTCTTGCAGATGTTTCATGACCCAACTAGGGAACATCATCAGTAGTAGAAGGGAGTGACGTTTGCTCTCTGTTTAAACACAGTAGCTTGCCCCAAATAAGCAGGGAGCAAACATGACACTCACCAGCACTGGTGATGTAGTTGGGTCATGAAATGTCTGCTAGTAAAGAGCCAAGTTGAGAGAGTATCAAGGGTCCCATCTTCTTCTTCCTAGCGTATTCCCGCAGGTGCAGGGTCCACTTTTTGGGTCATTGAATGCCACTTTGTGAGGACAGCTGCGTCTCCAGGGCACAGGCCCATGTCTTGCACATCTTTGTTGATGGCATCTTGCCATCTCTGTTTTGGACACCCGCGAGGTTGCCGGCCATTGACTTCTAGTTGGTAGGCAGTCTTGGCCACGATGGAAGGTGCTGCTCTCTCTGGATGTGTCCATCCCATTGGAGTCGGCCTTCTCTCATCTTCTCTGTAATTGGTGCCACACCAAAATGTTGTCCAATAGTGTCTGTCGTGTCCCCCTCCCACTCTGACGGCCGGGTCTGGGAAGTCTGTTTCAAGCGTGGCCACGAAGCCTCTGCAGCTTTGCCAAATTCCTGTCAGAGTTCTCAGGGCAGGCAGGAATCCAAGGTGTGACTTCAGCAAACCAGATGAGACTTTGCTTGACTCAAGGAATGCCCAAAAACAGATCCTTTATATAGGCCATGGGGTGTGGCTCCATGACTTAGCACTTATCCAGGCCTGCCCCTCCCTTCCTTCTGCTGACGTTGCCTCTCAATTCTCCGGAAGTGGGGATCCGTCCACTGTAAATTCCCTTCCTCTGGATCTGCTGCTGGCAATTCTAACATGTGGCTGGCTTCGTGCTCACACGCTGTAGGAGTGAGGTTTGTTTGTTCATTCCTGACATTCTGTCTGGGCATGGTGCTGGGGCTGTGGGCTGGAGGCATGCCAGGCCGTTCCTCTTCATTATCCAACTCTGAATCTGATAGCAGGCCCGGCAGGAGGAGGAAGGGGCCCGGCTGAGGAGAGGAGGGCGGGCGAGGCACAACAGTGTCATATGTGATGTGGTCAAGAAGGGAGATGCCTGATATCCAACGGAGCCTTCACATTTCCATGGCATGCAGGTAGCTTTCAGTCCCTGTTCTTACTGCCCAGCATTCAGGGCTATGCAGTGCAACAGGGCGGATGGTTGTCTTGTAAATCTTGGACTTAAGATGGGTTGCCATTCATCTGTCCAATAACACACCAGTGAGTTCTCGCCAATGCATCCAGGCTGCACCTCACCCTTGATGTCCCCTTGGCCTTGGAGGTGGGATCCCAGATGCTGAAAAATGTCCACCTTCTTTAGGTTTTCTCCATTGATTTGAAGCATTCCAGGGGTGGTGACAGTCCCTAAGTGCATCTCTAAGTCTTGGTGTTGTGGTGGAGTCCAAAACCATTGAGGCGATCATTCCGTGGTCGTTCCATGATCCTTCCACCAAGAACCCAATAGTTCAGGAAATTCTCAATAACCACATTGGTCTACTTTTGGGATAAGTGGTCTCCACCGAGGCAGCCCTGGCTTCTGCAACCTCTCATTGAAAGACCTCCGGGCCCACCACGTCACAAACCAAGCTGCTTACCTGGAAAGGACGAAGATGGTCCAAGATGGTGTTGACCATTTCCTGCTCGTCCATCAGGTCCAACACTACTTGCACTGGTCTGCCTTTGAGTGGCTTCTTGGTCTCCCACATATTTCTGAAGCCCTCCTCCGAGAGCTCTGAGAAAAAGAGACAGACTGAGATTAATGGGCAATTTGACAGGACAAGCCTTCTCAAAGCAAAGAGAGAAAAAGTGTGTGTAGGGGGTGACCGGCTGAGTCTGAGGGAGGGGTCAAACCAGGGGTGAAATCTAAAAATTTTCCCTACCGGTTCTGTGGGCGTGGCTTAATTGGTGGGCGTGGCTTGGTGGTCAGATGGCTTGGTGGGCGTGGCCAATAACAATAAATAATAAAAATAATAAACAAAGTATAAAAAAAATTAAGAGGTACCAAAAACCAACTTTCACACTTTACACACAACACAACACAACACAACTGACTCACACACAGTGTAAAAGCAGCTGCACTTCACACTTCACACAGCCACAAAAAGCTCAAAAACCAACTTTCACACTTTACACACACACAACTAACACACACACACACACAATACAGCTTTCTGAGATTTTGTGTGTTTGTGTAGTTAGAGTGAAACACTACAGAAACACACCAAATCTCAGAAAGCTGCACAAATACTTTATTTTATTATTTTATTTTATTGTGGACTTCAAATCCCAGAGTTCCTCAGCCAGCAAAGCCAGCCAGCTGATCACCGAGGAAATAGATTAGCTAAGCGATTGATTCTGTCTGGCTGAAACTGAAACTGCTTTCGGGCTGGAAAGAGAACCATGCGTTCATGGCTAGTAATCAGGTAAGTGCCTTAGAATCTCTACTCTTACTTGTAGAAAACATGTTTTCTACAAGTAAGAGTACAAGTAAGGTTCTGCTGTTTTTTACTTTTAAAGGCCTGTTTCGGCTGAAGCAAAACCTTCTTTTAAAAGTAAAAAAAAAAATCCTCTGTTGATGGTGCGGCTCAGCAGAGGCAGGGGGGGCGGGAACAGGGATTTTTGCTACCGGTCCTCCGAACCAGCAGCCGCCATCGCTACCGGATCGCGCGATCCCGTCCGATCCGGGAGCATCTCACCCTTGGGTCAAACGTGTCATAAATCTCGAGTCCCTGATTTTTATGTTCCTAGACAACCATCTTGAGGAGGAACGTTGATCTCCATATATGGAATTAGAATTTCTTTAATGCTTTGAAATTTCACAATGTGGTAACCTTATAATTCAGATGTAGCCTTTGAAAAAGGCAAAGAGGGAGGGGTCTTTCCTCACCTCTCAGGGTGAGATGTTCCCTAATACAGTGGCAGTGGTAGAGAAGACCCTCTTCCTAGACTCTAGCAGTCGAAATTCGCACCATAACCTCCCTGCCTGAAGAAAGACGGTTGCAGGATTTGGGTTTGGCTAGTCTAGATGAAAGAAGGAAGGGTGTGTTTGTGTGATACGAGAGCAGCCTTCCGGTATTTGAGGGGCTGCCACAAAGAGGAGGGGGTGGTCAATTTATTTTCCAAAGCACCAGAAGGCAGGAAGAGGAACAACGGATGGAAGCTACTCAAGGAGAGAAGCAACCTGGAATGAAGGAGAAACTTCCTAACGGTGAGGACAACCAACCAGTGGAACGGCTTGCCACCAGAAGTTGTGGGTGCTTCATCACTGGAGGCTTTTAAGAAGAGACTGGGTAGCCATTTGTCTGGGATTGTACAGCATCTCCTGCCTGAGCAGAAGGTTGGACTAGAAGACCTTCAAGGACCCTTCTGGCTGTGTTCTGGTAGACTGATTGATTGGTAGTGTGGGATGGGCTGATGTGATCGGGCGAGGCTGGTTCCATAGGTAGCCCAGCCCTGCAGCGTATATACCTGGATATGAAGGCAGGTTGGTCTCTGGAGTGGCTTTGCTCCCCTGAGGCCTTTCCCTCTCGGGCCTCCTTGGTAAGGGAGGGGGCTCTTTCAGGCCAGGCTTCCTCTCTGCCTCAAGTGGTCTTGGAGGCGTCCTGACAGCTGTTTTCTGACCCAAATTGGGCAGCACCAGCACTGGAGGCTGAACCTTCTTCCTCACCTCCAAGGTAACTGGGGAAGAGGTCACAATCAGAGGAAAGACCTGTGTGGTTCTCTGACTGGCTGAGGAAGTAGATGGCTGGGAGTCAGAGAAGAGGACTTGCTGGTTTGCCCACCGACGCCGGTCATTGTTGTTGCTCTTTGGTCGGGACTCCTTGCTGTCTTTTTTCTTCAGGAAGGGCATTTTTTTACTTTACGATCCATCCTTTCGTTATGCTCCGCTTTTATGTCCTCCACTCCACTTCTCTGTGCTTTGCTTTTATCTCTTTACTGTCGTGTCCCACTCCTCCGCTGACGGCCGGGTCAGGGAAATCCGAATCAGGAGTGCCTCTGCAGCTCTGCTCAAAGTCCTAGCAAAGTTCTCAAGGCAGGCAGGAGACCAGGAAGTGACTTCAGCAATATAAGGTAGACTTTGCCTGACTCAGGGAATGCCAGAAAGCAGATCCTTTATATAGGCCGTGGGGTGTGGTTCCATGACTCAGCATTTATCCAGGCCTGCCCCTCCCTTCCTTCTGTCGCCGCCGCCTATCAATTCTTCTGAAGCGAGGGTCACTCCAGTCTGCAGCTGTTGGTAATTGACCTCCCTCAGGCTCACATGCTGTGGAGGAGGGGGAGGGGTCTAGTTGCTCCGTTTTCCTGGGCATGGAGCCAGGGCTGGGGGCTGGAGGCGCTTCTTCTTCCTCAGCCTGTCTGGGCATGGAGCCAGGGCTGGGGCCGGGAGGCATACTAGGACATTCCTCAGCGTTCGGAAGCAGATAAGAAGGCCCCGGCTGCGGTGAAAGCAGGCGAGACACAACATTTATTTTTTTTTTATTTTTTTTTTATTGAAAGAGTTTTAAAAAAACAAAAACATTTTTCCCCCTTTTTTCCCCCTCCCTCCCAAAAAAAAAAAAAACACCCCTCCTCCCCACCCCGGCTTCCGGGTCAATCACAAGGTAAAGTCCAATCCAAATAACCACATCCAAAGCTTTTCGTCTCCCAACCCCCTCCCCATTACATAAAATAACTTTCTAATTATTCAAAGGCAATCTGATATTTCTTAATCTGATATCTGTTTTGTAGATAATCAATCCATTTTTTCCATTCAATTAAATATCTTTCCTGCGTATTGTCTTTTAAAAACGCTGAGATTTTAGCCATCTCAGCCAAATTAATAACTTTCAATATCCATTCTTCTATTGTAGGTATCTCTTCTTCTTCCAGTATTGTCCAATCAACAGTCTTGCTGCTGTTATTAAGTTCAAAATCAATTTAGTCTCAATCCCTGTACAATCCATTATAATTCCCAAAAGGAAAAATTGTGGCAGGAACTTTATCTTCTTCTTCAGTACATTTTGAATAATCCACCAAATTCTTATCCAAAAGACCTTAATTTTCTTGCAAGTCCACCAAATATGAAAATATGTAGCATCATCACAATCACACCTCCAACATTTCGCTTGGATATTAGGATACATACATGATAATTTTTGGGATCTAAATGCCATCTATAAAACATCTTATAAAATTTTCCCTTAAATTCTGTGCTTGTGTAAACTTAACATTTCTAACCCAGATTTTCTCCCATGTTTCCAACATTATTGGTTCCTGAATATTCTGTGCCCATTTTATCATACAATCCTTTACCAAGTCCTTTTCGAATCTATTTCAAGCAACACATTATACAATCTCTTTATATGCTCCTGGGTCTGATTTCTAATTTGCTTTATTAAATTTTCCTCCTTTGCATTATACCAATTTTTGATCTTCTTTCCATCTAGCACTTATTTGCCCATATTGAAACCAAGTATAATTCCTCCTTCTTCATTTAATACCTGTAATTATTTTAATTGCAATCTACCTCCTTCAGCATACAAAAGTTCTTTATATGTAATCATTTCCTGTTTCTGTTCTATATTTATATTCTCTATTGCATGTCTAGGGCTCGCCCATATAGGAATCTTGTAATCTAATTTATAGGAATATTTATTCCAGACCAAAAGAGCACTTCTCAACACATGATTCTTAAAAGCCCTATCCACTTTTTTCCATAAAATAAATCGCATGCCATCCATATAACAAGTCATAACCTTCTATATTCAAAATTCTTTCCTCTGTTAAGTTAAACCAGTCACTTATTACTGAAAGGGTTACTGCTTCATAATATAGTTTAAAGTTAGGCATTCTTAAACCACCTCTTTCCCGTGAATCCTGTATTATTTTCATTTTAACCCTCGCCTTTTTACCCTGCCATATAAATTTATTAATCCCACTCTGCCAATCTTCCAAATTTTTATCCTTTTTAATTATTGGTATCATCTGGAACAGAAACAAAAATCTAGGTAACACATTCATTTTAATAGCCGCAATCCTTCCCAATAGGGATAACTGCAATTTCTTCCAGCCACTCATATCATTCTGAACTTTTTGCCATAGCAAGTCATAATTATTCTTATAAAGTTTCTTGTTCGATGAGCTAATATAGACCCCTAAATATTTAACCTTTTTTACTACCTCAAATCCTGTCATTTCCTCTAGTTTTTGTTTCTGTTGTATAGACATATTTTTAATTATCACTTTTGTTTTATTCTGATTTATTTTAAATCCTGATACCTTTCCATATTTATCAATTACTTCCAACAAAAATCTACTTGAATTTATAGGATTCGTTAACGTAACCACTACATCATCTGCAAAAGCTCTAACTTTGTACTCATATTGTCTAATCTTAATTCCTCTATTTTCATTAATTCTCGTATTTTATCTAATAATGGTTCCAGAGTCAAAACAAACAATAATGGTGATAAGGACATCCCTGTCTTGTTCCTTTCGCAATCTTAATAACTTCTGTCAAACTACCATTTACTATAATCTGTGCTGTTTGCTCTCCATAAATCGCTTTAATTATTCTAATAAAACAGTCTCCAAATTGCATTTTCTCTATTAATTTAAATAAAAAATCCCAATGCAATCGATCAAAGGCTTTCTCTGCATCCAAAAAATAAGTGCTGAAGTATTCTTCTTTCCAAATATTCCAATATATTAATAATCTGTCTAACATTATTCCTCATCTGCCTCCCTTTTATAAAACCAGATTGATCAGTATGAATTCTTTGTTGTAAAACTAACATTAATCTATTTGCTATTATTTTACAAAATCTTATAATCATTATTTAAAAGTGAAATCGGCCTATAGTTACCAGGTTTAGAGCAGTCTTGCTCCTCTTTGGTATCAGTGAAATAAAAGATGTTTTCCATGACGGGGTATTCCCACTCCTAATTGTATCTGATTAAATAATTCTTTAAGTGGGCCTAATATTTCATCCTGTGTTTTTATAATAAGTTGCTGTAAGACCATCTGTACCAGGGTTTTCCCATTTTAATTGTTTAATTGCCTCCACTATTTCTCCAGTAGCTATCGGCGGTTCAGCTCCTCCTCTGTTCTAATGTTAGAATATTCACCTTATAATCTTTCAAATAATCATAAATGTCCCTATCAATATTTTGTCTTTTGCATATAGTGCAGTATAAAATTCTGAGAATGCCTTTTAATTTTATCCTGTTGGTATATCTCTTTACCTTTATATTCTATTTTTTGTATGACACGTGCTTTCTGTTTCTTCCTTAAATTATATGCCAACCATCTCCCAGGTTTATTTGCATTACAAAAGGTATTATGTTTAGCATATTGTATATTCGTTGCCACCTGGTCTGCCATTAACATATTAAATTGACTCTGTAATATTTTTATAGCCTCTTTAAGTTTATGATCTTGTGGGTTTTGAATTAATAACTGTTGCTTCCTTTGAATTTCTTCTTCCAAATATCTACGCTGCCTTTGTTTATTATTCCTTTGCCTGTTGTCCAAATAAATCAATATCCTCTAATAAACGCTTTGCTCGCTTCCCACACAGTTCCTATAGGTGTCCCTTTGTACATATTAAAATCAAAAAATTCTTTTAACTGTTTCTTACAATAAGTTACATTATCCTCATATCTAAACAGATTTTCATTCAACCTCCATGTTCTACCACCTTTTTTCCCTTGTAATAATTCCATCCATACTGGGCTATGGTCAGTTAAACACCTCGGAAATATCTTCGTTTTCTTCACCCTAGAAAGCAAGTCATTAGAAATTAAAATAAAATCAATGCGTGAAAAAGATTGATGCCTATCAGAAAAAAGTAAAATCTCTCTCATCTGGATTCCAGAACCTCCATATATCTCTAAACTCAAAGTCTTCCATCATTTCAAAAAGGATTTTGGTAATTTTGCATGTATAGGTATCTTCTTGGAGGAGGTTCTCTTATCCTTCTTGTATCAATTACTCCATTCCAGTCTCCTAATAAAATAAACGAACTATAATCCCAGAGGGTCAACCTCTCATGTAACATTTTGTAAAACTTTTCTTGTTGCTGATTAGGTGCATAAATACCTATCAACAAAGTCTTTTTTGCATCTATCACCAGTTCAATAGCAATAAATCTTCCTTGAATATCTGCCTCAATTAGCTTAGCTGGTAAATCCTTCCTGATATATACAACAATTCCATGCTTCTTTTCCAAAGCTGATGCAACAAAATGGTTACCCAATTTTGAATTAATTAAATATTTTTGGTCTGATAATTTTATATGTGTCTCTTGCAAACAAATCACATCATTTTTAAATTGTTTCAAGTAGTGAAATATTTTCCTTCTTTTCTGAGCTGAATTCAAGCCATTAACATTCCATGACAAGATTCTATTTGCCATTACTGGCCTCCTGAAGCTTTGAAGCAGACAACGGAAGCTCCTTGTTAAGTTTGGGTATTGACGAGGCAGGAGACCAGGTTAGTGACAACAGCTCTTTAATATAGTGTGACCCAGCAAAACTTTGGAGAAAAACCTCTCCTTATATACACTTCAGCCTGAGGCTGCATCCAATCAGAAACGAGATATTTCCCGCCTAAAACTCCCGCCAAAACTTACAGTAATACATTACACTCCTTCCCTCCCAGAAGGCACTTTGCCAATATTTGCATATTACTTCTCTACGTAGTCCTGCAGGTACGTGCGCCTCCTGACTCTCCCGGACCTGCAGTTCACTTTCTGGAGTTGAGTCGAGCTTGCGGAGGGACTTTTCGTTCCTCTGAGCTCCTCCTCCCGCCATCCGGCCCTGGATTATTCGCCGGCTCGGACCTGCTGTCCTCTAGAGGGACCGGAGGGTGTCGCTGGACCTCGCCTGACTCAGATAAGTCTCTGTTTGGTTCTTTGCTTACGCTTTCTGTTTGTTCTTGGCGCCCGGTCAGCTGTGGGGTTAATTAAATCATAGTCAGGGCTGTTCTCGCCTAATTCTGCCTTATCGCTCAATCTGTTTCTTAATTGATCTATGTGGCGCCTCCAGATTCTGCCATCGTCTAGTTCCACTAGATAAGATTTGGGGCCCGTTTGTCTATGACTATCCCCTCTTCCAGTTAGGGCCGTCGCTGTAATTATGTGCCCACACCAGTCTCCTATGTTTAACTCTCGGATTCTATCTGGTTTTGTTTTGAACCCGTCCTGTACGTAGTTCGGTGTAGCCGGTCTAGCGGGCACCGTAGCTTCCGCCCCATTAATAGCTCGGCTGGGCTGCGGCGGTGGCCACACAGGGGTCCTGTGTTGACGGTTAGGAATGCGTCGATTTGTGCCTGCCAATCGCCGGGCCGCTTCGTGATAGCGCTTCTTCGCACTCCGGACAAAACGCTCAGCAAGGCCGTTCGACGCAGGGTGGAACGGCGCTGAGAGGCATGTCGGATGCCCTCTTCAGCCAGGTACCCTTCAAATAATGCTGCGGTGAACTGTGGGCGTTATCGGACACGAGGGTGTCCGGTAGCCCGTGCGTGGCGAAAAGGTGTTTTAGTGCTGAGATGACAGCTCCGCGGTTGTGGATTTCATTAGATGATCTCCAGCCATTTGGAGAATGCATCCACCACAATTAGAAATGTTTGGCCGTGGAAGGCCGCAAAATCAATGTGTATGCGGGACCAAGGGCCTTGGGGTTTCTCCCACTCCAAAACTGGGGCCGAGGTGGTAGTGGTCTGATTCCTGACATACTTGGCATCGGCCAACCCTGTCACTGATTTCCTGTCCATTAGGGGCCACCAGACATAGCTCCTAGCCAAACCCTTCATCCTCACAATTCCTGGGTGACCCTCATGCAGGAGTTCCAGAACTTTTTTTCTCAGCTTCTCTGGAACTACCACCCTATCCCCCCAGAGCAGGCACCCCCCTTGCACAGACAATTCCCCTTTTTTCTTTACAAATTCCTTGAAACGTTCGCCCCGCGCACCGGGCCATCCCCCTTGAACCCAACTGATTACAGTCCTTAAAACAACGTCCCGGTAGGAGGCCGAGCCACTTCCTGCGATGTGACTGGCCCGAGTCCAAAGAGTCAATTAGTAGAACGGTGTGCCTGGGGTCCTCGATTTCCTGGCAATGGGCATCTGCTCAATGCGTCCGCATGCCCCAGCTCCTTTCCAGGCCGATGCTGCAGCTTGTAGGAGTATGTGGTCAAAAAAATAGTCCATCTGGTCAGTCTAGGTGAGAGTGCTACTGGCGTTGGGCGGTCGCCAGCCAGTAACCCCAATAGCGGTCTGTGATCAGTAACAATTTCGAAATCACGCCCAAAAACGTATTCGTGAAATTTTTTCACCCCTGACACTATTGCGAGAGCCTCCCTATCTAGCTGGCTGTAATTCCTTTCAGCCGGGGACATCGTTCGTGAATAGAACGCTATAGGGGCTTCAGTGCCGTTTGGGAGTCTGTGGCTAAGTACCGCTCCTACTCCATAGGGGGACGCATCACAAACCAATACTAACGGCAGTCTGTTGTTGTATTGTATTAACAGGCTATCGCTTGATAGCAAACTTTTTACTGCCTCAAATGCCCTATTCTCTGACTTCCCCCACGACCAAGCAGTGTTTTTTCCAAGCAATTTATGCAGCGGTTCAGCAACGGTTGCCTTGTCTTTTAAAAACACGGCGTAAAAGTTTACCAGACCCAGGAAAGCCTGGAGTTCTGTCTTGTTTTTGGGTGCTGGGGCTCTCTTTATCGCCTTGACTTTGCTCTCAGTGGGTGAATCCCTTTTTTGTCTATTCTATAGCCCAAAATTCAACAGATTCGACCCCTATCTGACACTTGCTTGCTTTGACTTTTAATCCTGCCGACCTAAAAATGGCCAAAACTTTCCTTAATCGCTTCCCCAGTTCTCTTAAATCTTCCCCTGATACCAACACATCATCGAAATAGGGTACGACTCCCGGTAACCCTTGTAGGAGCCGCACCATCAAATTTTGGAATAGCCCCGGGGCCACACTCACCCCGAACTGTAACCGGGTGCACTTAAAGGCACCCCGGTGCGTTACAATGGTCTGGGCCTCAGCTGTGCTAGCATCTACGGGTAGCTGTTGGTACGCTTGTGCCAAGTCTAATTTGGCGAAAACTTGTCCGTGCCCTAGTGAGTGCAATAAGTGTTGCACTACTGGAACTGGGTAGGCGCTCTTTGCAATGCTTTGTTCAAGGTAGCCTTGTAATCAGCGCAAATCCTTATGGACCCGTCTGGTTTTATAGGGTGACGATTGGCGTCTCCCATTTGGCATGGTCAACTGGCACTAGTATCCCCTGGCTGACTAATTTATCTAACTCTTTGTCGATTTTAGGTTTGAGTGCAAAAGGAACCCTCCTTGCCTTTAACCTAATGGGAGCTATTTGGGGGTCTAAATTGAAGGAGATAGGGGTCCCTTGTACTTGCCTAAACGGTCCTCGAATACGTCTGAATTCCTCCAGTAGGGCGTTTGCAGGTTGCATCCGCTCCGTGGACGCCAGTCACCCCATTCCCAACGCCTGAACCAGTCTAGCCCCAGCAAGCTTGGCAAGGTTCCTCGACTAACGTGATGGGCAGGGTCTTTCGTATGTCCCGTGCACTTGACCTCGACGGTCGTTGTCCCTCGAACAGGGATGCGGTTGCCCTGGTAATCCTGCACCGGAGCCGTTGTTTCTGTAGCTTGCGCTTATGCGATGCGGCAAGGCTTTCACAAAAGTGTCCCAGGACATGATTGTGATAGCTGATCCTGTGTCTACTTCCAGTCGGCACGGTACGCCTTCAATTGTCGGGTTTGTGAAGATCTTTTCTTCGATGCGGGTAGCTGCGTGGTCTATGGTAACAGTCATTCGGTTTGACTTGCTCTTTCTTTCCTGGCCAATCGCGGTCGCCTCGCCGATCTCGCTCTGATTGGCTGGTTTGAAATTCGGCGGGAATGTGGGTTTGCATCTCTGACTCAGAGCCGCTCTGATTGGCCGATTTGAATTTTCGGCGGGAAGGTTGGGGTGCTCGGCAGACTTGAGCCAGGTGCCCTTCCTTTCACACCGCCGCAAATGGCGTCCCTGAACTTACATCTTTGGCGCTGATGTCGCCCGCAACTTCCGCATTCCTCCGGTCTTCCCTTGTCGATTTTCCGGTGTAGTGGACTTCTTCCTCCTCTTCGCTGGTTGACTCACGATAGGTTTCTTCGTGGTGGACTGTGCTGACTTTGCGCCCGCCATCGGCGTGAGTCGCTTTGTAAGGTGTCTGCTGCATGGTTGGACATCTCATGGGCTCTGGCTTCGCCCAGAGCGCTTGCCAATGTCAGGTTGCTCTTGGCTAGCAACCGTCTCCTCAAACGGATGTCTCTGACCCCCATTATAAGTTGTTCCAGCAGCTCTTCGTCCAGATCGCGGTACTGCAATGCTTGGAGGCTTGTCTCAGGCCTGCCATGTAGTGGCTGATAGACTCGCCTTCTTGTTGCCTCGCTCCCCAAACTCGTACCGTCGAGCGTGTTTGGACGGGCTGGTGCGTAGTGATTCTTCAGGAGGGTCTGAAGGGTCTGCCACGACACGGAGTGTAGCGGTGTTGGCTCCGCTAGGGCTTCTGCGGCGATGACTGCTGACCCACAGTGGCTTATGAAGTAAGCCCGTTTGCGGTTGTCGGAGACTCCTGTAGCTCGTTGCCTCCAGGAAACTTTCAAACGGGTCATATATATTCCCCATGTCTCCTGGGCAGGGTCAAACGGAGTGGGTGGCGTGTAGCCGGTCATCGCTGCATTCGCGTCACCTTGCTGGTTTTGATTCTCGTAGTGAGTTCAGCTCTGTTCTGGTGCTCTGCCTCAATATCCCACCTTCGTCGCCAATGTTAAGTTTGGGTATTGACGAGGCAGGAGACCAGGTTAGTGACAACAGCTCTTTAATATAGTGTGACCCAGCAAAACTTTGGAGAAAAACCTCTCCTTATATACACTTCAGCCTGAGGCTGCATCCAATCAGAAACGAGATATTTCCCGCCTAAAACTCCCGCCAAAACTTACAGTAATACATTACACTCCTCCTCCGGTATCTTCCGTCTAGCTCCTCCCACAGCTTCCATAATGGGATCCTGACTTTTACTTTGAGACTGTTGCTCTTCTTTACGCTTAAGGGCTCCTCTTGTCACCCTTTGCTCTTGTGGTTCCTCTAATACTGGCAGCAATAAAGGCTCTTGGGTCACCACGCCTTCTTGAGTCTCTTGAAGTTTTTCTATCACTTCTATTTCGACTTTCAAAACTGTAGAAAGAAAATCCTTTGCCTTTAAAACCGTGTCAATTCTATATCTCCTTCCTTGATAGAATAGTGTCAGTCCAACTGGCACCTCCCATCTGAATTGAATCTGATGTTTTTTAAGTTCTTGTGTAAAAAAAGCAAATTCCTTCCTGTCTCTTAACATCTTTGAAGGAATCTCTTTCAACACCTTCAACTCCTGTTCTCCAATTTTTAAAGTTGTCTGATATGAAACTTGCAGAATTTGATTTCTCATAGTCCTTTTCACAAAATAAACCACAATGTCCCGAGGAAGCTTTCTCTGTCTTGCAATCCAAGAATTAACTCTATATATTTTATCAATTTGGTAAGCTACCTCTTGGGGTCCGCTTCAATAAATTCAGCCAATGCTTCTGATATAATTTTTCTTAAGTCTTCCACGCCTTCTCGCATACCACGAATTCTAAGAGCTCCTTCCATAAGTTTATATTGTAATATCACAACCTGATCTTCATTTTGATCCACTTTTTCTGAACACCTTTCATTTGTCTTCTAAATACTTATTTGACTGAGAGATCTGTTGCATTTCCACTTCCAATCCTTCAATTTTTACTCAGTCCTTGAACTGCCATAAGAATATCTTCTCTTATTTTTGCATTAAAATTCTCCATCATCTCTTTTGCCTATCTTCAGAAAGTTTTAATTGTTCTTTCAATATTTCCTCAAGACTTGGTTCAGATCCCTTCTTCCAGAAGGCTTTAAAGGTTTAGCTGCCATTCTGTCTTCAAAAGAATCAGGAATTCAAACTTAATAACTCTCCTTCCCTCCTTTCAGTATAAAAAAACTCCGCTTGTAACAATCCACAAGTAACGCTGCTTCATCGTACTAAAAAATTTTTACTTTCACTTTTAGACGCCATTTTAAAAGTCAATTAATCAAAGACAAAGAAAGGTTTCAAATTTGCAAAAGGGAGCGGGTACGTGGCGGCGTGATTCTGCATCAAAGATTGAACGCTTGTGAAATTCTGCCTGCTTGGAATATCAATCAATTTAATAAGTCCTCTAGAGCAGAAGCGACATTCCTCTCCTTTCCTGATAAAACAGGGCGTGCTGAAGTTGGAAGGAGTGGAATTCGGTGGGGTCATAAATCCAGGAAAATTCGCTCTTGAGAGCAAACCCCCTGTCAGACCTGCCACTCTTCCACAATTCTGATAACCTCTTTCACCCAGAGATTATGCTAAGCTCAGTGAACAGTGATTTATTTTCTGTTTCACTGACTTTTACAATCTTCTAACACGGAGTGCTCTGTTTGAGCACCCAGCAGGAGGGTGACGTCACTGGAGCCGAGACACAACATTTATGTTGCTTCCTTTGCTTCGCTTTTTTCTCCTCCACTCCGCTTCGCTCTGCTTTGCTTTTATCTCCATCACTCAGTTTCGCTTTTATTCTCCTCCACTCCACTTTGCTTTTCTCCACTTTTATGTCCTCCACACCACTTTGCTCTGCTCTGCTTTTATCTCCTTTACGCCGCTTCGCTTTGCTCCACTTTTATCTCCTGCACTCTGCTTTGCTTTGTTTTTATCTCCTTTTCTCTGCTTCACTCTGTTTCACTTTTATTACCTCCACTCAGCTTTGCTTTGCTCCGCTTTTATCTCGTCCACTCCACTTAGCTCTGCTTCGCTTTTATTTCCTCCGTTTCGCTCTGCTTTGCTTTTATCTCCTCCACTCCGTTTTGCTCTGCTCCACTTTAATCTCCTTTATGCTGCTTCCTTTGGTCCGCTTATATCTCCACCACTCCGTTTCACTCTGTTCTGCGTTTATCTCCTTTATTCCTCTTCACTTTTCTCCACTTTTAACTCCTCCACTCCGCTTCTCTTTGCTTTTATCTCCTTTACTCTGCTTCGCTCTGTTTCACTTTTATCACTTCCACTCAGCTTTGCTTCACTTTTATCTCCTTTACTCCACTTCACTTTGCTCAGCTTTTATCTCCTCCAATCAGCTTTGCTCTGTGCTGCTTCATTTGCTCTGCTTTTACTCCTCCACTCTGCTTTGCTCTGCTTTGCTTTTATCTCCACCACTTAGCTTCTCTTTTATTCTCCTCCACACCACTTTGCTCTGCTCCTTTTTTATCTCCTTTATGCTGCTTCCTTTGCTCCGCTTTTTTCTCCTCCACTCCGCTTCGCTGGGCTTCGGTTTTATCTCCTCCACTCCGCTTGACTCCGCTTTGCTTTTATCACCTCCACTCCGCTTCGCTCTGCTCCGCTTTTATCTCCTCCACTCACTTCCTCTCCACTTTTTCTCCTCCAATCAGCTTCGCTCTGCTCAGCTTTTATCTCCTTCGCTCTGCTTTGTTCTGCTCCGGAAATATTTCCTCCACTCCACTTCACTCTGCTTCGCTTTTATCTCCTCGACTCCATTTTGCTCTGCTCCACTTTAATCTCCTTTATGCGGCTTCCTTTGCTCCGCTTTTATCTCCGCCACTCTGTTTCACTCTGCTCCGCTTTTATCGCCTTTATTTCTCTTCACTTTTCTCCACTTTTATCTCCTCCACTCCGCTTCGCTTTGCTTTTATCTCCTTTCCTCTGCTTCGCTCTGCTTCACTTTTATCACCTCCACTCAGCTTTGCTTTGCTCTGCTTTTATCTCGTCCACTCTGCTTAGCTCTGCTTCGCTTTTATCTCCTTCGCTTTGCTTAGTTTTTATCTCCACCAGTCAGCTGTGCTCCACTTTTATCACCTCCACTCTGGTTTGTTCTGCTCCGGTGATATCTCCTCCACTCACCCTGCTTCGCTTTTTTCTCCTCCACTCCACTCCGCTTTGCTCTGCTTCACTTTTATCTCCACCACTCCACTTTGCTCTGCTCTGGTTTTATCTCCTTTAGTCCACTTCGCTTTGGTCGGCTTTTATCTCCTCCACTCCACTTTGCTTTACTTTTATCTCCTTTTCTCTGCTTCGCTCTGCTTCCCTTTTATCAGCTCCACTCAGCTTTGTTTTGCTCCGCTTTTATCTCGTCCACTCCGCTTAGCTCTGCTTCGCTTTTATCTCCTTTACTCCGCTTCGCTTTGCTTCAGCTTTTAGCTCCACCAGTCAGCTCTGCTCCACTTTTATCTCCTCCAATCAGCTTCGCTTTGCTCAGTTTTATGCTGCTTCGTTTGCTCCGCTTTTATTCCTCCACTCCACTTTACTCTGCTTTGCTTTTATCTCCACAACTCAGCTTCACTCTGCTTCGCTTTTATCTCCTCCACTCACTTCCTCTCCACTTTTTTCTCCTCCAATCAGCTTCGCTCTGCTCAGCTTTTATCTCCTTCACTCTGCTTTGTTCTGCTCCGGTAATATTTCCTCCACTCACCTCTGCTCCGCTTTTTTCTCCTCCACTCTGCTTCACTCTGCTTCGCTTTTATTTCCTCCACTCCATTTCGCTCAGCTCTGCTTTAATCTCCTTTATGCTGCTTCCTTTGCTCCACTTTTTTCTCCTCCACTCTGCTTTGCTCTGCTTTCGCTTTTATTACCTCCACACCACTTTGCTCTGCTCCTTTTTTATCTCCTTTACGCTGCTTCCTTTGCTTCGCTTTTATCTCTTCCACTCCGCTTTGCCCCGCTTTTATGTCGTTTGCTCTGGTTCTCTCTGCTCCACTTTTCTTTCCTCAACTCCACTTCTCTCTGCCTGCTTCTATCTCTTCCACTCAGTTCCGCTCCACTTTTATCTCCTCCACTCTGCTTTGCTCTGCTCTGCTTTTATCTCTTCCACTTTGCTCCATTTTTATCTCCTTTATGCTGCTTCCTTTGCTCCGCTTTTATTTCTTCCACTCTGCTTCGCTCCGCTTTTATCTCGTTTCCTCTGTTTTACTCTTCTTTGATTTTACCTCTTCCACTCCGCTTCACTCTGCTCTGCTTTTATCTCCACCACTCAGCTTTTCTCTGCTCCACTTTTATCACCTCCACTCTGATTTGTTCTGCTCCGGTTATAGCTCCTCCACTCACCCCTGCTCCATTTTTTTCTCCTCCACTCTGCTTTGCTCTGCTTCGGTTTTATTTATTTATTTATTTATTTATTTATTTTTGTCACAACATCATACAAAAAGATTATATAGTATATACACATATAAACATATATAGGAAGAAGAAAAGAAAAACAATAGGACAGGAACGGTAGGCACGTTTGTGCGCTTATGCACGCCCCTTATGGTCCTCTTAGGAATGGGGTGAGGTCAATAGTAGAAAGTTTTTGGTTAAAGCTTTTAGGATTATGGGAAGAGACCACAGAGTCAGGTAAAGTATTCCAAGCACTGATAATTCTGTTGCAGAAGTCATATTTTCTGCAATCTAGATTAAAGCGGTTTACATTAAGTTTAAATCTATTGGTTGCTCTAGTATTATTGCAATTAAAGCTGAAGTAGTCTTTGACAGGAAGGACATTACAATAGATGATTCTGTGAGTTAAACTTAGGTCTTTATCTCCTCCACTCCACTTCGCTCACTTCGCTTTTATCACATCCAATCTGGTTTGTTCTGCTCTGATTTTATCTCCTCCACTCCGCTTCTCTCCGCTTTTATCTGCTATGCTCTGCTTCACTTTTCTCTGATTTTATCTCCTGTACTCAGCTCTTGCCGCTTTTATCTCCTCCACTCTGCTTTGCTCAGCTCTGCTTTTATCTCCTTTATTCCACTTCACTTTTCTCCACTTTTATCTCCTCCACTGTGCATCACTCTGCTTTTATCTCCTTTGCTCTGCTTTGCTCAGCTCTGCTTTTATCTCCACCACTCTGCTTCGCTCTGCTCTGCTTTTATCTCCTTTATTCCTCTTCACTTTTCTCTGATTTTATCTCCTGTACTCAGCTCTTGCCGCTTTTATCTCCTCCACTCTGCTTTGCTCTGCTTTTATCTCCTTTGCTCTGCTTTGCTCTTCTCCAATTTTATCTCTTGTACTCAGCTCTGCTTTTATTTCCATCACTCCGCTTTGCTTTGCTCTGCTTTTCTCTCCTTTACTCCGCTTCACTCTCCTCCGCTTTTATCTCCTCCACTCCGCTTCGCTTTGCTTTTATCTCCTTTTCTCTGCTTCGCTCTGCTTCACTTTAATCACCTCCACTCAGCTTTGCTTTGCTCCGCTTTTATCTCATCCACTCCACTTAACTGTGCTTTGCGTTTATCTCCTTTATTCCACTCCGCTTTGCCCCGCTTTTATCTCCTTCAGTCAGCTTTGCTCCGCTTTTATCTCCTCCATTCTGCTTTGTTCTGCTACGGTTTTATCTCCTTCACTCTGCTTCACTCTGCTCTGCTCTTATCCCCTCCAATGTGCTTCGCTCTGCTTTGCTTTTATCTCCTCCACTCTGCTTCGTTCTGCTCTGCTTGTGTCTCCTCCACTCCTCACTGCTCTGCTCTTATATCCTCCACTCAGCTCCGATTTGCTCTGCTGTTATCTCCTCCACTCCGCTTCGCTTTACTCCACTTTTATCTCCTCCACTCCGCTCTGTTCTACTTGTGTCTCCTCTACTCCGCTTTGCTCTTTCTGCTTTTATATCATCCACTCCACTTTTTTCTGCTCTTTGCTCCTCCACTCCATCCTGCTCTGCTCCACTCTGCTCAACACAAATCAGATCAACTATCCTCCACTCTCCTCTCCTCAACTCTTCACAGCTCCCCTCTCATCCCTTTTGCCTTTACATTTCTGTCCCAGGGCTGTGATATTGCAGCATTATGATCTCATGGGTGACAGCTGATGTCATGACTCAAGGGCCTCTTACTTCCCAAGTTAATAGGGATGGGATATGGAGGATCCCCTTGATAAACCCCTTGATAACATTTGTGATATCGTGGGGAGGAAAGCTAGGGATCAGCTATGGAGTGTCCCAGTTTGATGGTGTCCCTCAACTTGCTAGATCTCAAAAGAACCTAACCAAGATTAAGGCTAATCAACTTTATTCTTTGATTGGCTTAGTCTGCCACTGAGCTTGGTTTTTTTAATTTATTTTTTATTATGAGATCTGAAATATGACATATATGAGATATGATATACTGAAGTGGTGTAGGGTTTCATTCCTGGGCAGGAATAGAAAACATAGGATAGGATAGGATAGGATAGGATAGGATAGGATAGGATAGGATAGGATAGGACAGGACAGAACAGAATGAACTGGAAGGGACCTTGGAGGTCTTCTAGTCCAGCCCCCTGCTCAAGCAGAAGAACCTATAGCATTTCAGATAAGTGGCTGTCTAGTTTCTTCTTAGAAACCTCCAGTGATGAATCACCCACGATTTCTGAAGCCAAGCTATTCCACTGGTTAATTGTCCTCACTGTTAGGAAGTGTCTCCTTAATTCCACTCTAGGGATTCACTTAATGGTGGCAAGGAAGGTCTTAAAATGGGGCAAAACTCACTTAAAAACCATCTAGCTTAGCAACCTAAATTCTGGCCTTGATTGTGGTTGTAAGTCAAGGGTTACCTGCATTTTAGTTTTGTTGAAGACCTTCCAGAATCTCTTCCGTTCTGAAATGGACAATCCTTTAACTTATATGAATAAAGAAATAAAGTTTGTTTTTTTTAGTGTGTGATTTTTGTGATTCAATGCAGCTTCTGGTTTCAGAGCTGAATTTGCTTTAGCGGCTTTAAACACTATCAGCTTTTTAATTTTTGAGTTTCTTGACCTCTTCAGCTTTGAACAATCTTTAATGGCATCAGACCTCCCTATAATCGGTTTTGCACCTCACAATTCCTTTCTTGTTATGGGGTCACATGGCACATCAAGGTGTCTGCTGTTTCTCCAGAGATTTGAGTTGCCATTCACTTGCTGGAAGTTTTCTGGATTGGACAAAAATAGTTTCATTACTGGAAGAGACTTTAGACATGAAATAAATGATAATAAGTCAAACAAGAATGTGAGATCGTGTTACGTTCAGGGTCCCACCGTCTGTTAGAGATATACCCTTCTAATAATATCCTTGGATATTTTGAATGCCTTTGCTGAACATAACTATCTGCTGTTTCCCACGAGTCACAGCTACGGTCTTAATCAGGTGAACTTTGAACTGAGTAGAATTCTCCAATTATTTCAGAATAACAGAGTTGGAAGGGACCTTGGAGGTCTTCTAGTCCAACCCTTAGCTCAGGCAGGTGACCCTACATCATCTCAGACAAATAGTCGTCCAATCTCTTCTTAAAAACCTCCAGTGTTGGAGCAACCACAACTTCTGAAGGCAAGTTGTCCCACTGGTTGATTGTTCTCACTGTCAGGATGTTTCTGCTTAATTCCTTGATTAGGTTCCATCCGTTTAAGAAGAGATTAGACCAGTGATGGCTAACCATTTTTTTCCTCGGGTACTGAAAGCGCATGCGCGATAGTGCGCATTTTCGTGCCCATGTCCATAATGCAATGACCCCCCCCGAGCGCACCACCTGTGCATGTGTGCGCGACCCCCCTGCGCTCCCCTGCCCCCCACACATGCATGCGCAACCCTCACGCTCTCCCTTCTCCCCCCAAGCATGCATGTGCGACCCCCCCTGAGCCCCGTTTTGGGCCTAGCAGGCTCCCCGAAGCCTCCTGGAATCAAACACTAGGCTTGGGGTGTGTGTGTTGTGCCCCCCCCACCCCCGCGCATGGATGCATGACTTCCCCCCACCCCCGCACATGCACGCCCGTCTCCCACATGCGTGGCGGAGACCCAAAAATCAGCTGGCCGATGGGAGGCACGCATGTATGTGCAGTGGAGCCCACAGAGATGGCTCCGTTTGCTACTTGTGAGACGCATGCCATAGGTTTGCCATCACCTATGGGCCTCTGTGGCTCAGACTGGTAAGACAGTCTGTTATTAACAGCAGCTGCCTGCAATTACTGCAGGTTCAAGCCCCACCAGGTCCAAGGTTGACTCAGCCTTCCATCCTTTATAAGGTAGGTAAAATGAGGACCCAGATTGTTGGGGGCAATAAGTTGACTTTGTATATAATATACAAATGGATGAAGACTATTGCTTGACATAGTGTAAGCCGCCCTGAGTCTTCGGAGAAGGGCGGGATATAAATTCAAATAATAATAATAATAATCACGGGACTAGACAACCACTGATCTGAAATGGTAGAGATTCTCCTGCGCTTGACCAGGGGGCTGGATTAGAAGACCTCCCAGGTCCCCTCCAGTCAATTGGAGGGCTGATTTACCACCAGCTGATGAGGTTCTTAGAAGCCGAGGGCTTGGCAGCGCAAGGAAACAACAGCCATCAACACACCAATCAACCGATAGGAAGGCAGCCCACAAATACGAAGCCTAGAATAGCTCATATTCCGGTAGAAAGACGTTCCCTGAAGATGGGCTCCAGCAGTAGTGGGTTTCACTGACCTTCGCTACCGGTTCAGAACTATGAGCGTGCTTTGCTCGCGGGCGGTGCTTCTGCGCATGCGCAGAGCGTCCGCGATGATGTCCAGATGGGTGGGCGGAGCCTCCTGCCACCACTGCTATACCGGTTCGCCCAAACCAGGGTGAACTGGTAGAAACCCACCACTGGGCTCCAGCACGGGTCCAAAAGCTGAGAAGACTGACCCAGATCGGGCCTTGCAACATTATCCTGGGACTCCGAAAGCTGCTTCTTCAAGAGGCAACTGGACTTTCTGGTTTTTCGTGGAAGACATTTCGCTTCTCATCCAAGAAGCATCTTTAGCTCTCTTGGATGAGAAATGTCTTCCAAAAAAACCTGAGAAAGTCCGGTTGCCTCTTGAAAAGGCACCTTTGGGACAACCATGATCTGGATGACGGAGAATCTCCATAGACATTATCCTGGGACACACATATTTGCCTTCATTTAATCAACATTAATCTTTCCTTTCCTCCTCTTTGTCTTTCTTTTTTTTTTTTAGTAAAAAAGTTTTATTTCCATTTTCCAATAACCTATTCAATGTACAGTCTCTTATTCAACATTAGTCATTAACTTTCATTTGTTACTTATTCGGACCTGCCCAGCTACCACTTCCTTCCTTAACAAACCTTTCCTCCTCCCTTCTCTACTTTCTTCTACTTTCTTCATCCTTCCTCTCCTTCGCTTTTCTACATCCTCTCCTCCTTCCCTACTCTTCTCTTCCACCCTTTCTAACCTCTCTCTTTCCTTTCTTCTTCCTCTCCTTTCCCCTTTTCTACCTCTCTCTTTCCTACCTACTTTCTTCCTTCACTCTCTCCTCTCCTTTCCATTCCTTCTGAAATGGCAGCTGAGCAGCCCGATTTCATTTCAAATTATTTCTATTTCTTAATTACATATCTTCAATCATTCCTTTACATTGATCCTTCATCTCCCCTCTCCCCCTTCCCTCCTCCCCTCCCACCCCCCGAGACTTCCAAGAACAAAGTACAGGGTCTAAGATTAACAATCATAAATTAAAATACAACGTAAGTCATAATCCATAGTCACTCCTCTCTCTAAGACCTTAGCTCCCCTTCCAGAAACAAAACAGTACATTCTTCTTCCAGTCCATTATATATCAGTCCATTCCACTCCTAAAATCTTCAGAATCTTCCAATTAAATTAGTATTTCCAGTTCATCAATAAAATACATAGTTTTTAATATCCAATCTTCATCAATTAACACCAAATATATATCAATCCATTCCACTCCTGAAGTCTTCAGAATCTTATAGTTTTTAATATCCAATCTTCATCGATCAAGACCAAGACGATATTCCATCTTCCAGTATTCATCAGAAATTCTTTTATAATATACCTTTCTTCCTTAAACAGTCTCCCAAATATAATTCATATTTCCAGCTTAAATTCTTAAATTTTTATCCAATCTCCAAAAATAAACAATATTCTATCTTCTCATATCTTTAATATCACTTACATAAATTAAATAACATTGCTAATATTAATATTTCTTCAATTTACCTTACATCTGTCAAATACCTCCTCTTTGTCTTTCATTAGCACCAGCAGATAAGAAATTAGGGAGAAAGGGAAGGCACGCTTCGTATTATATGCCCTAAATTGGCCTGATATAGGGATTGTCCTAGGAGGCACCCCAAAATTCCTCTTCCGAGCAGTTTTTCTGAAATAGAATTTGGTTTCCAAGTGGTCTCTTTTTCAGCAGATGGCAGCACCGATCTGCCTTTTTCTGCTCTCCCCAAAATGCTAGCATGGCTTCTGTTTCACCGCGCAGGGCTGGCCTAATACACTTTGGTTTTAATTGGGTTTTTTTTTATCATTTTTCTATTATAATTTTTAAATGGGGTTAGCCAAATTGAATAAGATTTTAAAAATGTTTTTTAAATCTATTTATCCAATTGTTCTCATGTTGGCTGTAAACCGCCCTGAGTCCTTCGGGAGAAGGGCGGTATAAAAATCAAATAAATAAAATAAAATAAAAAGTCTTCAAAGGCTGATAGACCAACAACCAAGTAGGGGAAGAGGTAGATTAAAAGAAAGAAATCAATCAATCCTGGAAGGAGGCTAAGAAAAACCGATCGTGCTGAGAAACTGACCGGGACATGTTCAGAAAGTCCAAACAATGTATGCTGTTCCAGTCAGCTTAGAATTTTTTTTAAAAAAGTGATGTTGAATCAAACGTGACTCCTAGAATTGTCCCGGAGGTTTTCTTGGCAGTATTTTCAAACATGATTTGTCCTTGTTTTCTTGTCTTGTTTGGGCTGAGGGGCATAGTCCAAATGCCCCAGCTGTCTGTTGGAAGGAAAATCCATCTGGTTCACTTCCAATCCGGGAGAAAGATGCCGGAAATAAAATGGAGGCTGGAGGCTGATTGGGATAAAGGTCCATTGATTGATGAAGCAGAACCATTTCAAAGTCTGAATTGCCCCTGAATTGTGCAATGAAGGGGGCTTGTGTACCGAAAGGGTGTTGGGCAATTCCCATTGTGGCTAATGGCTTTCGTCCTGCGCTGGATCTTGGGTTCTAGTCCTACCATTCTGCTTTGGTTAACTGTCAAATTTTGCAGCAAGGGGTTTCGGAAATAGCCTGTCTTGAACGGGCTTCTGCTGGCCGTATTTGCTTTTATTTTATTTATTTTATTTATTATTTTATTTTATCACATTTATATACCGCCCTATCTCCCAAGGGACTCAGGGCGGTTCACAGGCAGGTAAAAAAGCACATATAAATACAGACTAAAATAACAGTTAAAAAACTTATTCTACATGGCCGAATTATTAAAAAGCAATATAAATAATAAAACCCATTTAAAACAAATTTAAAATCTAATCCAGTCCTGCGCAGATGAATAAATGTGTTTTGCTTATGAATGGAGCCATCTAGCTAGTGGGCTTCCTCTTTCAATAAGCCCTTTTGCTGGCGTCCGCTGTGGGCTATTGAGGAAGTTTGGGGGCTGCTTTCCGCCTCTAAAAACATCTTTCTCCATTTCTCCTTCAGGGAAATATAATATCCTGCTTTTTTTAAAAAAAAATATTTCCCAAAATATTTCATTCTTCTGGGGACTGTGGGGGAGGGGCTCCCCACAAGTCTTTATCCTTAAGGCAGGACTAGATTTTAATTTTTCTGCTTCTTGTCCTGCAGCTTTAACTCTGAAATTATCTGGCGAACTGAGGTGGGGGGGCTTCCAAGTAACATAAACCCATTGATGAATAAAATCACATGAGCTGAGTGAGGCTCAGCAATTCTTACCTTTTACCTAATATCCAAAAATACCCTGATATGTTCCATAGTTAAGTAGTGTTGAAGGATAAGTGTATTTTTAGTGGGGGCGGAAGCATATCTAGCATTTATTAAGAGGGCGGACAGGAGATGGGGAAGGGCTGATGGGCAGTGGTGGGATTCAGCCAGTTCACACCACTTCGGGAGAACCGGTTGTTAACTTTCTGAGCAGTTTGGCAAACTGGTTGTTGGAAGAAATCATTAAGGCAGAGAACCGGTTGTTAAATGACTTGAATCCCACCACTGGCTGAGGGGTAACAATTGAAATACTGGAGAGAAATGTGAGGCAGCTAGCAAAAAACAAACAGGTGCTCTTTGGTTCTAACTGTTGGGCCTTGTGGCTAGAAACCAGGAGACAGGGGAGTTCTAGTCCGACTTTAGCATGTAAACCAATTGGGTGAGTTTCGCCAAACACTAGAAGACACCGAGTTCTAATCCAGCTTTTAGGAATTAAAGCGGGATTTGGGAACGATCATCAAGAGGTTGGGAGTTCTAGTCCCACCTTATGTAAGAAAGTCTGCTGGGTGATTTTAGGCCACTCACCAGGAGCTAATACTGCTAATTCTGGTCCTGCCTTAGGCATGAAAGTCAACTGGGTGAGTTTCGCTAAACACTAGGAGACAGTGAGTTCTAGTTTGGCCTTAGGAATTAAAGTGGGTTTCATTAACTTTTGGGCCAATCTCCAGGAGTTTGTGACTTCTAGTCCTGCCTTACATACGTCCCGCCTTTGGCATGAAAGCCAAGTGTCTTTGGGCCAATCACCGGGAGCTGGTGAGTTCTAGTCCCGCCTTTGGCATGAAAGCCAACTGTCTTTGGGCCAATCACCGGGAGCTGGTGAGTTCTAGTCCCGCCTTTGGCATGAAAGCCAAGTTTCTTTGGGCCAATCACCGGGAGCTGGTGAGTTCTAGTCCCGCCTTTGGCATGAAAGCCAAGTGTCTTTGGGCCAATCACCGGGAGCTGGTGAGTTCTAGTCCCACCTTTGGCATGAAAGCCAACTGTCTTTGGGCCAATCACCAGGAGCTGGTGAGTTCTAGTCCCGCCTTTGGCATGAAAGCCAACTGTCTTTGGGCCAATCACCGGGAGCTGGTGAGTTCTAGTCCTGCCTTAACCATGATAGAGTGACTTTGAGAGTTCTAGTCCCGCCATAGGCATGAAAGCAATCTGGGTGACTTTGGCCAGTCCATCTCTCTCAGCCCCACCTACCTCACAGGGTTGTTGTTGTAGGAAAAACAGGAAGAGGAAGGAGTATTAGGTATTTTTGCCGCCTTGAGTTATTTATAAAGTAGGCAATATAGGTAGTCCTCAACTTACGACCACAATGGAGCCCAACATTTCTGTCCTTAAGTGAAACCTTTCTCCAGTGAGTTTTGTCTCACGTTACAATATTTCACGCCACAATTGTTAAGTGAATCAAGCTTCCCCATTGATTTTGTTCATCAGAAGGTCGCATAAGGGGAACCCACGACCCCGGGTCACAGCGACCGTCGTAAACACAGTCTGTTATCAAGCAGACATGACCATGGGGGAGGTGGCAAAGGTCGTAACTGTGGAAAACGGTCCTAAGTCACTTTATTCAGTATCATTGTCACTTTGAACGGTCGCTAAATGGATTGTTGTAAGTCGAGGATCGCTTTTAAAAGTGGGATAACTAATCTAATAAATGAATAACGTTCAGTGGATTGGGGCCATTCTTAGATCTGATGCCAAACAAAAAAAAAAGCTCAGTGTATTTTCAACCTCAGCCCCTTTAAGAGGGGTGGACTTCAACTTCCAGAATTCCCCAGCCAGCTGGCTGGGGAATTCTGGGAGTTGAAGTCCACCCCTCTTAAAGGGGCCGAGATTGAAAAAAAAGCACTGATTTAGATTAGCAGCCAATGCTGCACGATCACACCTGGGAGAAACCCGAACTCCTTCGTATCTCAGTTTGCCTGGTTGTAAAAGTTAATGGTTTATGGGCAGAGATGGAGCGGAGCTGTGTGTGACCCTTGTAGTGTGATGAAAAGGACGACAAGCAAAGTGACCTTTGCGATGCTGATTGCCGAAGCAAGGATAAAATACACGCCGGGGCTAAAGCGGGAGATTATTATCGGGTGACGTTTGCAGGTAAGCTCGGAGTTCCTGTCTGAAAAGGCAAAACAGGGGGTTGTTCTCGACTTACGACCGTAACGGACACTACGGTTGTAAGTTGTGAGGGTCTTAGAGAGGCTCTGGGGTTGTTTTTTTGAACGGGTTTTTTTTGGTGTGGCGGTCGGTAAACGAACACGGTCGGTAAGCGAAGCACCAGTCTGCGACGGGCCTGTTTCGTAGAAAACTTGAAAATAAATGCTGGCTTTGGGAATGTGCGTCAAAATATAGGGTCAGGTGACCACGGAACGCCGCAAACGGTTGTAAACCGAAATATGTGGTAAGGGAGTCCGTCGTAACTTTGAACGGTCGCTCAACGAGGATAAGCTGTAAGAGGAGAGATTGAGTATGAAGACTGCCTGGATGAAGACGGTCACTGCGGGATGAATATTTTTGTAAAGAGCCTTTCGGTTCTTTCCTCTGAAATCCAGAACCTTCCAGGTGGGTTGAGAACATCCAGGTAGAACCTCTTAATGCAATGGTTCTTTCTTGGTTGCTTGAGCCGTCCGCGGAACAGCTTGACACCAGAAGTTGTGGGTGCTCCATCACTGGAAGTTTCTAAGAAGAGACCGGGCAGCCATTTAAATAACTGGAAGGGACCTTGGAGATCTTCTAGTCCAACCCCCTGCCCTGGCAGGAAACCCTACACCATTTCAGACAAATGGCTATCCAACATTTTCTTTAAAATTTCCAGTGTTGGAGCATTTACAATTTCTGCAGGCAAGTCGTTCCACTGATTAATTGTTCTAACTGTCAGGAAATTTCTCCTTAGTTCTAAGTTGCTTCTCTCCTTGATGAGTTTCCACCCATTGCTTCTTCTTCTACTCTCAGGTGCTTTGGAGAATAGCTTGTCTCCCTCTTCTTTGGAGCAGCCCCTGAGATATTGGAACACAGCTATCATGTCTCCCCTAGTCCTTCTTTTTGTTAAACTAGACATACCCAGTTCCTGCAACCGTTCTTCATATGTTTTAGCCTCCAGTCCCCTAATCATCTTTGTTGCTCTTCTCTGCACTCTTTCTAGAGTCTCAACATCTTTTTTTATATCATGGCGACCAAAACTGGATGCTACATTCCAAGTGTAGTCTTTAATCTCTGAAATGATATATAGAGTTTTCTGCTTGAGGGGGGTGGGGGGGCTGGACTAGAAGACCTCCAAGGTCCCTTCCCGCTCTGTTATTTCTTGCAAGTGAGAACAATTAACCAGTGGAACAGCTTTCCCCCAGAAGTTGTGGGAGTGCTCCAACATTGGAAGTTTTTAAGAAGAGATTGGACAAGCGCTTATTTGAAATGGTATAAAATCTCCTGCTTGAGCAGGGGGTTGGACTAGAAGATCTCCAAGGTCCCTTCCCGCTCTGTTATTCTGCTATTCTAGTTAATAGTTAATGCTAGCTCACCTGTTTGGAACCCTCACCACATCTCTGACATCAATACAATTGAACGTGTCCAGAAATATTTTACAAGAAGAGTTCTCCATTCCTCTGAAAACAACAAAATACACTATCCCACCAGACTCGAAATCCTAGGCTTAGAAAACTTGGAACTCCGTCGCCTTCGACAAGACCTAAGTTTAACTCACAGAATCATCTATTGTAATGTCCTTCCTGTCAAAGACTACTTCAGCTTTAATTGCAATAATACAAGAGCAACTAATAGATTTAAACTAAATGTCAACCGCTTTAATCTAGAGTGCCGAAAATACGACTTCTGTAACAGAATCATCAGTGCTTGGAATACTTTATCTGACTCTGTGGTCTCTTCCCATAATCCTAAAAGCTTTATCCAAAAACTTTCTACTATTGACCTCACCCCATTCCTAAGAGGACCATAAGGGGCGTGCATAAGAGCACAAACGTGCCTACCGTTCCTGTCCTATTGTTTTTCTTTTCTTCTTCCTATATATATGCTTATACCTCCTTATATTTACTCATATATGTGTTTATATGCTATATAATCTTTTTGTATGATACCTACATATATTGTTGTGACAAAATAAATAAATAAATAAATAAAATACAATACAATAACCTGCTTAGGGCCATAGGGCGAATCCAGCCAGTATTGATCACTTGGGGTAATTGTGAACATAGAAATGGAGAGAGGCTGTGTGTGTGTGTGTGTGTGTGTTTGTGTGTGTGTGTGTGTGAGAGAGAGGCAAAGTGTGAGATTCACATTTATGACCTTTGAGCCACGTGGCTCATGGAACCGGCCCAAGTAGAACTGGCTGCACTTTCCATCTGGCTCTTGGTACACTCATAACTTCTGGAGGCACGCCATTCCACTCATGAATTAACAGAGTAACAAGAGTTGGAAGGGACCTTGGAGGTCTTCTAGTCCAACCCCCTGCTCAAACAGGACATTTTATACCATTTCAAATAATAAGCCTCAGAGTTCATCAGGAATGCTTTTCTGGTGGCCATTTTTGTGCAATGTGCTTTTTCCTCTCTTAAGAATGTCACTCCTAACCAGAACCCACATCCTTCTTGTGAACACTGTGGTCCAGATCTGTGGGTCTAGGCCTCTTTCAATTCATCCTCTTCCAGTTCCTCCTCTTAAACAGGTGTCTCCAACCTTGGTCCCTTTAAGACTTGTGGACTTCAACTCCCAGAGTTTCTCAGCCAGCTTTGCTGAAAGACTCTGGGAGTTGAAGTCCACAAGTCTTGGTCCACAAGGAACCAAGGTTGGAGACCCCTGCTCTTAAACATATTGGAAACTCCCCATATTGATTGGTGTGGAGAATATATGGGAAGATGAAACGAAGGAGGAACATATCTTACAAAATAGGAGGTCTTCTAGTTGAACCCCACTGCTTAAGGAGGAAATCCTACACCAGGGGTCCCCAACCTTGGCAACTGAGGAACTCTGGGAATTGAAGTCCACAAGTCTTAAAGTTGCCAAGGTTGGAGACCCCTCGCCTATATCATCCTGGTCTATGATTACCCAGTCTCTTAAAAGCCTCCAGTGATGGAACACCCATAACTTCTGGAGGCAAGCCATTCCACTCATATGAATTAACCGAGTAACAGAGTTGGAAGGGACCTTGGAGGTCTTCTAGTCCAACCCCCTGCTCCAGCAGGAGACCCTACACTATCCCACACAAAGGACTGTCCCGTCTCTTCTTGAAAAACCTCCAATGATAGAACACTCATAACCTCCGGAGGCAAACCGTTGCGCTGATTAATTAACAGACTAACAGAATTGGAAGGGATTTTGGAGGTCTTCTAGTCTAAGCCGCCACTCAAGACCTTATCCCATGGACAACACATGGCTATCCAGTCTATTTTTGAAACCTTCCCGTGATGGAAGAACACCCACCAACTTCTGGTGGCCAGCTGTTCCACTGGTTAATTGTTCTCAGTGTTAGGAAATTTTTAGGTTGCATCTAGGTTGCTTCTTGTCCCATTGCCTTCAGGTGCTTTGGAGAATAGGTTGACCGCTTCCTCTTTGCGACAGCTCCTCAAGTACTGGAAGACTCATATCGCCCCTAGTCTTTCTCTTCATTAGACTAGGCCAGAGGTCGGCAATCTTAAACACTCAAAGAGCCACATTTGGACCTGTTTCCCACAGAAAAGAAAAATAACCAGGAGCCACAAAACCCTTCCTATGCCTGACTATTTCCTGAGAGGCCACAAAAGTAGCATATATAGTTGAATCAAACGTTCTGTTTTCTTCTGAAACTTTTCGTTTCTTGGAATTATCCATGGTTGGCCTACCGAGGTCGAAAAGCTCAATAAATCACATGTGGAGGTATCGCACATTGTATATTTTGAGCGAAAGGGAGCCGCAGCAGAGGGATGAAAGAACCACATGCGGCTCCAGAGACGCAGGTTGCTGACCCCTGGACTAGACATACCTAGTTCCCTCAACTGTTCATCATAGGGTTTAGATTTCGGATCTTCTGATGGTTCCTTGTTTACAGTTCCACTTGACCGGAGTTCTGTTCTTATTTCTGCCTTACGAGTGGGATAATTTTGCAAATTGTTACCTTATTTTACCGGTCTAACTCACCCTAAAATTACAGTGTGTTCCATTCTTTCAAGATGAAAGGATGAAGGTCGTGTCCCAGCGTTGAGTAACTCTCCCAGTTATTCCTCTATGATGTTCCTTTGTTATATATTCACGTGTGCCTTGTGGAATATGTATAATTATGTCATTTATTGCCTGCCCCCTTCTGACATGAGTTTTGACATCATTTTCCAGGAACCAAGATCACAAATTCTCTGGGCTACAATTAGAGTTCGATACGATCTCTTGATGTTATCACATCTATAGTTAGCCCCGTGAATAGATGCCAGATGGATATTTCCATTCGTCGCTCTGAGACAAGCAGTAGTGGGGACGAAAAACGTTACTGAATTTAATTTCCATTCTTTCCTACCCTTCGCAAATCTCAGGTTTCGTTCTGAATTCTGCGAGAATTTCTGGAGGCCGGCCTGCTTTTTTCTCACAATGGATTTGAGGTCACAATGCTGTAAGGCTAGAGGTTCCTTGGCTTTGTGGTGGCCCAGGAGATGATAACAAGAGCGAGGCAGGGTGATGGAAAGGGCTAGGTAAGTACAGCGGATGCTCAATTGACCGGTTAGACTTTAACCAGATGGTAGGCACTATCTGGAGGAGATGAAAGAACACAAACGCGTTTGAAGCCACGGCAAACTCCAGGCTCTTTAGAATGACGTCTTCCTTTTCCAACAGAAGTCGTATCTGGAAGCCGGTGAGCGAGATGTTGGAAAAACTAGTCAATGTGCTGACGATCCGGAATGAAACGGTCCGTCAGGGTTTGGCAGAAGCTCTGGGAACCTTCCTCCTGATGGTGAGAAGACCAGGGGTAATGTGGGGGAGAAGGAGGAGAAGAAGAAGGCGTTAGGACAACGTTTCTCAAACTCCCCCCCCATGGGAAAATGGGTGGACTTCAACTCCCAGAATTCCCCAGCTGGCAACGCTAGTCCACCCATCTTCATGTTAGTTGAGTTTGAGAAAGAAAAAAAAAAACTCGTTAGAAGATGGGGTGGGTGGGTAGGTGGGAGGGATGAAAATGTTGCAAGCATGCCTTTCCCTGGCTTCTAGAATTTTTGGTGGAGAAAAAAAAAAGAAATTTTGATTAATGGGTTTGAAGATTAGAAAGTATAGCTTAAGGGAAAGGAGGAAGTTGTGACATAACTTTAGAGAGAGTAGGAGAAATACTCTAGAACAGTGGTCACCAACTGGCGAGAAAATTTTGGTGGTCCGCAGAAAAATTATTTGCATTTTTTATATTGCACTAAATACTATTTATCTTTTTAAAAATTCATATTGATGGTCCTTGAGATTTAAAATTATGAATTTCGGCCTGGATACAGCACAGAGACAGCTTTGGTCGCGTTGGTTGATGATCTCTGGAGGGCTCGGGACAGGGGATATTCCTCTGCCCTGGTCCCGTTAGACCTCTCAGTGGCTTTTGATACCATTGACCATGGTATCCTGCACCGGTTGGGGAGTTTGGGAGTGGGAGGCACCGTTTATCGGTGGTTCTCCTCCTATCTCTCTGACCGGTCGCAGACGGTGTTGGCAGGGGGGCAGAGATCGACCGCGAGGCGCCTCACATGTGCGGTGCCGCAGGGATCGATTCTCTCGCCTCTCCTGTTCAACATCTATATGAAGCTGCTGGGTGAGATCATCAGTGGTTTTGGGGTGAGTTACCAGCTGTATGCTGATGATACGCAGCTGTACTTTTCCACCCCAGGCCACCCCAACGAAGTTGTCGAAGTGCTGTGTCGGTGCCTGGAAGCCGTACGGGTCTGGATGGGGAGAAACAGGCTCATGCTCAACCCCTCCAAGACGGAGTGGCTGTGGATGCCGGCGTCCCGGTACAGTCAGCTGCAACCGCGCCTGACTGTTGGGGGCGAGTCACTGGCCCCTATGGAGAGGGTGCGCAACTTAGGCGTTCTCCTGGATGGGCGGTCGTCTTTTGAAGAACATTTGATGACCGTCTCCAGGAGAGCTTTTTATCAGGTACGCCTGATCCGCCAGTTGCGCCCCTTCCTTGACTGGGACGCCTTGTGCACAGTCACTCATGTTCTTGTTACCTCTCGCTTGGATTACTGCAATGTTCTCTACATGGGGCTCCCCTTGAAGAGCACCCGAAGGCTCCAGTTGGTTCAGGATGCAGCTGCGCGGGTGATAGAGGGAGCCACTCATGGCTCCCATATAACACCAATTCTGCGCAGACTGCACTGGCTGCCTGTGGTCTTTCGGGTGCACTTCAAGGTGTTGATTACCACCTTTAAAGCGCCCCATGGCTTAGGACCGGGTTACTTATGGGACTGCCTACTGCCATCTTGTACCTCCCACCGACCCGTGCGCTCTCACAGAGAGGGACTCCTCAGGGTGCCGTCAGCCAAGCAATGTCGGCTGGCGGCCCCCAGGGGAAGGGCCTTCTCTGTGGGGGCTCCCACCCTCTGGAACGAACTTCCCCCAGGACTTCGTCAACTTCCTGACCTTTGAACCTTCCGCCGCGAGCTGAAGACGTTCTTATTTATCCGTGCAGGACTGGCATAGATTTTTTAGAAGTTT